>NC_141600.1:6961845-7303690 GCF_047967505.1 Dipteris shenzhenensis | reverse complement strand
CTAACTGCAGTTAGTTCACTAACTATGGTTAGTGACTACTAAGGTTTTGTCACTATGACAAAACCTTATCTACACTACTTTGTGTTATACTTTTTTACACTCTATTGTGCAACTACAGCTTCCAAGCTTTCGACTCTCTCACACTCTCTTGCTCTCACTCTCTCTATTCCTTCATTTGGTATCAGAGCAGGTTCTAGGCTTGTGTGCCCTCAGCTCCTTCTTCATACCAGTGCCTTACCTTGAGCTCCAGCCCGCTCCAATCCGTCCGTACAGTCCGTACGACTGTACGGAAGCCTTACACAGGTTTCGCCATTTGCAGTGCTGTACTTCGCCGTACACCGTACAGCGTACAGCGCCGTACTTCGCCGTACCTACGAAAAGTCTCGTCATCTGCGCCGTACATCGTACTTCGCCGTACACCGTACCTGTCGACGCAGCGCCGTACACCGTGGACAAATACTGTACGCCGACGTGGTCACCGTACCTGTCGACGCAGCGCCGTACACCGTGGACAGATACCGTACGCCGTCGTGGTCACCGTACCTGTTGACGCTGTACATTTCGTACGGTGCCGTACAAACTGTACGGCATCGCCGTATAGTATTCAGTACAGTAAATCTGTACTGAATCTGCTTCAGTACAGCAGCAGGTATCTTCTCGGTTTTGGACAAGAGATTTGGCAGGTGATTTTTGGCAGGTCATCTTCGATTTGGCAAGGCAGGCTAAGCTTGCAGACAGCCATTGTTTGGCTAAGTATTCTGCAAGAACATTTGGGGCATTTTACAGATTGAAGCCATTGCAATCATTGGGCAAGTTTGAAGCTAACACAAGAGCAAAATTGCAGATTTGTCTGAAATTTGGGGCTTTTGTATTAAAATTGCAGATTTGGGGCTTTTGGCATTTTTACCCCTTTCTGGCTGCAATTTCTAGCCACAAATTGGGGCTTTTGTGTTTGGAGAGCATTTTTTAGAGTATTCAGTATATACTGCCTTTCTTGGAGTGTTTGGAACACTTTTGGCAGATTTTGGAGAGTGTTTTATGCTTGGACAGATTTCTGACAGCTCAAGTGCAGAAATCTAAGTTGCATATACAGCCCGTGCTTGGGTGTGGTTTTTGGGAGTTGTGCATTTTATTCCCAGTAAGGGAATTCAGCTTTGTATCTGCTTCAATTCCTTTTTCAGATATGGCCCATCAAAATCAGAATGATTTTCAGTTCGGTGGTCTTTCTCAGGAAGACAAATTGGATGGTACCAACTACTCCCTCTGGAGTTTCATGGTACGTAATATTCTGATTTCTCGCAATTTATGGGATTATGTCAATGGGGATGAAATCCGACCAGCAGATCTTGCACCTGCTACCCCTCCTCACCAAGGAGGTGGAAGAGGTCGTGCACAAGGTGCAGCTGCAGGACAAGTTGTTGGTGCAGCTACAGTTAATACTCCTGAGCAAAAGAGATGGGATTCACGGGATGCCTTAGCCTTGTCTTGCATCTCTCTTTCAGTGAAAAGATCAATCATTCCGCATATCCGGTCGTGTAAGACCTCCAGGGCAGCGTGGGATATTTTGGAAAGCATGTATGCAGCACGGAATGATGCCAGGGTATCTTTTTTAAAAAGAGAGTTGAGCAATACACATGGAGGAGGGTGACTCCATGTCAGCCCACCTCACTAAGCTACAGGATCTCAGAGAGCAGTTGTTAAATATAGATGAAATTATTCCTGATTCAGAGATGATTACAACCACTCTGAATTCTCTTCCTGAGTCTTATCTCAGCTTTCATACTTCGCTGAATTTATCATTGAGGGGGGGTGCAAATCCTCTTTCTTTTCATGAGCTGATAGGACTTCTGCTTCAGGAAGAGCAGACCAGGAAAAATTTGGCTTCACGTGCAGGTGAACAAGCCATGCTCTCAAAATTCAAATCAAAAACAAAGGGACAGGCAAAAACAGCAGCAAATCAGCCTTCCAGTGGGTCAGGACAGCCTTCACAAAAGGCTAAAAGTGATGCAAGCAAGCCCAAAAAGAAGGGTTTCTGTCACTACTGCAAAAAGCCAGGTCATCACATAGCAGAATGCAGGAAAAGGATTGCAAAGGAAAAGAAAAACAGCTCAGGAATGGCTGTTTCAGATTCAGCCCCTTGTGCATCTGACAGTGGGGATGCTGCAGCCAACTTTGTTGGTCAAGATTATGCCTTTTTATCTTGCATTTCTGATTCTAGGTTGGCTGTTCCAGATGATCGGGATAGTTCAACTTCTTGCAGTGATGATACATATGCATTTTTGACTTGCAGTTTTGACTCTCCTTCAGATGCATCTGCCTTCAGTGTTGATGAAACACTGACCACATGGTATTTTGACAGCGGTGCATCCAAGCACATCACTTCGAGGAAGTGTCTCTTTACTTCCTTGCATCCACCCCCTGTTGGTAAGAAAGTCACTTGTGCCAACAACTCCTCATATTCAGTACGTGGCACAGGAGAAGTTGAGCTCACTGCAATTGATGGCTCAATTTTCAGACTTTCTGATGTTTTATATGTGCCTGGCATAACCAAAAATCTCCTTTCAGTGTCCACTCTTAACAGAGATGGATTTCAGGTCATCTTTGAGGATGACAAATGTGCTGTCCGGGACAGGGAAGCTAACTATGCCTTAATGTTATCTGGTACTCTGCTGCGTGGGCTTTTTCAGCTTGATATTTTTCAAAAAAGAGCAGCTCATGCTTTGGCAATTTCTTCCCCTACAGTTGCCATGCAAAATGCAGAATTATGGCATGCCAGATATGGCCACATGCATTACAACAGCTTAATGACACTTCAGAAATTTTCAATGGTTGATGCATTGCCCCCTCTTGAGATACCTCCTCCACATGCCTGTGAAGGGTGCATTTTAGGTAAAATGCATAGATTTCCCTTCAAGAAGGATGGTTCAGTTAAAGCTGTTCGCAAATTGCAGCTTATACACAGTGATGTCTGTGGTCCCATGAGGACTCCTTCATTGGGTGGTCATCTCTACTTTGTCACATTTATTGATGACTACTCCAATTTTACTTGGGTTTATGGGCTGAAAAAGAAATCTGAAGTGTTCACAGTGTTTAAACACTTTTCAGCCATGGTTGAAAATGAAACCGGGCTCAAGATACAGATATTACGCACGGATAGAGGTGGGGAATACCTATCTGCAGAATTTGATGCTTTCCTCAAACAAAAGGGTATTGTGCATCAGCTCACAGTCAGGCTGACCCCTCAGCAAAATGGCAAAGCTGAGAGGAAAAATAGAACCCTCATGGAGATGGACAGATGTATGCTGAAAAGCAAACACATGCCTCATAAATTCTGGTTAGAGGGTTTGATGTGTGCCAATTACATTTTGAACAGGGCTCCCACTAAGGCTTTAAAAACAAAAACTCCTTTTGAGGTCTGGAATGACAGGAAGCCTTCAGTGGATCACTTCCGAGTCTTTGGATGCCTTGCCTATGCACATGTGCCAGTTGAATTTAGGCACAAATTGTCAGATAAAGCCATCAAATGCATATTTGTTGGATACAGTGCAGAAAGCAAGGGGTATCGTCTCTACAATCCTGCTACACGCAAAATCATTGTAAGTAGAGATGTGATATTTTCTGAAAATTCAGCTTACACTCAGGCTGATTTTCAAATGCCTTCACCTTCAGAAGATGTATTTCAAGGGTTGCTACCCATTGCTTTGGGTTCCCCTGCTGATTTTTCTGATCCAAATCAGATTTTACAGCAACCTTCAAATGCTTCAGTTCCGCCACGGGATGTCATGCCTCCTCCACAGGAAGTGGAACAAGTGGTACAGCAAGAAATTGCAGACATACATGCAGCAAAAACAGTCCCAAACTGGCTGTTACAGACTCTCCGGGAGAGTAAACTTGATGCTCCGTTACCTGGCAGGACTCGCAGTGCAGCAAGGCACATGGAAGGTGCTAATTCAGTGGAATCAGCATATGCAGGTACTCTCCTTGATGAAGAGGAGCCTGCCACATTTGAAGAGGCACAAGGTAATGTGCATTGGATGAATGCCATGCACGATGAGTTGCAGTCCATTGCCAAAAATCAGACTTGGGATGTTGTGGACTTGCCACAGGGTAAACATGCTATTGGCACACGATGGGTATTTAAAGTCAAACGGAAGCCAGATGGCTCCATTGACAGATATAAAGCCAGGCTGGTTGCTAAAGGCTATGCTCAGAAAAAAGGCATAGATTATGAGGAGACTTTTGCTCCTACATCCCGGATGACCACCATCCGATCAGTAATTGCAATGGCTGCACATTTTGAGTGGAATGTTCATCAGTTGGACATCAAAACAGCCTTCTTAAATGGGGACTTGCTGGAAGAGGTGTATGTCAAACCACCTCCGGGTTTTGAAATTACAGCAAATGCACTTCAAGTCTGCAAGCTTAATAAAGCTTTATATGGGCTGAAACAGGCCCCTCGTGCATGGTATGCCAAGATACATGCCTTTTTGACCAGCAAGGGGCTGCACAATAGTCCTACTGAGAGCACCCTCTACATCAAGATGGATGGGGGGGAAATATTAGTCATCCTTCTTTATGTTGATGACTTACTGCTCACAGGGTCTAATGACGACAAAATTGCAGATTTCAAAACTGATTTGCAGACCCACTTTGAAATGTCAGATTTGGGGCTGCTTCACTTTTATTTGGGGATCCAGTTCTCTCATGAGAGACGTGGCACTGTTATGTCTCAGTCCAAGTATGTTCAGAAACTTTTGGACAGATTTAACATGCAAGAGTGTAAGCCCATATCTACTCCTATGGAACCGGGGCTGAAACTCACAATGCATGATGCAGGAGAAGCAGTTGATGCCACACTTTACAGTCAAGCTGTTGGATGCCTCATATATCTCTGCAATACTAGGCCTGATATTCAGTTTGCAGTATCTCAGGTGAGCAGGTACATGCACAGCCCCAAAACTATGCATTGGCAGGCAGTTAAGCGCATCTTCCGTTATTTGCAAGGCACCAAGTCTTTTGGCTTACTATTTCCCAGGGGGGGTGACTTGCAGATGCATGCCTACAGTGATTCAGATTGGGCTGGTGATTATGACACTAGGCAGTCCACTAGTGGCAATTGTTTCTTTTTGGGAAAATCTTGCATTTCATGGCTAAGCAAGAAACAATCTACAGTGGCTACCTCATCATGTGAAGCTGAGTACAGGGCAGCTTTCACAGCAACAGTGGAATGTGTCTGGCTGAGACGTTTATTTGCTGATCTTCATCTGTCTTTGGAGGGTCCTTCTCCAATTCTCACTGATAGTCAGAGTGCCATTGCAGTGGCAAAGAATCCAGTGTTTCATGCTCGCACGAAGCACATTGAGGTTCACTATCATTACGTCAGAGAGAAGTTACATGCAGGAGAGATCAGTATGATCTTTGTGTCCACACATGACAACGTTGCAGATATCTTCACCAAAGCACTACCACGTGAGAAGTTCGAGGCATTTCGCAGTGCCCTGAACTTATATCCGTTTGGTGATTGATCAGCCTTGTACATGACATTGGCACTGCAGGGGGGTGTTGGAATTATATCTATAATTCAGCAGTGACCAATGTAATATAATAAGTTAGTTAGGGGCACTTTTCCCTCATTTAGAGGTTTTTCCCCCTAACTGCAGTTAGTTCACTAACTATGGTTAGTGACTACTAAGGTTTTGTCACTATGACAAAACCTTATCTACACTACTTTGTGTTGTACTTTTTTACACTCTATTGTGCAACTACAGCTTCCAAGCTTTCGACTCTCTCACACTCTCTTGCTCTCACTCTCTCTATTCCTTCACATCGTTCATGCCTACCCGTGCCCCTCGCCACAAGTACAAACCCAGATTACCCCGCGATACTTTATTCGTTGACTTCCATCGGGCTCGGGCAGGCCACAACACAGGATCGGGACCATCTTCCATGGCATCACTTGGCAAACGCACCACTGATGACCTGGGTGCTGGGTCTACACCACAGAGCACTTCGAAATGACCTCGAGCAGCTGCAGATTCACCTCCCTCCAACAGGATCACTATCATATCGGATGAGGAGCTATCCCCCTTTTCGAGTTCCTCTGATTCAGATCATGGAGGCTCTGACTATCAGACCCCACAGGTACAATCAAAACGCCATCCAAGGCATCCAGTGGGCATAGTAGTCACAGTAACGGTGACGGTGATTTGGCCCCACAAAGTACAGCTTGTGATCTTCCACCCCCAGCTTCATCCTCCTCGATCATTCGGGTGGTTTTCAAACCTTTCCTCGATCCCACACTCAAGCTGTCTAGCATCTTGTCACCTGATGAGATAGCCCGCATGTCTCTCATGGAGTTTGATGATGTCACACTTCCCCAGGTGGACGTCCAAATGTGTACTGCGTTCATTCAGTCTTATGACTTTGCAACAGACACATTCGGATTCTTGAATTCCCGTCACATGTTCACTCCTAGTCTCGTATCCACATATCTCCGTCTTCCCACACTTCCCTTTTTGCCATCTCACACCGACTCACCCACATTCCTGTCCTTCTTGTCTACCTGTAAAACTCATCGCAGAGGACATGAGTGCAAGAAGGTTCTCGAGGGAAACAGCTGAGAGGCGCTTCTAGCGAGGTATTTGTTCACGCACTTCTACTCTGCCCCAGGCCACTTCTTCATCACCAAGGCGATCCATTATGCCTTAGACTCCATTCTCTCGGTCACTCCCTATGATTTCGCCTCACTCTTCTACTCTGCCTTTCGTAACACAGTTCGCAAGCGTCGGGGCACATATATCTGTACTTGTGGGCCCCACCTCACCTTCTTACTTCATCAGTGGAAGGCCAACCCTCCTTCCATTGTCACAGGTCGCCTCCCTTCATCATCTCTCTCCCCTCCTGTCACCCCCTCTTCCACATCGTTCACTGTCACTTCCAGTGTTCCTTCCCCCGGGACTGCCTCCTCTCCTCTTTCGATCAGGAGGACACCTCGGTGAGCGCCACCTCATGAAGTCTGCACCGGAGCTTCTTCAGTATATTCTGTTACCGGTGCCACAGGGTTCCCATCAGTGACATGTCTTGTATCTCCATCAGTCGTGCCCGTGCCAGGACTTGCCTCTCCATCAGTCACACTTGTCCAGGCTTCTCCAGGGATCTCTAGACTTTCAATGGGAGGGATTGCACCAGGTACACCTCCTATTGTACCAATGACCATGACTGTTGTACCAGGGACTTCCTCGAAAGGTGTATTGTTACGAAGGACTGCAGCTGTTTCATCTTCACTCCCTACCACTTTCACCGATGCAGTCATCACCATAGTTCAGGCGACCTCCGACCATGTTTTGGACCAGGTGTTGGACCTGAATCTTAGCCTGGGACCCGACTCCCACTCCCACGGGCTTTCTCTAGAGATGTCATCCCAGGGTGTACTTCACATTTGGGCCTCCCCAGGCAGAGACAGGAGCAGAGACCGGAGTGGGAGCCCCTCTCGAGGAGATCCTCCATCGGCCACTTCAGCATCAGAGGGGGTATCTGAGGGAGGGATTCTGCCCCAATCTGTGGATTGCCCACCCCTTCATGAGAATGATATGTTCACAGCTTACATAGCTGCTTCATCGGGCCCACCTCTTTCAAATATTTCCCTGGTGGAAAAACAGAATGAAGATTACAGCCAACTACTATCTGTCCTTCACAAAAAACGCTCACCAGTATGTGGGGAAGAGGAGGATCTCAATCAAATCTTCACCATTCCCTTGCAGGACTGCCTCGCACAGAACAAAAAGATCTCCAGGGCCCCGACATGTTTTGTGCACTTGGACAAATTGGCACCTACAGGAAACCTGTCAACCGAGGAAGAGGGAGCTCTCCCTGACATGTTTGAGGAATTGGGGGACGTCATTAATTTGGCAGACAGGATGAATTACAGCGAGAGGTATGCGTGGATGAAAAGGTCCATGCATCTTGCTCAGCGTATCATGGACGACACCTTCGCGCAGCTTGGGACAGCAGTCTTCAATTCCACAGGTTATGCTCATAAGCTCCTCTCTCAACAGCAACATTTGAAGTTAGAATTCAAGAGAGCACAGGCAGCCCAGCAGCGCGCCACTAGCGTGACACTTCGACAACAGGAGGAAAGGTGGCAGAAAGAGAAGGACTCAGCAATACATGAGCGTGACATCGCTTGGAATATTCAGCAGGCTGCCCTTGAGGATCGCCTCCATAATCACAGGAAGGAATGGGAAGCAGAAATGACAACTCTACGCAGCCAACATGCCGCAGCTCTGGCAACTTTGCAAAGCCAACATGTCACAGAGGTGACCAGATTTCACCAGGATATTACACAGTTAAAAGAGTCTTTGTCTTCCTCCGAGATTGCCAAAGAAAAATCAGAATCCAGAGTGGCTGAATTGGAAAAGAAGCGTTCATCCATGGAGGAAGAATTCACAGATCTTCGGATGCAGTTGGCCACCCTCCAGACTTCCCAGTCCACCTTACAAGAGCAAAAGGATCATTACTACCGGCGATACCACCGATATAAAGACAAGTATGAAAATTTGAGAAATGTGATGGACACGCTTGAGTGTGAGGAGGAAGCACCCCATCCATAGATACATATGACTGAGTCATAGCAAAGGGATGCGCAAAAGGCCACAGAGCCAAATACGAAGGCGGAAGAGGAGAAGGCAGAGGAACAGGCTGCTGATTACCACCCTCAGTAATCTCATACAAGGGTTGATACATGAGTGTTGGTGTTTGGGTTTTTTTTTGCACTGTTAGATTTTGCCAAGCTGTTTGGCCCTCACTGTAAATATCAGTGTTTTACCTCAATATGTACTCAGTTTTTTTTGCAATTTTCCATGCTGTCCCTTATCATGCAGCAGTTTATTTTTCACGTTTCAACTTAATACAAATCTTGGATTACTCCCACGGCCAACCACATGGTCTCTACCATTTCCTTTTCCTACTCCATCACCATATCAATGGTTTGTAAGTTCATTTTTATTTTTCTTTGACGGATTCGTCCTCCATTTCTATTCACCGGGACGGTGAATGATCGTGGCGGGGGAAACTGTTACCTTATCACACGACCACCTGTCGACAGGCATTGACCACATGACGACATCTGTTGACCACATGTTGACCATGTGTCAACACAAGTTAGCCACGCGATCACACGGGTTCATCCAGGAGTACTATCCGAGGCTGTCAACCACAGGTCGACACATGTCAACCACAGGTCACAACCAGGAGTATCGTGTCCAAAGTGATCTCATCAAGAGCTGCGCACATGGAGAGTGAGCTTAGCACATGGAGCAGTCAGGAGTATTTATATTTACACAGTGGTTCAGTGATACAGTGGTGCAGTGGTGCGGTGAACCAGCTCACCTGCACATGGAGAATTTACACCATCAGGCTGGCGAGTCAGGGAGTCAGGAAGTCGCCGAAGCCATCAAGAGGTGTGGTGAACCAGCTCACCTGCACATGGAGAATTTACACCATCAGGCTGGCGAGTCAGGGAGTCAGGAAGTCGCCGAAGCCATCAAGAGGTGTGGTGAACCAGCTCACCTGCACATGGAGAATTTACACCATCAAGCTGGCGAGTCAGGGAGTCAGGAAGTCGCCAAAGCCATCAAGAGAGCCAGCGGCGCAATGGCTATCCTCAACAGCTAAGGAGATAAGAGGATGACCAATGGGAAGAAAGGGGGGGATTCTCAGCGAAGAAGGGACCCTCCAAGGCGGGGGATGAGGATGAAGGAGAAGGGAGAGAGAGAAAAAGGGGCATTCGGCATTCGGCACGGGAGCAAAAGAGAGGAGAGTGAGGAGAGATAGAGGCTAGAGCTACGAGCTCGCCAAGGAGAGAATGTGGAGAGACTTGTGTGTACCCTCTGTCTACGATGGGGATAGACCTGTGTATTCTTGTGACTTGCGACTTGTGACCTGGGGACACGTCCAGTGATATGTACTTTGGCCAACTCGGTCACTTTCTCATCTCTCTTGTCTCTTCCCGATATGGGGATTGTTCACCAGTGTAGGATTTTCTTATTTTGCTTATGTTGTGAAGTTCACCGGTGATTGTCATTTAGCATAGTGCATTCGTACGTCGTCGTTCACTGCAGTATAGCATACGACACTGGCACAGTGATTGTCATTTAGCATAGTGCACTCGTACGTCATCGTTCACTGCAATATAGCATACGACACTTGCACACTACTGCACGGTGCGCTCTGCGCGATCCATTGCATTAGAGCATTGCAAAACTCATGCTTCTCACGCCAGTGGCCTTTGGCCTGCGGTAACACCTCCGGAAGGATAGGAACCCCTCCCCTCAAACAATCTTGTATTGATGGGTCCTTAATGTAGGCCATTCTATGTGCTATCTATAGGTGCCACTCATTCCTTGATATGTGCCTTGTAGGCCTAGTTACAGTCAGTTAGGTCAATTGGTACAGTTAGTACGTGTACCACTTAGGATAGTTAGGACACTTAAGTTAGGGCACCTAGGGTTTTGCTATGTTGGCTCTCTCTTGAGCCTCCACTCAGTTTTGCAGCAATTCATTACAACAGCTCTTTTTTTGTCTTCTCTCATTCATTTTTGAGCTTCCATTGCTTGCCCTAGCCTACAGTGGTATTAGAGCAGGTCAGGGTTTCACCCTCCAGCCATTGGCAGCGTCTCCGAGCCCTAGTCCTCGCATTTGGAGCTGTTTGCAGCCTGTTTGGAGCTGTATGGGAGTTATTTGTCATATGTGAGATTTTATGAGCTGTTAGAGCCTTTTCGTCGCCAAAAACTTCATCTTGGAGCTGCTGCTGCATAGGAACCTTCATTTCTATGCATCTGACCTCTGCTGCAGCTGTGTACGGACGTTTCTTTTGCAGGCATCTCCACACGTGTGAGCCATATAGCTCGTACAGACTGTACGGATGCTGACAAACAGCATTCAATGCTGTATGACGCAGTACAAAAGTGCTGACATGGTATTTGAGGTGTACGGACCTGCAAACATGGCATTTATTGTTGTACGAAATCCATACACCCATTAATGACTGTATGGATCTGCTCCAAGATTGCACGCACCTTCTGTGCTCTCATACATTGCTGTTCGGACCTGCTGTGTGCACATTTGGTGCCTCGAAGCTCATGTTGGCATTTTGAAGGCTCTACATGTGGGTCATAATCTTGAGGGTTCCCATCTTGATCCTCACTGCGCTACGACAGCTCTAGAGGCAGTGAGGGATTGTCTCCAGAAATCCAGCAAAACAGCAGTGACTGCCTCTCCACCCGCATCTACTCCAACCACGGGCCCTATGGCAAGCCTTTGGGGGTGACCAGCTCGAAGAAGTGGGAGATCTTCCTCGGCCGCAAACTAGACCATAGACGCGTCCAAAACATGGAACGGACCTCCTGAGGCACCCTCTGGGCCACCCAATGCCTCTCTGTATGTTGAAAGGCAAGCACTTTGCCTACCAAGTTGTGGTTGGATGCCGTTATGTGCGCTAATTTCATTTTGAGTAGATATCCCACGAAGGCATTGAAAACCATCACACCAAATAGTTATATTCTTGTTGTTTAGGCTTTGTTGAGATATCACGAATGGAGGACGTGGGCGATGGTGACCTGTGTCCTTTGCAATCTAGGCTCCCTCTCCTTCCTCGCAAACCCAAGTACGGATCCCTTTCTCGGACCTTTTTGTCTTACTCAACTCATATGGGCTTCTCATGCTGGTTCCCAAGAAGGAACCCAAAGAGGAACCGTTGAACGAGGAAATTACCTTCTCAGGCCGTGGCGGAGGAAGAAGGCTGGGAAAGTCAGCAGGTCGTGGTTCTTTCAACTCTGGAGCAACGGCTCCTAGACACTCTAGACAAGCTTCAGCACCCAGCTCCTCGTACGCGGGGGCTCTCCAGCAGAGTAGAGGGGGCTTCTTCTCAGCCCCCTTCAGAGAAAGAAAAAACCTTTTGGCAGCTCCTGAACAAGCGGGAGTTCAAGAAGTGAATCACGGGTTCCATACCACAGCTGCAACCGAAGCCATCCCAAGAAGATGGTCTGTCATCCTCCAAGAACTCCCACAAAGCTGACGCCCCTTCAACCGATGGCACAGAGTTAGGAAACCGAGCACTTGAAGCTCCACGAGGCTTTCAAAAGCCGACGAGTGCAGGCCTTCCAGGAGAGAGGACGTCTATTGAACCAGGTAAAGCTGTCTTTGCACAAGTTGATGAAGATCTACTTGACAAATCTGTTGGATGGCTTGAAGCGCATGCACTTGTGGAGTATCTGCATGGTCTGCGTCCTCCAACTGCTTTTCTTGAGAAATGATTTAGAACCAACTAGAGTAGGAGGGGCGAGTTAGTCACCAATGTCGCTTCCTAAGACGAGGATACTTCATTGTTCTCTTTGAAAAAGATGAGCACGCTTCGAGAGTACTTCATGGTCTCTGGACCCCGTCCGCAACCAGCCGCTGTATCTGGATAAGTGGTCTCCTTTCTTCATCCCAGATAACCCACGCTCCACTATTCTCCCGGTCTGGGTAGAACTTCCTAACTTGCCATTCTCGCTCTGTAATCAAGCTGCTTCAATTTGTAGCAGCCTAGGAGAGGTAGTCAGTGTAGAAAGAGAGTAGTTCATTAATCCCATAGGTAATCCTTAGGTCTGCGTGCAACTAGATTTAGCTGAAGAGTTGCCTAAAACCATTGTAATCCTTAATCGTAGGGGTGGAGTGATTAGAGAACAAAAAGTTATGTATAAGAACTTGCCCAATTCATGTTTTCTGTGTGGTTTGTTGAACCACACAGTTAAAAGCTATCCCTTGAAACGATCAAAGCCCAAAGGGAACATTGATCCTCCTCAGGTTTCTAAGGAAAAAAGGATGCCCAAACAGCATGAGGCTCCCAAACAGTTGAAAGCTCCTATTCGTCCAATCAATCTTGTTAAACTGAAGAAGGACGGCACTCTGCTGCCCGAATCCAAAACTACTCCACACATCCCGATGAAAAACGCTTTTGAGGCGCTATAAGAGAGGTCCCTGAACCCCAGCCTCCAACTCATTCCCAAGCTGGAACAGGGAGATGAATGGACAAAGACTTTGAGGATGAAGTCATATAGAGTGATGATATGCTCACAAAGGATCTTGATGAATCGGAGGAAGATCTTCCTCTTCCCCCTCAACCAGATAAAGATATAGTGGTCAAAGGTAAACCAACAGCCACCACTGCTCATAGCAAGAGGAGACTGTCTACAGCCAAAGGTCCTACTGCGCATGCAAATACCCCAAACCCCAGGGCCAAAAAGGGACAGAAAAAGCATGGTAAGTAAACCCATTTCTTTCATGTCCCTGAATGTTTGTGGTCTCACTGACCCCAATAGGGTAGGTATACTGGCCACTTGGCTGAGAGATAATTCTCTTTCTTCAACCTTTTTGTCTCTACAAGAGGTTAAAAGTAGAGAAGAAGCTCTAGACGCATGACTCAAGTGTATTGATAACAGGAGGACTTGGTTTCCCACCTCCCATGAGGAAGGTAAAGGTGGGTGTGCTATTGGAATTTTGTCACACTATTCTCAAAGGAATTAAGTTCTCGTTAGTGTTAGTGTATGCACCTACAAGCTGTCGTGAGAGATGTACTATGTGGCAGTCTTTATCCGATCTAGGTGACGAGGTTGTGCTGATAGGAGACTTTAACATGGTTGAAAGAAGCTCTGACAGATGGCTGGGTAAAGGTAACACTTTAAGAGGTTTTGAGCTACCTCAAAGAGTCTCTTCAGTTGGTTGACACGATTTGTGCAGGGGACTTCACTGGTCCAATAGGCAGCTAGGGGAGTCAAGGAGAGAAGCAAGACTTGACTGAGCCTATCTTTCTCAGACTCTCCTCCAAACTACCTCTAGCTACAAAAGTACTGTCTACTCCACTTTTTCGATTTCTGATCACAAACTGCTTTTTCTTCAGTGCGACTTTGGTTTAGGAACTAGAGCCTCTTCCTGGTTTAAGGCTGATCCCATCCTTTTATAGCTAGTAACTGTACAAGCCAAAGTGAAGGAGATGTGGACTGCCACCAGACACAGTGATGAACCACGGCTGACTTTTGGATATGGAATGTTCTTAAGACACAGGAAGTACTAAAGCAAGCCAAAAAGCTCAGGGACAAAGTCCACCATCAGAGACTAGATGCTCTCCAAAAGAGTCTCGATACACTTGAAGCCTAGGCGCGCAATGAAGATACTCAAGGGCAGATTGACCTTCGCCTTGCCAAAAGTGAACTAGCCAGACTAGAAAGCATAAGGTATTCCTCACCTAGATTATACACCTGAAGATGGTGGGTAGGTAAACTTGATATAAACATTCAAGCTCATTCGCAGGAAGAGAGCTTTAGAATTTCTTTCCTCAAAGTCAGCACAAACACTTGGGCTCAATCCGACATTGAAAATAGGGACTTCGTTTGTGAACATTTTAAGAACCTGCTGTAAGAACTATGCAATCAGATGATGGAGTGGTTCGAGCAAGACACAAATGCCAATCTGCAAGACAAGGATTAGTCACAAGTCTGGACCATCAGAGCTTGGAGGCCTCTCTTACTCTGGGAGAACTCAAGGAAGCGATGCTAGTCATGAAAGATGGCAAAATCCCTAGAAAGGATAGTTTACCGGTGGAGTTTTACAAGGTCTTTTGGGATTGGATAGGCCCCAGACTTCTAGAGGTGTGGCAGGAAAGTATCTCTACTTCTTGTCTTCCTAATCACCTGAACAGTGGAATAATCAAGCTGATTCCAAAAGAAGGAAGAAAGGATTTGATTAAAAATTGGAGACCATTGACTATGCTTAACTGCTGCAGCTACAAAATTTTTGCCAAAGCTTTAGCACTAAGAATTCAGCACAAGATGGATAGATGGATTTTGCAGGAACAGAAGGTTTCATAAAAGGGAGGCACCTCTTGGAGGCTATTGTAAATATCTGGGAAGGTTGTGAACATGCTAGGGAGCCGAGTCAAGATATTTGTTTCATCAAATTAGATTTTGATAAAGCTTATGACAGGCTGGACTGGGATTTCCTAATGCAGTCCATGAAAGACATGGGACTTGGGCCAAATTTCATCTCTGCGGTCAAAGTTTTGCTCTCCAATGCCTCAACCAAGGTTTGCATTAATGGTGAGATGTCCTCACCTTTCCCATTGAGAAGATCCATTAGGCAAGGCTGCCCCATTGCGCCTCTCCTCTATGCTATAGCAGCTGACGCTTTGGGCTGGTTGCTCATTGAAAAATCTTATGAGGGAACAGTTGAAGGAATTGAGTTGCCTACTGGAAAGCAGATGGTTATGCAACAATTCGCGGACGACACCAATCTTATGCATAGAAACACCACTCGTGACGTGAGTGAAGTTAGGGAATGCCTGGAAACGTATTGTCTAGCCTCAAGCTCTCTCATCAATCATAACAAAATAGGATATCACACTCTCAGTGGAAAGCCACAAGCTGAGCTAGATCACCTGGGCTATCAACTGATCTAGAATGGCACTCTGCTCGGCATACCCATGGGCTTTGAAGTGTCTATGAAGGAATGATGGGACAGGGTGCTAAACAGGTTAACCCTCAGCTAGAAAAGCGGAGAGGATTTCAAGCAAATTTGGCAGGAAGATGAATGGTTCTCAACCATTGCTTGTACCCCATTACCATTTTCTACCTGTCTTATTGGCATCCAAGTCAGGTGGGTCTGGACAAGCTTATCTCCAAATGCAGAACTTTTATGTGGGGAGAAATCAACAAAATCGCTAGAGTTAGATGGAACTTTTGCGCCCAAACCAAGAGTGAAGGAGGACTGGGGGTAATAGACATCAAACAGGCGGCTGTGAAGTTGGCTGCTACGTGGATTCTCAATATCATATAGATGTTTTGGGTGGAGCAGATCTGCTGTTATAACTGTAATGTTGTGATCGTGAATGTATATCTTATGAACTGCTTATAATATTAAACTTTTTTTTCTTAAAAAAGCACCATCACACCTTGTGAGGCTTGGACAAGTCATGACTCATAAGCCCAGGATTTCTCACATGAGGACTTTTTGTTAGGAAGTGGAGTCGAGTTGAGTCGGTTTTGGTGTGTTCTAGTGAGTCCTAGTGTGAGATTTATAGTACAGGGGCACATTGAAGAGATCTAGTAGCTAGCTAGGAACGGAATGGAAATGTGGAAAGTATAATGAAAAGCAAAATGGAAAGGAAAATGAAAGAACAAGTGCTAGGCAATGATAACCAAAATACTCACATGATATAAAGCTTGATGTTGACTGATCTCTTAGACAATAGACAAGTACAACACTATATAGTGTGACACTAGACTCTAGAAAGCCATAGTGTATATGGGATAGCTCCCAATATGACACATGGCATGTCTAGGACTCACTAGACTATAAAACACACCTAGAACACTCATTTTAGACTCACTTTGGCTTCATATTCCAACACCCCCCCATGAAGGCAAGGTGAGAGACTACTGGAATGGAACCAATGAACAGAACATGACAATGACAGTCATCAAACTGTGCACCCAATGTAACTCAAAGGCTAAAGTCTGAGCATGTTCAGAGGTTGATCCAAGCACTCTCATGGCTTGAGACTCAACATGCTCAGAGGCTCACGTTATAGCATGGCTACATGACCAGCTCATAGGTCTAGGAATACACCAACATCCTGAAACTCGACCAGGCCTGATAAGGAGACCTATCAAAGCCAATACATATGGCTCCCACAGTACATCCCCCCTTGGTTTCATAACAGGACATGTTAGGAAGCCACACAACAAAATAGAAAAACCAATATATCTTTTTAGGAGGACTATCCAAGGCAAAGGACCTTTAGACTCAATGAAAACCAAACACTCAATACATATTATTTTAGGGGGACTACCCAGGGCAGAGGACCCCAAAATACATCAAGCTGTAGCAATTAAAAAATAGATCTCTTATGATAGGAGAGGTCCTCCAAGTAGCCACTGCACACGTGTGCACATCCCTCCGAGACAATGACGATGTTGAAGAAGCGCTAAGCAGGAATGCCCCAAAAGATGTGTTGGTGAAGTCCATGGGGTAGCTAGAATAAGCACTCACATAGTGACTCTCAAAATGGCTAAGGGAGAGTCACCGATGTCAAAGTAGAGGCCGGAGGTGTCACGAGCATTTGGAGAGTCGGTCAAAAGTGGAGCTTGGGCACCAAGGACAATCGGGCGGTAATCAGAGAAGTTGGAAAGTGTTTGGAGCTCACATCAAGCTCGGACTAGCTCCAATAGAATATCGGGCAGAAGTAGCTCCGGATAGAAGCGTCACATCGTTCGCAGGTCATAGAAAGATGTAGGTGAAGGAAGGAGAAGAGAGGTGGCAGATCATGGCATGGAGAAGAGAGCTCAAGGAAGGAGAGAAGAGGGCAGCCTTCCAAGGAGGAGGAGGTAGAGTAGCTACATTGGCCTTCCTCACCTCAACCTCTTGGAAGGGAAAGGGAAAGGGAAAGGGAGAGGGAGAGGGAAAGGGAAACGGAAAGAGAGAGCAGGGCTAGGAACATGGCTTTGATAAGATCTAGTAGCTAGCTAGGAACAGAATGGAAATGTGGAAAGCATAATGAAAAGCAAAATGGAAAGAAAAATGAAAGAACAAGTGCTAGGCAATGATAACCAAAATACTCACATGATATAAAGCTTGATGTTGATTGATCTCTTAGACAATAGACAACAACACTATATAGTGTGACACTAGACTCTAGAAAGCCATAGTGTACATGGGATGACTCCCAATATGACACGTGGCATGTCTAGGACTCACTAGACTATAATACACACCTAGAACACTCATTTTAGACTCACTTTGGCTTCATATTCCAACACACGTGTCATATTGGGAGTTATTCCATATACATTTGGTACTTAGTGTGTGGTGTCTATCCTATAAATGCATTGTACTTGTCACTAGTCAAAGTACAAGCTACTTTGGTCTACACGTGAATACTTGTTCATGGCTTTCATTTCCTTTCCGTTTTATTTCCATTTCATTATGTTTGCTATCTTTCCATTCCGTTCCTAGTGTTAGCCGTCTTCTCTCCCTACCACTATGTGCCTTCATGTGGTATCAGAGCCATGTTCCTAGCCTTGTCTTTCCTTCCCTTTTCAAGAGGTTGAGTGAGGGAGGCCAAAGAAGCTACCCGAGCCTCTTCCTCCTTGGAAGACCCTCTTCTCTCTTGAGCTTCTCTACTTCTACTCCTTAGCCTCGCCTTGAGCTGCTCATCTTCAACTTCGAGCTGATCTACGACTTGCTACTGCACATGTTCAAGCTGGAGCTGTTCTTTGAGTTGCTGGCTGGGCTCCTCTCCCCCCCAAGCCCTAGATGTATGGAGCTGGAAGAGGTCCAACCATATGATACGGTTGATCTCATCTCGTGGGATCATCTCGGGTGGTGTGTCCAGACTGTACTGAAAGGGAGAAAGTCTATCGATCTAAATGTCATGACTATCAAACCACGTGGATATCCGTGCGTACCATGCTGTATCAACACCGCTCTCTGCTAGTTGCATGGAGGACTCTAATGCTCACCTCAGTAGTCTCCACTAGGGTAAGGCCCAGACTCTATGAAGGAATGTCACTGTCTCAAAGATGGCATCAACCTAGAGAGGGGTCATGGCAAACTCTTCCTGTATAATCTGATGGGGGACTGAGGGTCTACTCCGAATCATCCTGGATTCCATGGTCACCTGTAGCCTCTCAAGTCTCTTCCACTCAGTCGCTGAAATATCACACCCCCAGAAAGGTATTGCATACATGGCAGTCGGTCTCACCACCGTGTCAAAAAGCCAACCCTTCATCGAGAGGTCCTAAAAGTGTGCCTGGAAGCACTACCTCTCTAGTTGGGCTAAACCCCGTCCTCATGTGAGTCGTGTTGTACCGCATGGATCATCATGAAACCTGGTCCGGTGAACACTATCCCTAAATATGTGTAAGACTGCACTATCTCCACAACCTCGCCACGGTATGTGAAACTATGATGATGGGACACTGCTCGCGAGGTGTTGAAAATCATAACCTTGGTCTTCCCAAACATTATTGATGGTGTGTATGCCTTGCTTGAATTCATTTTAGCACACGTGGAAGCATCCTTTCCTTCTAGATTATCACTATTAAAGTACTTTTGTTTCAAACAACTACGTGAAACATTGAATGAACTTTACAACCTTTCGGTAGGGCTTCCTTGTAACGCTCATCAATGTAAAGTATTATGAGCCAACCATGATACCTTAGAGACAACTTAGGCTATTTACCAATCTTTTAGGATTTTAGAGAGCTTAGGTACTCTCTCATAAACAACTTCGTAATATAAACTTTTCTTCTATAGAGATTCAAATAGCTTTCAGTAAAACCCCGTTAGAGTCAATCAGCTACAAATCCTGATGCCATCTTGCATATAGCCATAGATTTTTATGCCTCATTACTTCATCCTTGCAAGGTATTTGGGACTCTGGCACCATGCGTGTTTCAATTACAAAGGGTCTCATCCATATATCCCAAAGAGAGGTTGTAAAATTTTCACAGAGAGCCGTCATTGGTTTGGGAACCTTTTGTAAGCTTTTGAAAACTGTATCAATCTACATTTGCAGCACATTCTTCCAAATCTTATTCATGATATGTAGACGGGCTTCGTGCATGGAAGAAGCATTGTTTATAATATCTTCTCTTTTTGGGAGGCTTCACATTGGGCTATGTAGAGCGGCCAATGCCTTGCCATTCTACTCTTGGATTTCGAGAAGGCTTATGACATAGTAGATTGAGGATTTTCGAAGGGTAGCCTTGTATACTTTGGATTCTCAAATGCATGGATTAGAGGTGTTTTATCAGCCCACAATCAGGTGTTTATCAGAGGAGAAAGGAGAGAGAGGTTTATGATTTTTAGATCAATTCGCTAGGGATGCCCTCTTGCCCCCTTCCTGTATTTATTTGTGGTTGAATCAATGAGCATATTTTTGAGATCTCAAACGAACATTATCAGGTTAAAACTTCCCCCGAGACAAGACGAGTAGCTCTTGGATAGTGAGTTGGCTAATGATACTACTGTTTTTTTGGATGCCACACCACAGAACCTCACTTCTTTCAAGGCGGCCTTGGATGTATTTCTAATGTAACAAGTGCACACATCAATTGGAATAAATCCAATGGCTTTTGGATGAGTAACAAGGACACTCCAGCTTGGGGGGTTGATTTCAGTTTTACTTGGATTCAAAGGGGCATTTTTGTCAGATGCTTGTGCTGCCAAATCTGTGTGGGCATCTCTCCTTCGCAGCAATTTGCACCTATCTTGAAGAGTATTAGGAGGAAGCTTCTTTTTGGGTGACCTCACTTCCAAAGTGCTGGTGATCAACCAAATCTTGTTGGCCACAACATGGTTTGTTTGCTTTTTTTTTTTTTTCCCCAAGAAAAAGACTTCTATTAAGTAAGAGAAAAAACCCGCGAGAGCAAGCTCAAAGCGGAATACATCATGAAATCATGAGGATAAATAAAAAACCCCCTCAGAGTGAGGTGGAAAACAACCAAGGCTGAGGTTGAAAGTGCCACCTCAACCCTGTAGTAGTTTCAGAGAAGAAAGGAGAGTCCTTCCATTCCCTGAAGAAAGAAGCCCTCCTAGCTGAGGCTGCACGGGAGTCCCCCTGCATACCCGTCCATATGGCCATCAAAGTATGTACGATGTCTGTCCAGATAGTCTGTCCAGATACTAGCCAATGTGTGCGAGGGATGAACCTGAGTACCCTCCAAAGCCTCTGTGCATCTGGCTCTCCAGATATGCCAGGATGCTATGCTCGCTAGAATCTCCCAAGAAGTATCCACAGAGGCATGTGCAGTTGTATAAGGAAGGTGTGGTACCACATCCAACGAACAGGACTCAATCCGATGACGTCGAACCGAAATGGCCCGAGAGGAGTCAACTCCCTCATAGAAAACCTGAGGTCCTGTAAGAGAAAGCCAAGCCACCGAGCCCCATGTCATAAAAAATGGGGAATGGGCAAAGTGACTGAAAATCCTGGCTACCCCCATCCAAATCATCCTCGCCTGTCTGTAATCCCATAAGCAATGCTGAATAGACTCCGAAGCAGAAAGGCATCGAGGGCATGTAGGGTCGGCTCCGAACCTGGACCTCCAAAGGTTCACTGCAATCCCTCCATGGATAGAAAGCCAAAAGAAGATAGTGATCTTTCTATTCCTGTGGGATTTCCAGAGTCTCCTCTAGAAGCACCTCTGCTGATCCGCAGTAATACCAAAAGTCTCCCAATGAGGAACTCTGGAGGGTCTCCAACCTCTACTACTGAGCTGATATCTCCTGGCATTACTGACCGTGTAACGAAAGAAGGGGATGCTCTTCTCTCCATGCCCTGCGTCAATCCACTCCCACTCTCCGGGGTCCCACTGCACATACCTGATGGGAACTCCCCCATAGAGCCAGAGCCTCCAAGACCCGGTGGAGAGTAGCCGGAGGTCTGGGTCTAAGAACCACTCTGAATCTGATCCCTGCATCAAAAGACCTACAACCCTGATAGGCTGAAAAGCACACTCAAGCAAGATGTCCTCTGTGGACCTAAGCAATCTGCCACCATCCTGGACACCAAAAACCAAAGCATCCTCCTGTGCATCTCGAAAGGCCAAAACCTGGAGCGGAACCCCGCCTCTCGAAAAAGTATCTGCCCAAGTGGAGGAAGTGAGTGGCATATCATCTGTGTCTACCCAAACCTCTGGAAGGGGTGCCTCAATCTGCAAGATCCTCCCTGCACTCCCTCTGAGATGTCCTGTCAAACGTGATTTGGTCTCCTCTGGAAGCCTGCGGAAAGCTTTCCAAGACCCCATAGAAGACAGGTCCCCTCTCCCACCTGGACCACTGCATGTAGAGTGAGGCACCCAGTGGTCTGCCATGATCATCTAAAATACTGTCATTCCACATGATGGGTTGCCTATCAATCTCTTCCCGAGAGGAAGGAGGAATCCTCCGAAGAGCGATTCTGAAACTGGCCCAAGCTTTCAGAATGGCAACCATGAGAGGGGACGAAGGTGACCTGAGGTGTGCTGTGGTGAAGATCCATCTAACACTGCTCATCCAGTCTCCTCAAGAAGAAGGTGTGCACCTCTGTATGCTGCTGATAAGAAAGTCCTTCCACGGTTCCTGCCCTGGCATAAGTCCTCGCACCACCATCTTGCAAAGTAAAGCTCTGCACTATAAATCTGGATCAATAATATTGAGACCCCCTTCCTGTGTAGGGAGGATGAGGGTCTCCCAAGCCACCCTGGCTAAGGCATGTGCTGTGCCATCAAGCCCACTCCAGAGAAAGTTTCTGATCGGTCTTCTGAGCTGAATGATGCAGTCCCTAGAACGGCGGCACCAACATGAACAAACAAACCAGGCTGTGGCCAAGAGGACCTGGTTGACCACCACAACTCTAGAGGCAAGATCCAGCTTGGCTGAGCTCCAAAAAAGAAGCTTCCTTCTGATGCTCTCCAAAACGGGAGCAAACTGCTGCATGGTAGAAATATCCAAGCCGACCTGGCAGCCCAAATACCTGATAGGCACACCCCTCTGAACCCAAGTGAATCCTATGTCAAGCCCCCAAACTGGAGTGTCCTCATCACTGATCCAAAAGCCATTGGATTTATGCCAACTTATCTGCGCCCCTGCCGCCAAGCAAAATAAATCCAATGCTGTCCTGAAAGAAGTGAGCGTCTGTGGAGTGGCATCCAAGTAAACTGCTATGTCATCAGCCAACTCACTGTCAAGTAGCTCCTCTTCCCTTCTGATGGGAAGTCTCAGCCTAAAGATGTCAGCTTGAGATCTAACATAGATACTCATAGCTTCGGCCACGAACAAAAAAAGGAAAGGAGCAAGGGGGCATCCCTGACGGACTGATCTCGAAATCTGAAATCTCTCACCCCTTACCCCACCAATAAGTACATGGCTGTGGGCTGATCTGTACAAAAGGAAACACCTTTGATCCAAGCATCAGTAAAGCCAAAGCGTAGAAGGGTGCCCTCCAAAAAACCCCAATCTACTCTATCATAAGCTTTTTCAAAATCCAAAAGTGGAATGGCAAGATTCTGGCCACTCTGCATGGCCCACTCTGAAGCTTCCCAGAAAGAAAAAATGTTATAAAAAATGCTTCTGCCATGCACAAATCCCGTCTGAGTGTCATGAATGAGATCAGGGAGAAGTGGCTGCAATCGGAGGCTGATAGCCTTGGCCAAAATCTTGTAACAAGTCCCCAGAAGTGTGATAGTGGGACACTAAATTTCTGCTACCTCCTTTTGGGATAAGGTGGATGAGACCCTCTGTAAGCGACCCAGGCATCTCGCCAGAGTCCCAAATGGCCTGCAGGGCTGAAGTAATATAGTCTCCAATCATATCCCAAAATGCAATGAAAAAAGACGGGGTAAGGCCATCTGAACCAGGGCACTTGCCCTTGTGAAGGGCTGAAAGTGCAGTCCTGAACTCTGTGTTGGTGAAAGGTGCGTCGAGTAGAACATGCATACCCAGATTCACCAACACACGGATGCTCTGCCAAATAGCCTGTCTAGCATCCTCTCTATCGTGTGTCTCAGGATCAGCAGTAAGAAGGGTGGCATAGAAATCTGAAGCTATGCGTAAGACATCATCAGGCTGTGTCTGTAAAACCCCTTATGAGTCAATAAGCTGGGATACACTCTCTCTACTATGTCTAGGGCCAAGAGTAGAGAAAGAGTGTTTATTGACTCTACCACCCATCGGAATCCAGAAGGACTCCCGTGCATGAAAGGCATACTCTGCTCTCTGATCAAGCAATAACTGCAGATGAGCCCTTGCTGCAGCAAAGCGCTCCTGAATCCAAGCATCTGAAGGCCGTTTCTGCTCTTCCCTCTGCAAAGCTGCCAACTACTGGCGAACACCAATCTCACGTCTGAGAATATCTCGTCTCCTGGTACAAGCAACTGAGCGGTAGAAGTCGCTAATACCAGAAAGGGCAGCGGCTACATGTGATGGATATGGCTGCCCACCCTGGACATGAGCAACCCATATCTACAGGGCTGCCTCTGTAAGGTCCTCCTCTGTGTAAAAGGCATCTAGAATCCTGATGCTGGCAGACTGGCCTCTCAAGTGAGGCTCTGAGATAGTCAACACAACAGGGAAGTGGTCTGAAGTGGAAACCCCAGCAGCAATGCATACCGATCCACCTCTGTCTAGTGCCCAGTCATCTACATAGAATCTGTCAATGCGTGCATAAATAGGCATCTGTTGCCTCCTGTTCGACCAAGAGAATAGGAGGGACTGTGGCTGAATAAGAAAGGCATCATCACACCAAGTATCTCTGCCACAGAAGTGAAAAAGGAAGGCATCCCAAGCTGCTCTCTCCAAAGAGTGAAGTCCGCCTTCTCTACCCCCTTTTTTGTCTGACGGTAACTCGACCATGTTAAAGTCACCTCCAATCACCCATGAATCCACAATGGGGGTCCAGGAGAGCAAAGTCTTCCACATAAGGACACGTTCCCCTCTAATGTTGGAGGCATACAGGTTAAGGAAACCAACCTTACGCCCTCCAATCAAAAGAATAATCCACTGAGCTCTAGAGGGAATAATGACTCCGTGCCCAATAACTAAGGGGAGAACCGACTGCGAAACTGAAATAGAAGTGCCCCCCCTAGTGCCCAAGGCAGGCGACTAAAAAGTATGGCCAGAAAGCAACTTGCCTGACTTGGCACAATCTCTAGAATCCAGCTTGTGCTCTTGAATAAATAATATATCAATGGCACCCCCAGTAACACCTGGATGAAGCTGCCCCCGGATCAGCTGTCTATGGCGGCGATGTGGGACGCCACCTAGGCCCTATATGTTCCAACTAATAATCCTCATCGACGGGAGGATGTAGAGTGGAACACCTTACCCGACCTAGTGGCGGAAACAAACCCCTCAACAGGGGAAGACCTCCTGCTCGAGGAGGGAGGGATGGAACCAAGTGGTGGAAAATCAACAGGGGAAAGAATCCTGGCACTTGAAGAAGAAGCCCTGTCAACAGGAAACCCAATCACTGGCTCCCCAAAAGTAGCGGGCACAAACTCCTCCTCTGGGAAATCTGAACCCTCTGCCAAGGCTGAAAACGAGTTCCTGTGGAGCAAGCCAGACACCGGAGTGCGAAGGATCCCTTGTGAGGGAAGAGGATCAATAGTGTAAGCTATCCCCTTCCCCCTATCCAAGGGAGGAAGTGAGGAATGCTCTCTATCTTGTGTCTGCCCAGCCGCGGAGACCTCTCTTACCTCGTTGGATCTAGGGAAGAAGCTGCAACCAGGGAGGAGGTCGAAGCTTCAGCGTCACGGACTGTGCATGGTGAGACTAGAGGGATAGCTCGAGGTGAAGCAGAGTCCACTAAAGTACCCTCGTGAACTGAAGGAGGGATCTGCACACGTACCGGAACCCACTGGAGAGCGTCGCGTGTTCCTGAGGTAGGTGGGGTTTGAGGAGCAGGTGAAGGACCTGTACCACCCCCCTGCCGAGGCTGAGGAGCAAGTGTTGGACCTGTACCACCACCAATCTGAGGAGGACCGCCATGCGAAGGTCGAGGAGCAGGTGCTGGACCTGTACCACCCCTCTGTCGAGGCCGAGGAGCAAGTGCTGGACCTATACCACCCCCCTGTCCCCCCTGTCGAGGCCATGGGGCGGTAGCTGTACCAGAGGGCTTCTTGGGCCTTTTCTTCTTCCTAGGGCAATCCCTGGCAAAGTGTCCAGAGGTCCTGCAAATCCTGCACTGGTCCTGTCTGCCTGAAATCTCTACTCTCTGGCGAAAAAAGGAACCATCCGGGCGCTGGATCATAACATGATCCATCTTGAGGTTAGGATCCTTGCAAAGGACCCTAACTCTAGGAACCCCATCAGCCTTGGTTGCCTCTGCTGCAGTCAATGGCAACCCAGGGAGGGGTGGGATCTCAGCAACTGCGACAAAATGCTCCCCAATAACAGAAAGAAGTCGATGGTAAACCTGGGGAAGCCCGGGGAATCTGATGAAGAGCGAGAAGATTTTCTTATCTGCCTCCACTGGGCGAAACCAATATGAAAGGCTTCAAAGAAGATCTTCCTGTGTCCCAGGTGTAAAAACTTAGCCTTGAGCACAGTGCTCGCAGCCTCTGGAGTGTCAAAAACAACCTGGAAAAAACCTCGTCCCAGAAGACGGACATCTAACAATCGTGGAGTGAGGTCTGGGGGGAGAGCCGCAAGCATCCAGTCTCTGGCTTGGGATCTGGAGGGGTGAGACCCGAAGATGAGTGCTAGCAACGTGGTAGAGCATTCAATCTCTACATCCTTCTTGAGCTGCTGCAACTCGTCTTTAGAAAAGGTAATAGTTTTCGCGGCCAGTGGAGGTGGAGTAGGATTGGCTGACGGAGTATCCATCGCCAATCGAGGTGAGGAGGCCGACTCTAACAAATTAGAGGCTCCTTCTGCTCCAAAAAAAGCTGCGGGAGAAAAGGGGGGCAGACAAAAGGGAAAGGAGGCGAGGAGGGAGCAGGGGGAAGGGGAGAGGCTGAGAGGCTGAAGGGGAAAGGGGCAGGCTGAGAGGGAGGGAGGGGGCAGGCTAGGAATAGGAAAGGGAGAGGAAGGAGAAGCTGGAAGGGGGCGGGCTGGGAGGGGGAGGGCTGAGAGGGAGAGGAGAGGAAGGAGAGGGAGAGGTAGAGGAAGGAGAGGGAGAGGAAGGAGAGGGAGGGGCAGGGAGGGGGCGAGGCAGGCTGAGAGGGGGAGGAGAGGGAGCGGGGAGTGAAGGGAAGGGGGAGGAGAGGGAGAGAAGGGGGCGGGCTGAGAGGCAGAGAGGGGGCGGAGAGGCAGGGAGGGGGCAGGGGAGCAAGCAGGGAGGGGGCGGAGAGGCAGGGAGGGGGCGGGGGAGCAGGGGGCAGGCTGAGAGGCAGGGAGGGGGCGGGGGAGCAACAGGCAGGGAGGGGGCGGAGAACCAGGGAGGGGGCGGGGGAGCAGGGGGCAGGTTGAGAGGCAGGGAGAGGGCGGAGAGGCAGAGAGGGGGCGGGGGAGCAGGCAGGGAGGGGGCGGAGCAGCAGGGAGGGGGCTAGGGAGCAGGCAGGGGGAGGGGGCGGGGGAGCAGGGCTGAGAGGGGGAGCAGGCTGAAAGGAGAGGAAGCGAGTAGAAAGGGGGCGGGTTGAAGGGGAGGAGGGAAAGGGAGGGAGCGGCTGAGGGAGAGGGACGGGCTGAGGGAGAGGGTGCAGCAAGGGAGCGGGGAGGAGCAGCAGCTTCAACACTATGGATTTGGTTTGTTTGCTTTTGTTGGTGTCATTCTAGGAAAAAGACCCGTAAGGAATTTTCTTTGGAGTGGACAAGATGGCTTGCCAAACACTAGAGCTAGGATGGCTCAGGAGACGTTGATACTTCCCACGTGGGAAGGAGGCATCAATATAATAGATCTAGAATTGCTGAGGAGGGCCTTATTATGCAAGGTGGTGGTTAGAGGACTTCTGCCAAGACAACAACCTTGAAAGATTTTATCATTTGATGCATACAATCTTGTTATCCTTCCACAGATGGAGAATGGATGGATAGTACTAGATGGATCTTTGCCTCAGCCCACATCTCAAGGATAGTACTAGATGGGTATTCACCTTAGCCCACATTTCAGGGCTCCCTTCTCTTTTATGGATGCTATCCTAAAAGGCTTGGAACACCTTCAGGAGTACTCTTTGGAGAGTTTCCCCTTCCTCTTGGAAAGAGATTGATAGGAAGCTTGTCATGTAGGATGGCAATATGCTTGATGATCATGGCAATATGCTTGATGATGATGGTAGACCACTTAGTAGCTCTCATTATAATGCAGTGGTCTAGATGGGAGAGAGGTCCCACTTCCTCTGTGGGTTCTTGGAAGGCTTTCAAAACCCTTCCCCATGATCGTAAACTCAATTAGTAGCTTGCCTCAGAGGAAGTGAAAGAAGAATTCAGCAAATTGATGCAATCATACCCGTGGATTGGGTTCTTGCAAGTGACAGGCTCCACTCTCGGTCTACTTGCTAGGGGCATTTACGACATCGAGATCACTTAGTAGCTCTCATTATATGCAGTGTTCTAGATGGGAGAGAGGTCCCACTTCCTTTGTGGGTTCTTGGAAGACTTTCCAAACCTTCCACATCATCATAAACTCCAATTAGTAAGTCACCTCAGAGGAAGTGAAAGGAGAATTCAGCAGATTGATGCAACCATACCCTGGATTGAGTTCTACAGGTGCCAACCCTCGCTCTCGGTCTACTTGGCTAGGGGCCTTACAAAATCGAGAATCCCTCTTAAGTCATAGGATTATGAGGATCAAACGTGGATCAGAGATCCCACTTAAGTCATAGGATTACGAGGATGAAACGGAGATGCCTTGGTCTTTCTTTGATACTCATTATAAGGGTAGGTTGTCCAGGTCTATGGATGGAAAACTTATGCATATTCCATTTCAGCCTATCAGATTGTAGGTCATTTGGAGCAGTGTTTTTTGCTTCAAGATGGTATCCGGACCCTACCTAGACCGCATTCCTTTGGGTTCATATAGGATTTGGCTCTATGGAGGTGTTTCCATAAACTATTTGTAGTGGGACCCTCAAGAGTGGGAATGGATTGATGCATGGCACCGAGAGAAGAGCCTTCCCTTCTTTTGCTACACGGTCTGTAATGCCAGGAAGTTTCAGCTCAGCCTTAGAGGATGGAAGCCAACCAAAGCTCCTCATTGGGGGAATTTTCAAATTTCTGCTAACTTGCAAAAATCCTTTTGGGAAAATAGAAAAATCACTCTTTCTTTTGGCTTTCTATTTATGGAGGGATTGGACTGAACCAATGGAGGTTTAGGTTCAGGGCATATTCCACTTGTATTCGTTGCATGTCTACTCAGGAGTCTATTCAGCATTGCTTATCAGACTGCACACTGACGTCGATCATCTGGAAGGGGATTGCTAGTTTACTGAGAAGCTTTATGCCTTCTCCTTTCTTCATGGCCTGGGGCTCGGTAGCTTGGCTCTCTTTTGGGGCCTCAAATGTTTATTAGAGACATGATTATATTTGGGCTCTTTCGGCTTGATGATATTTAATTGATCACGCTCTTTGGATGACGCTCCTGGATCTCCTTATAGACCTGCACATGCCTCTATGGATACTCCATGGGATATTTTGGTGTGCATATCAACATGGCATATATGGAGATCTAGATGTACAAAGGCCTTACATGGTACTTAGGTCCACCTTGGACACACATTGGCCAATATTTAGAATGATATTGTTCGCACCTTGGTGGCCATGTTAGAAAAGTCACCTCCCCATCTGTAATCCCCCATATGAGGAGAGCATCGAGGGAGGTGGACTTGGGTATGATGTGGCTGCCACATTGGCAGCACATTTTCTGCCACGTGATAGCACAAACACGACAGGGATGAAGCTCCCCAAGGAGGCCCGGAGCACCCACGTGGCTGACAGTGATTGTACGGAGCAGATCTGTGCAGGCTGGACAATGTGGCAGGTAATGTCAGTAGCACAAGACATTGCGTCAGCAACACGGATCTGTATAGATGCTGACAGAGCATGGTATACAGCCTAAAATACATCATCAATAAGCCAAGCTGATCTGGCACAGGGCCAGCATGCAGGAGCTTCAATATGGAAGCCTACAGTAGGCCTGTATGGATCTATGGCAAGGGATCCAGGGCCTGGACAGGTTTAGACAGATGTCCGGGCACTAGGAGCTGATTGGCGACTAATTGTAGCATAAAAGGCCAGGGAAATGTAGGGAAAGACCCTGACTTGGGGCTATTATGGGCCTAGGCCACTCGCAGACTGCCAGGTGGCCAGGTGGCTCTGATTGGACAGCAAATAGGCTGCATATAGTTGGTTTACAGACCAGCCCAGTCGGTTTTACACACTGGCTGGGTCAACTACTTTGGGGCTGGGGTTCCAGCCCATAAAAGGGGAGCCCTTGGGGTTCATATTCTATCCAGTGGAGTAGCCCTTCAGGAATAGTTTGGAGCAGCAGAACAGCAGGCCTTGGGCCAACATACATAAGGACCAAAGGAAGCTGATTTCTGCAAACATAGCTCAGAGGGCAGCTTCACCCTTGGCTCTTTCCAGGGCAACCTCACACGTGGCTGTCCGAAAGGGATAGCTTGGAGCTATGGTTTGCAGGTATGGTAACAAAGCCAACTCAAGCTCTTTGGGAACACGTAGGCTGAGGGATCTAGGAGTGCCACGGAGGTAGGAGGACAGCACATTTTGGTTAGGATAGAGGACCATGTTCTGGTGGGACTCTAAACATGTTTTGTATTGTGTCCATTGGATGAAAATATATCTACTGTTGGTTCTATATCTCTTTCATGAGCACTGTCTATTTACTTGCTTTGCACATGTATGTTGAGCGCACTAAGGAAAAAGTTTTGGATTCCATCTAAGCACCACTGTGTGATCTCCTAGGCTACACATAATCTATCTTCTGCTGCGTATAGACCCTGTTCTGGTTATTTCTAACATGGTATCAGAGCCGGGATGGAGGCTCACAATAGGTGGAGATTGAAGGCAAGGACCGTATTGAAGGACGACCTTGATTCAAAGCTCAGAGAATCTACTTCCACGTCTGAAGGATTGTGCGCTTGTGAGAAGGAGGGTGACTCAGGTTCAATGAGGAGTGTACAAATGCTGCATATCCTGTTGATTGCTCAGTGATTTCCAGAAGTTATGTCTGCAAAGAAGGCTTTTGATGGTGGAGGTTCCGGGTGCGAGGTTCAACGAAACTTGGTGGGGCCAGGAGGGCTCATGGCACCGGTGGAGGTGCTCTTGCACTAAAGGTTACTGTTAATACAACGACCACGTCCTCTATGAGAATCCTGAATTTTGTAGAGATTGGGAAGCTGGAGTGGGACAAATTACCCTATCTGGAAAGTAAAGATCGAGAGCCATCTTGTGGCAAGGAAGCCGTGGAAAGTAACGACGAGGGTGGATCCAAATGCTCATGAACATCAAGGACGCGTTAGGTAAAGTAATCTTTGTTATAGATCTAGACGAACTTGAAGCGCGGGAGGACAAAAATGCCCAAGCCCTTGCACTGATCATATGGACGATGTTAGATAGATGATTCCTCATATCTAGATGGCGCATACGTCAATCAAGGTGCAGGCCACACTGAAGGATTAGTACGAGATGGACAACACGTCCCGGATCTTAGCTCTCAATTATCAGTTGTTCAATATGAGCATGGATGGAGATACATCCATGACCATCTCACGAAGGTGAAGGTGATGAGAGATCAGCTAGCGTCAGTTGGTCACAAGGTGGACTCAAGCCAATTGGCACTAATGGTCCTTGGGATGCTACGAGGGAGTTTTAAGGGCTTCGTAACTACCATGACAGCAAGAAAGAGGAATAGACCTCTGACTTTTGAGAAACTGGGTCCCTTATTGTTGCTGCAGGAGGAGGTTCTGGATAAACTCTATAATAAAGACAACGACCAAAAAACCATTGGCGAAAGACAAATTCAAGGGGAAGGGCAAGCCTAGCAATGGCAAGCCCAAGAAAGATAACTTTGAGGATGAATATGACACTTCATAAAACAAGAAAAAGAGAAAGAAAAGAAGTATTGTTATGCACTAGGCTATTTTGCGAAGGATTGCAGAAGAAGTGGGATCAAAAGAACAAGAAGGGGTCAAAATCAAAGGGAGTCAGAAGACACGACAAATTTGGTAGTCAACGGAGCACTATTCTTAGAGACATGCGGTAGGATATGTAGGCCTACGTGTCACAGTGGGGATGTCTGATATTGAGATGTGGCAAAGGAGGAGTCAAAAATGTTCGTGAAGATGATGGTAAGCATTGAGTACTTGGACTCTTCCAAGTGCTTGGCTCATAATATTGACATAAGGGAGGATTCCATGGAGGGCCTAGGCTTTCAGGGTCAAATGGATGTTGCGGTTCAAAAGGGGGCATTAAGGCAATTGAATGTGCCTCCATGAGGTACATGATTTTCTTTCAGAGCAAGCACACAAGCAAGCTGTCATTCTTGTATGTACTTTATGTAATTGACTCGAGCCTTAATAGCATGTTGGGAGAAGAAAATACTTTTCATGTTCCTTAGGCGATACGAGATTGGAAGGTCTATGCGGGGTGTATGCCTTCCTGGAAGCCAGAAGGGGAAGTGGGGATACTTCTTCAAATCTCTGAAGCAGATTGCTGGAAAGTGATCATGGTGAAAGCGTATTGAAGCCACAACAGCACTTGCTTGAGAGCGCATTGGGAGATTATGGTCTAGCTGATCTTGAGATATTCTTGGAATTTCATTTCTCATATGGTCGTTTGGTTGCATACCTTTCCAGAGGGAGGACGGGTTGAGATAGAATCTACGAGCATGGTGCCTGCATGCTATTTACTTGTTATGAGGGGGACAGCTGGGGGAAATTGGCAACAAGATTGCTCCAGATTAATGGTGGGAACATGACTGGAGGCGGTGGTGCAATCAGGTGCTACCTAGGATGGACCTATGTACCAGAATGGTTTGCTTACACAGGACCATACCTTGAGGAGCAAGAGCCATTAGTTGAAAGACCACGAATTGACATTGGCACTGCATTGTTCCAGAGAGAGTTTCAACATGGGAGCTGATGGATCATCTCCATTGATGAGTTTGGATTGGACCAAGATGTGTCCGTGAGAGGGGGTATTGGAAAAGTCACCTCCCCATCTGTAAGAACCCATATGAGGAGAGCCTGCGGAGGTGGACTTGGGTGTAATGTGGCTGCCACATGGGCAACAACTTGGCTGCCACATGGTCAGCACAAACAGGAAGTATTTGGCAGGGCTGGAGCTCCCCGGTGACGTCAGCAGCATAGGTCATTGCGTCAATGGTACGAATTTGTTCAGATGCTGACAGAGCATGGTATGGATCCTAGAACACGTCATCAATAGGCCGGGCTGATCTCGAAAAGGGCGAGCATGCAGGAGCTTCAGTACAGAAGCCTACAATAGGCCTGCACAAATCCATGGCAAGGGATCCGGGGCCTGGACGGGTTTAGGCTGGGCAGGGCACCAGTAGCTGATTGGAAACTGATTGGAGCAGAGAACTAGCCAGGTCAACATAGGGAAAAAACGCGACTTGTGGCTGGGCCACTGTTAGACTGCCAGGTGGGCAGGCGGATCTGATTGGCAGCAAATAGAATGCATTAAGGTCAGTTTACAGACCAATCTAGTCCGTTTTACAAACTGGCTGGGTCAGCCACTTTCGGGCTAGGGTTCCAACCTATAGAAGGAACCGAGGAAGTTGGTTGCTGCAGTTAGGTCAGATGGAGGCTTCGCCCTTGGCTGTCTTCCAGGGCAGCAAAGCGTATGGATCAAAGGAGAATTCACTGCCTCACATGTGGCTATCTGGAAGGGATAGCTTGGAGGTGTGTTTGCAAGCACAGTAACAAAACCAACTTAAGTTCTATAGGAGCACGTAGGCCGAGGGATCTAGCAGTGCCATGGAGGTGGGAGGACAACACCTTTTGGTTACGATAGAGGACCACGTTCTAGTGGGACTCTGGACTTGTTTTGTATTGTGTCCATTGGATGGAAATATATCTATTGTTGGTTCTACCTCTCTTTCATGAGCATTGTCTATTTACTTGATTGCACATGTATGTTGAGCACACTAAGGAAATTGGTTCTGGATACCATCTAAGCACCATTGTGTGAGTTCTTGGGCTACATGTAATCTATCTTCTGCTGCGTATACCCTCTAACACCCCTACTCGCTCTACTTTACTCTAAAATTCATATCTATCAATCTAATCACGATTCTAAGCTCAAATCACCTTGATCTGATTCCTAATTTCGAAGGTGGATTGAGGTGGACATAAGAGAAGATGAAGAAGAAGCTAAGGCGACAAGTAGAAGAGGCCTGACGGCTAGGGGAGGCTTAGACAAACAGAAACGGTTTGATTGCGATGAAACAGGCTAGACTAGAGTGTTCAGAACAGTCCACGGTTGGGTTCTTCAAGTAAACAGGCAGGAGGGAGACAATTCGAGGCAGAGGGTAGGCAGAGAAGGATGATGAGGGGGTGAAGGAAGCATCAGGATAGCGGGAGCGCAGGACATTTTTGATGAGAAGTTTCCATATCACCTTTCCTTTAGTATCTGTATATGTATTTCCATAAAGCACAGCACAAAGACCAGAGAGGGTTATTGCAGATGAATAAGGTGGGAGAGAAGGCTGATAAGGCAATGAAAGGGCTGGCGAAGGCTGACAAGGCAAACATGAGGCAATGGGGGAGGTGACTAGGGTGGAGGTAGCAGCGGATCAAAAGTGCTGAAGACAAGGGATTGCACCAGCCAACAACTGGGCTGTTCAAATGGAAGAGCAAGAGCAGAGGTGAGGAGTGCAGGTTGAAGAAGAAGGCAGGTGGATTGAGGTGGATGTAAGAGAAGACAAAGAAGAGGCCCTGGTGAGGGAAGACTGAGATGAAAAGAAGGGGTGTTGATGGCAAGGAAACAGCCCACAGACGGGCAGCACTGGAGTGCTCAGAACAGCCCATGTTGGGCTGTTCAAGTATGGAGGGACACAAGACGAGACAGAGACCAGGTTAACAAGGCTGATGAGGAGAGAAGGAAGCAGCAGGATAACCGAAGCTCAGGACATATTATGATGAGAAATTCCATATCATCTTTCCTTTACTATCTGTATATGTATTTCCATAAAGCACTGACTTTACAAGAAGATGGAAATTGATAATGACTACTGTTCCATTTTGGTATCATCTATCTTCCTTTCACATGCTTTGCCTTCCTAGTATGTAACATGGTCATATATATTTATATTAATGCCTTTTTTTACTGCCTCAAAAATTTAGATATTTATAAATACTGACATCTTTCACTTACTTTTACAATTGACCCAAAGTTATCATCAAGGATGATTATGTCAGAGCTCTCTTTTGCAACCTCTGTTCCTGATATACCCATTGAAAGCCCTATGTCGGCCTGCATGACATAAGGAGATCATTACTTTTCCTCTCCAACTCTACAATACAAAAGCTACAAAAATCCATCAATGGCAAGTTTTAAGGAATCACCCCCTGACCTCATGTAATGCTGGTGCATCATTTGCACCATCTCCTGTTACTGCAACAACCTCGTTCATTTCTTTCAGCTTCTTCACAAGAAGCAGCTTGTCACTGGGTAGTGACCTTGCCAGGACCTGCATATGAATTATATTTTGTAGCCTAAAAACTTAGTCTATGTTCAAGAAAGATCAATCAAATATCAGCAATTAATTGTGTAAACACGATGTCTCTGTCCCATGTAAATATCCTCTCCAGTTGTCAATCTACATCCCCTCATCTGTTCACCCAATATCACCCACCCATTCCCCTCTTGCTTACCTTCTATTTGCTGATTCACCTTGGAATGCACCAAACATGGTGCATGTGATTGACTAAATACAAAGAAGAGTGATAAATTTCACAAATCAATAATTTTAACCCTAGACCCATCCAAAGAAGGAGAATATATTATCTTGGCTCCCTATGTGGGTCATTGCTTGCTTGGGTGTAGCCATTTTTGGTGAGGTTCAGGGACTTTTCTGTATATGGGTATCTTACATGACCTACTTATGCATTGCTTAACGGAATTCAGAAAACTTTGTCTGCAGTGAGATTACCAAAAAGCGAGTGGAGAAAAGAGAGCAACCCCAAATTAGCGAGCAAGCGGAGAAAAGCAAGCAACCGCAAATTAGTGAGTGGAAGTGGGTTGTAGTTAGCAAAAACCTTTATTTCTTAATCCTCACAAGCTCGACACAAGGACTAGTATTTGGTACACATTTTCTCAAGCCAAATATAAGCGATCATAAAGAAAATTGGAGCATGGTGATGGATTTGGACCTATGGGTTTTGAGCTGCAAATGGCTTTAGGTAGGTGTTGGGATCGTCCAAATTGGTAAGGATAACACAAGAGCCATTTGGATCCATATATGGATAAGACAAGAGCCATTTCAAGACAAAAGGAGGTTGAGAGAATGCCTTGGCACCATATGGGCCCAAGAGTTGTAACAAAAGAGAGAGAAGAGAGAGTCATATAAGGAAAAGAGTTGGCACTCCCTTCAAAAGGTGACTTGTATAAAAGGTCAAATGGTTGACTTTGGTCTTCATTATTGTATGCACAAGTTTGGAATATAAGCTCCCTCTTCTCTTTCAAGAGTGTCCTTGGGTGTTCTCTTGTTTCCCTTGTAGTGCCTTTGTGTTTGCCACTCCATCCCCCCCTCTCCCTCTCCCTCTCCCTCTACTATCCTACCTCCCCTTCTCCCTCTCTTCTCCCTTCTCCCACTTTCCTCTTCTCTCATGGAAACACATTGCAACAATCCGAGAGCCGCTTGAGTGACACTTGCAAATGGATCATGCTTTGCATGGCTCTCATAAAATAGGTGTTTAAACTCGAAGTTGTAATTTTTTTTTGAAATTTGTGCCGTTAAGATGTTCAAAACGATATCACAAAAAATGGACTAGCCAAAACTACAGAGCAAACTCATGGTTGTTGATTACATACTAGTAACATAAGTATCAAGTTTTTTAAAGTTCTTAAGAGCATTACTATCACCAATAAGACTAGGATCTTATGGGTTCTAGGTATCTAAAGAGCTATATGGAAAAATGCATATAAATGCTAGAAGAAGCTATAACTTAATATCTTTCTTGAGAAAGATAGCATTTTTCTGAGCTTGTGGTTGGTCGGACAGAGCATGACACATGAAAGAGGAGAATTAACATGCCAACAAGACATCGCTCCCTTCGCCTCAGTAAATGTTGATTTTAAATATTTTTGCAGAGGAATCATTGTATTTAGTGAGGAAAAATGCTAGCTGCACTGAAGTCACTTCATGGCAGACCACAGGCCGTGTTGCAGTATACAGCTAAAAGACGCCACATATTTATTTTAAATGAAAAGCAATTCTCATTAGAAAATAGTGTGCATTCATAGCTGCCCTAGAATGGAGCAGCTACTACTCAAAACTAAAAACAGGGATAAAACACGTCCCCTCGCCTGCTACCACCGGCTACGAAAACCATCACTTTCTCAAAAGACGAGTTGCAGCAGCTCAAAAAGATACAGAGCGGGAGAGCTCGACATCGCTCTTTGCTCGCATCCATGGGTCCCACCCTTCCAAGTTACAGGCCAGGGACTAGATGCTCGCCGCTCTACCTGGAGACGTCGCAGGGAACTTCACAGATGTTTGTCTGCTTGGGCAAGGTTTCTTCCAGATTGTTCTTGACTCCTCGGAGGTAGCACGTACAGCGCTTCAGGCTAGCCCGTTAGCACTAGGCTCCAGGAGGATTTTTTTGACTCCTTTTTTAGTGGGGTTTGTTGATCCTGTCGAGGAGGACAGTCGGACGATGTCACTCTTCATCAGATATCTAGGCGTTCCTCAGGTGTACCATCGACTGCTACATTCCATTGGAGCTGCCTTTGGAGTGGTTACTGAGATTCCCCCTCTCCCTGAGATGCCTACTTCAGCAGCAGAGGCAGTCAGGTCCGATGGGATACCGCGTGTTAGGGTCATTGTCTCTGACCCTAACATATGGGATGACCACATTATGCTTCAGCGTCTAGATGGCTCCTTCTTCATACAGAGAGTCGAGATTGGAGAGAGACATGATCAATGTAGGATTTGTAGGACCCTTGGGCACTTTGCTAGAGATTGCCCAAGGAAAAAGAAAAGACCTAAAAGATCCATGGGTGCGCCTCATAGCTTCACTCGACCTGGACCTTCCTCATGACCAGTTCCTACCGCTTCACGCGCTGCTAGACCTTCGGCTTCATAGCTAGGACCATCAGCCTCTCATCCTGGTACTTCTACAGCACGGACAGGATAGTCAGCACGTCCTGCTTCGGTCGTCCCCTCGTTGGGTGCCTGCCAGAGTTGGAGAGCCAGTACCTTAGACTACTACTGATGGGGCCGCGGACCCATCTCTTCAAGCATGAGACATTCCTATCCTGGTTCCATGTGCAGATGAGACTACTCCTGCCCCTGTTCATGTACATGAGCGCTCACCTAGGGAGAACCTTTCTCCAGAGACCTGTGCCTTACTTGAGAACAATGCCAAAGTCGTGGCTGTGAGGTCATGCAGATTCATGCCGAGGTCATGCAGCGGCACCCCCCTCTTTCTCTTGCACGTCTGTCTACACCTCACAGACGCACTCCTGCGACCGAGGTACTTTGCAAGAATTCATTTTCAGTTCTAGCAGACTTGGCTGCGTTTGAGGCAGAGGAGTTTGTACCCTCTACGCTCGGGGAGCACATCTTTCAGACATCCATGTCCAGAGTTTCCCCCTCAGTGAGTGTGGGTGTGCTTTTCCCAGTTGACTTCCCTCCTCTTGAAAGGAGGAATTTTTCGCAGGAGAGGGCTTTCTCCGCTACTAGGTCGTCACGATCTTCCATCCGGACTCCTCCTCTCGTAGATAAGAATTGTCAGTTGGGACGTTCAGGGCCTCGGGGTGTACCTCACCGCCGCCGCAGGCAGCTGATTCGTAACAAACTTCACCCAGGTGTTACTGGGGTCCCATGGATATTCTGATGATTCAAGAACACAAATTGGATGTCAGGGATTGTGCCAAGTCGGGTAAGCTTCTTTCAGGCTACGTTTTGGTCACCCGCCTTGGGCACCAGGGGAGGTACTTGCATTTCTGTTTCTTCTTCTATCCTCCCCTTGGTATACTGGTTTCAAGCTCCATTAGAGCTTTTCCTGTTTCCTCCCTGGATGGTCTTGTAGACATATTATGAACCATCTGTCTAAGCTTGGATTGCCCTACATTTGCTTGTAGTTACTAAGCCAAAATTTGTTGTAAGGCATCCTCTAACAAAACAATCCTACTTGACAATGTATGGGCCACTGGGCGCGACACCTACTGTGTCGGCCAGACTCTTGTTTCTACGGGATCCACCTGTGAGGTCTTCAACCTCCATTGCTATATCTTTTCCTTTATCCATAAAATTATAAGTCTAAAAGGTTTAACACTGCTTGGGTTGGTTGTTTTTTTTAAAACATTGCCTGAAACTATATTTACAACTGGAAATCCCAACCTCCAGAACAACAACTATACAAGCATAATCTGAAATGCTAGAAACTTCCAACTATAAACTCTAAACTCCTAAAGCTCAAGACAACAACTATCCATACATATATAAAGCTGCAAGCCATCAACAGTTTTTACCAATCCTAGGGAAATACCTACAAATTTTAACTATCTGCAAATATATGAAATTGAAATCTGAAATTTATTATCATCACTGATCATCAAGCCCTAAAGTATTTGCTGAACAAATCCACACTTGGGAGTAAATTAAGCAGGTGGATACTTCTTTTTCAAGAATTCGACTTTGACATTGTAGTGCGAGCAGACCGATTGCATCAACCTGTAGATCATTTTTCATGAATGTCTTCGGATGAAGCGGCAACAAGGGTGGAGGATGAATTGCCGGATGTGGGCCTCTTCGGTGTGACAATTAAAAAGAATGATTTCTTGTTTGCTATGGACTCCTTTCCACCATGGTATGCAAACATTGTGCAATTTTTGTCCACGGATGAGTTTCCTAAAGAGCTAACCCCAGCACAAAAGAAGAAACATATCATTCAAGCTGCCCCCTTCAAATTGATTGTTGGATAGTTGTACAAGCTAGGTAAAGACCATATCCTCTGGCAGTGCGTGCTCCCACATGAAACACATGCCATTCTTGAAGAGGCTCACTCAAGCATGGGCGGGTGGTCATATGGCCTCGGAGGTCACTGCTCGAGAAATAATGCGTGCAGGGTTGTGGTGGCCAAAGTTGTTCCAAAACCTGCTATGCTCATGTGCGTTGTTGTGACTCATGTCAAAGAGCTGGCCAAGCCTACCCGACAAGAGTACCTTCCCCTTAAGTGATTCAACCATGTGCCCCCCTTCTATAGATGGGGATAGGACTTTGTTGGACCCATCTCTCCTGCCACTCAAAGAGGAAACAAGTACGCCTTTGTTGCCACAAACTATGGCACCAAATGGGTCGAGGCCAAGGCCATGAAGGCATGCACCGCTCATGTGGTAGCTGCATTTCTTTATGACAAATCATCTCTAGGTTTGGATGTCCTGTGGAATTGATGGGCGATCAAGGCACCCACTTTTTGAATGATGTCATTGCTGACCTCATCACCCAACTGCAAATAATTCACAAGACATCTAGTTCATATTACCCTCATGCCAATGGCTTAGCTAAGAGCTCCAATAAGACCATGTGTCGTATCATGACCCATTTGTGTCATAACTCTTTGGCAGATTGGGATATTTTAGTCTCCGTAGCTCTTTTTGCTTACAGGACAACATACAAGGCTAGTATTGGGTATTCACCATTTCACTTGGTTAATGGCCTGGAGGCAGTTATGCCTTATGAAATTTATATGGAGACTACGAGGGTCATCTCTCAGATGGATGACAACTTCGAGGCCTGCAATTGAATAAATTTGGGATCTAGAAGCCTTAGAAGAGCACCGAGGGGAGGCGTCCTTGCACAAGAAGTGTGGCAAAACAGGCAACGAGCATGGCCTGACAGGAACCTCCGCCTTCGTAAGTTTAAAGTGGGTGATTTGGTTCTCTTGTATTCTAGAAACTTTTTGAAGCATAAACCTAAAGGATTGGACCTTTCTTCTTCTCCAAGATTCTTCCTAGTGGCGGTGTGTATTTGGCCACTTTGGACGGTATGGTGCTTCCAGCCCCAGTGAATGGTTCTAGAGTGAAAAGATATCGGGCTGAGTAAACTCTTCTAGAGGAGTTTGTATATACTCTTTTCAAACAAAAAAAAGTGTGGCTTTTCAAGTAGTTGGCTTCCATTGGGTTTCACTCTCTCCTACTTTTTCAATGTATCTTTTAGGAATTTATCTACTTAATGGTATCGGTTTCATGGGGTGTGAGTGGGTCACCTCAAGTCTTCACATCACCCTCAAGGTTTCATGGGGTGTGAGTGGACCTTCTCTTTCTAAGTGCACAACTCCCTTCTCTCTCTTCGTTACATTTTCCTTCTCTCTCCACCAAGATGAAAAGGAGGCTTGGTGCTCTCTAGATTCAGTGGAGTGAACAAGGAGGCTCATCTAGTGAATGAGGAGGCTCAGTCTCCTCTAGCTTTGGGGAGTGAACAAGGAGGCTCGGTGTCATCTAGCTTCAGTGGAGTGCACAAGGACGCTCAGTGTCCTCTAGCTTTGGTAAGTGAATAAGGAGGCTTGGTGTCATCTAGCTTCGGTGCTTTGTTATCCTCTAGGTTTGGTGGTGGATGCAAAAGGTTACTTCAAGACACTTAGCTTCGGTGGTGTTCATAGTGTCTCTCCACTCCATCACCTCTCTCTTACAAGCACACTCTCTCTCCACCCCATCACCCCTCTCTTACAACATATTGTACTTTGGACCTCAGTCACGGACTCCCACCAAGAGTCACACCAGACCTGGGTCACACCTAGGTCACATCATGGTCACATCATGGTCACTTGAGTAGCATGCCAAGATGGTTAGACCTTGGTCACACCTCGTCGCACCGTGTTCACATCTTGGTCACTTTGGAGCAACCAGTACAGGACTTGGACATGACTGGAGCAGTACATCACTTGGACATGACTGAAGCAATATAGAACTTGGACATGACTGGAGCAGTACATCACTTGGACATGACTGGAGCAGTACATCACTTGGACATGACTGGAATAATACATCACTTGGATATGACGGGAGCATTACATGATTGGAGGAGTACCAAACCTCGACCTCGACCGACCTTAGTCAAAGCTGATCAGAGTGAAGTACTAGTACACTGGACTGTAGCAGTTAAAAGAGTGCACAGGTGCATAGGTGGTACACATGTTGGTGCACATGGGAAGCAGTCCAGTAGTTAAGAGGTACAGGTGATGCACCAACCCTCACCACCAACTAGTGTCAAGTGCACATGGAAAGACAGGAGTACACATGGAGCACTTGACTCACTGACTCAGAGGAGGTTGGAGAGTTGCAAAAGCCATCAAGGATGAAGCAGAGGACAAACGGCGGAACGACTAAGGATGCAGGAAGACAACCAATAGGAAGGAGGGAAGGAGATTTCTAGCGGGGAGGAGCAGATGAGGGAAAGGTGAAGAGGAGAAAAAGGGGAGGAGGGGGCATTCCAGCAGAGGCGAAGGGCGTGAGTGAAAGAGAGAGGCTAGAGTCAAGAGCTCGCCTAGTGTGTATCTTCTCCCGGTATATCAGTCATTTGGTGTAATTCTCATGAGTGTATGATTCATTCCTTCTAATGAACTATGCTTCTTCCCATCTCAGCTTCCTACTCCAAGATCTCTTCCCGTTGTGTCCTTCCCTTCTCTCCATTCACCTGGTATAACGGACCCTATGTCATGTGGTTGGCGTTCTATTCCGTTCACGTCGAGGATTGGCTTTTGTGAATTTTGTTCCGCTTTAGTCTTCCTCTTGCTCACATCACTCCTGCACTTGTACCGCTCGCACATCGTTGACACCATCGACTAGCGCTCCCACGCACCATTTGTGACACCCATGGCATGTCTTGCTTGCTTCTCGTACCAGTGGCCCTAGGCCTCCAGTAATACTTCCGGAAGTGCTAGGAACACCCCCCCTCAGATAGTTTATGGTGATCATGGTGGGACAAAGCTGGTGTTGAGTAGCACAAGCGAAGTGGTGCTCTAGGGTCCTAGAGAGAGGTCTTATGCCGGGTAGTTCTGTAATCAAATTGAGGCTCCATACTTCTATCCCCAGCCCTACCATGCACAATATCAACCACCTATGTCAAGGGGTGGATATGGATCCCCTTATCAACGCGGTCGACGGGGTGGGTTCTGAGGTGGACGTGGAGGTGCACGCAGAGGTACCAACTTCCGCAGACCTATTATGTGCTACAGATGTGGCGAGTATGGCCACTACCAAGATGATTGTACACAACCGTTTGGGGGACCCTCTTATACACAGTGCAACACCAACGTCCACTACACTAGAGATTGTCCCAATGGAAGAGGGGAATCAACATCCCACGTCAACATGGTTGACGTAGTAATGGCGGGAGAGAATGACAACCTCATCTGATTGGTGCAGTGCTGGGAGCTGTCATCAACTAGTACCAACTCAGTCACTAGAGGAGCATCCCTACCTCCTTCCTCCAAGGTGGACAGTGGGCTCAGGAATGCATCACCCTGGTCCTCTTCTGCTAATGGATCAAAGAGACCCCAAAGGGCTTCACAACCATCAAGGCCTGTCAGTAGCTCTAAAAGTACCTCAACTCCAAGTGAGCAATCTATGCCTTCAAGGTACCTAGATGTGGTCAAGAGTGTCACCAAAGATCTTCAATCCAGTTCTGAGGATGAAGGTAACACACCTCAATTTCCTTCCCGCAAGTCCAGAACAGTGAGGTTTGCAATAGAGGTGACAACTCTAGGACAAAAATGTGAGAAAGAGGCACAAGCAGGCCCATCCACTCAGGAAAAGGGGAAACGGGTGATGGAAGAGACACCACATGAGACACTGATTCAGAAACATTCTCTTCCTCGTGTGAGCTTCGACCCTCAGCCAGAAGCTCGGTAGATGAGGACACAAAAGGCTACGGCTACTATCCAGCCCTATTCTTTGATTGAAGATTTGATGGAATTCAGGCCCAAAATCACCCTACGACAACTCTGTCTATTGTCTCCACAGATCAAGTATCAGACTATCGTATTCTTGAATCATATGCCAGGAGGTCGACAAAGGGGATCTATTCAAGGCGGGCCCACACCGAAGACAATACCGGTTCAAAACGGGTTGATGCCAGTAGACCACTGCTCAGCCTATGCTGCCCTCATGTGTGAGCAAAGTCCCAAGCTCACGGTGGAAACCAATGGGGTGGAGCTGAAAGATGTTTTTTTGGATGGTGGGGCAGCAATGAACATCATGCCAAGAGGTACTCTCCAACAATTGAGTTTCAAATTGACAACTAACGTTCATTCTCAAGTGTGCATGGCGGATCAATGCAAGGTGAAGCCTATGGGGGCAGTCAAAGGTGTTCACATAAAGATTGGAAGAGTTACATTCCTGTCCAATTTCATTGTACTTGATATGACGAAGGGTGAGCAGATGTACCCTCTACTCCTCGGTAGACCATGGTTCGGTTGCCTTTGGGATCCACATCCCTGGAGATAGACATAGTTTCTTAAAGAGCTCATCACCGACCTGTGGAACTTGGGGAAGAGGATTTTGAAGAAGAAGAAGTGGTGGAGGAGGAGCGATGGGCATTTGGGAATTGGCCCATACAGAAGGAAGAGATGGCCTATGTGGAGGACTCACCCTTCCAAGATGAAACCTATGCAACAGCAGCACGAGATGATGGTGAGAGCTTGACGTACTTGTGAGAACAAGCTGGACAGGACAAGGAAGAAGTTCTCATCTTGGATTGGATGGGGGCCCTATGATCCTTAGCCATCAACATGGTGGAGTTATGCCTAGAAGAGGATCTTGAAGCCCATCTTGGTACTTCACGGATGGTGCAAGAGGTGAGCCAGGAAGCATCTGAACGTGGTTTGGCTAACCTAATGTATGAACGGATGCCTTTTGGTCTTTGTAATAATCCCCACATGTATCAGCGGCGGGTGATGACCACAAGTACCAGACAAGGTGGTGGAGAGGTCAACGGGGTGACTCAAAGACAAGACCATGAAGTAGCAATGGAGACACACGACATGGATGCCTCATACCACGAAAGAGACCATGTGGTAACAACAGAGGAAGAGGAATTTGATGAGACTGATGAACCGGCTGAGCACAGTGATGGTATTGACGGAGACACTCATGGATCTGCGAAGAAGGGGATGACCACATACTGACTGATGACACCCGAAGGCCGGTGGTGCCGGAAATGATTCTTGCAAGGACACTAACCAACCTAGGAGGGGCCAGGACACTAGAGAACTTGGAGCAACCGTCCACATTCGCACTGGAGTCTGGAACTTCAGACCTGCAAGGCAAGCCCACAGCATACACGGAGAAGAAGATGTCGCAGACCTTACCCTACTCGACTTATACATGTCAGAAGCTGACCTTCCAATGACACAAGAGGTTCCCCAAACTACATATAAGGTGGATGGACTACTGTACAATGGAATGCTCAAGCAAGCACAAAGAGGCAAAAAGAGAATGGGACCAAGTGCTACCTCCACATATCAACCATTTCAAGAAGACACCCCGCTGTCCTTTGCGAGGTCTTGGATGGAAGTGGGGATTTTTCTTAGAATAATACTCTTGTGCACCAAGCAGTGGGAGTAGAGGGACCGAACAACTCCACATCAGCAAGCATACCTCAGCTTGACCATGCCAGGGATTGAAGGTATCTCAACATTGGGATAGAGGACCAACCACGACATCTCAAGGTAGCCAGTTGGGTCTGGGAGCATGATTATCTCCTTGCTCCATTGTCTGACTTCTTTCAAGAGTATGTCGATGTCTTTGCCTGGTCATATAAGGATTTAAAGGGAGTACTCGCTGAGTTCATGGAACATTGCATGGATCTGTAGCCGGAAGCAGACCCACTGATCAGGGGACCCTATCGCATGAATCCCAACTATGCCAAGGCTGTCCATGATGACATTCAAAAAATGGAGCAAGCTTGGGCAGTAAGTTTATTATCATTACTGATGATTGAGCTGCTCCTCTCCCCGTGAGCTGCTGCCCCCCCCCCTCTCCCTCTCTCAGCCAGCCCCCTCTCCCTCTCTCTCCCTCCCCCTCACCCTCGCTGCCTGCCCTCTCCCTTGCTTCTCCTCCTCTCCCCTTCGCCAGCCCCCTCTCCCTCCCTTCCTCCTCCCCGCTCTCCCTCTCCCCCCCTGCAAGCCCTCCCGCCCCCTCCGTCTCCCTCCTCGCCCTCTCTCTCCCCCCCTGCTGCCCTCCCTCCCCCGCCCCCTCTCCCCCACCCGCTGCCCCCCTGCCCCCTCCCTCCCCTGCCCCCTTTCTCCCCCACCCTCCCTCTCCCGCTACCCCCCCGCCCCCTCCTCCTCCTCCGCCCCTTCCCTCCCCTTCCCCCTCCTCGCCCTCCCTCTCCCCCCCCCGCTGCCCCCCTCGCCCCCTTCTCCTCCCCCGCCCCCCCTCTTTTCCCCCCGCCCCCTCTTTCCCCCCCCCTCCCTCCTCTCCCCGGCCCCCTCCCTCCCCCGCCCCTTCCCCCACCCTTCCTCTAACCGCATCAATGACTACCACATGAAGGTGAAGAAGATTGCACATGCACTTGCTTCTATTGGGTCGCCAGTGAAAGATGATGATTTAGTTTCTGTGACCTTGAATGGTCTAGGAAAGGATTATGCATAATTCTGTACATCCATTGCTGTCCGTGAGAATTTTCCTGATTTTGAGGAGTTGATTGCTCTTCTAATTTTTCAAGAGCAGAGAAATGGTGGTGCATCTTCTTCAGGAGGAACTTCACAAGAAACTGTCTTCTACTCAAATGCTGGAAGAGGTAGAGGTAGAGGTAGAGCAGGCCAATCTGGAGGCTGTGGCAGAAATCATAATATGTAGCAAATTCAAGAAAACCAGTCCTATGGAGGAGGACGTGGTAACTTTAGAGGCAGGGGGAGCCAAAGAGGTCGTGGTAGATGGCAGAGAGGCCAAAATGCAAACAGAAATGTTGAATGCTACTACTGTGGTAAAATGGGTCATATGGTTAAAGACTGCTATAAAAAGCAGAATGACATCATGACTGGAAAATTGCAGTAAGGCAATTATGCATCCTCTAGTAGACAGGGTGATAACAGAAATGAGCATTTGTTTATGGTGCAGCACATGACCAATTCTGTGACAAGTGCAGAAGAAAGCAATGATGTGTGGTATTTCCTGCCCCCTCCCTTCCTCTCCCCCGCCCACCTTCTGCGTCCCCGCCTTCAGTCCCCTTCCTCCCTCCTAACCCGCCCCCTCCCTCCCTCCTAGCCCCCCCCTCTTTTCCTCTCAGTCGCCTACCCTCTCCTTCCCCGTCAGCCCTCTCCCTTCTATCCTATCTTAGCTGAGATTGATATATAGTCGACCATCGACATGACTATGTTGTACTTAGGACTTACGACTTAGTACTGCCATTCTGCATTTTTGCATTTTGCATTGGTATGGACGCTCGTTTAGTAGCTCCACTACCACAGCTCGTTGTATCAAGATTTTCACAGTCTCATAGACCCATCGGTCTTCCGAAGACTTTAATAAACTTTCTTTCTTTCTTTCCCCGCCGCTTCTCCTCTCCCTCCCTTCCCCTCTCTCCTACCCTCTCCTTTCCCCTCCTTCCTACCCCCGTTTCAGGGCGTTTTGGGCAGTAGTTTCACGGACGGAGCTTTAACAACGTTGGAATCGGCCTTTTCACTTCGATTGGCGAATGGATTCCCATTCAGCCAATCTCCATCCACTTCCACCGGCCGCGAGAACTGTCATTTTTTCAGAAGACAAGTTGCAGCGGCTCAAGAAAGATGTGGAATTAGAAGGCTCCATATCACTTTTCGCCCGCATCTTTGGGTCACATCCTTCCAGATCACAGGCTAGAGACTGGATGCTAGCGGCATTACTAGGAGATCTCGCCCCACACCTCAGGGATATTCGACTTCTAGGACGTGGATTCTTCCAAGTGATTTTCGACTCTCACGAGTCCACAACCCTTGTTCTCAAAGCTAATCCCCTAGCTTTGGGTTCGAGGAGGATTTTTCTTTTGCCCTACACCTTGGCCTTCGATCCGGTCGAGGAGGACAGTCAGGTCACATCACTGTTCATCAGGTTTCCTGGTCTTCCTCAGGTTTACCATCGACTTCTTGCTACTATTGGAGCCACTTTCGGAGTGGTCACTGAGATTCCCCCCCTTCCTAGCATGCCTTCTTCCTCGGCAGAGGCAGTCAAAGCGGACGGGGTGCCTTGAGTTAGGGTCATTGCCTTTGACCCTAACATCTCAGATGACCACATCATGATTCAACGTCCACATGGCTCTCTCTTTAGACAGACAATCAAGATTGCAGGTAGACAGGATCAGTGCAAGATTTGCAGGACCCTTGGGCACTTTGCTAGAGATTGCCCAAGGAAGAGAAAAAGACCCAAGAGGTCTTCTGGTGCGGCTCCTTCATGTACTACCCCGTCTGCACCTCCCCTGCGGCTTGTACCACGCACTCCAGGACTACCAGGAGCAGCAGGGTGCCCTGCTTTGCGCACCCCAGGACCACCAAGGACAGCAGGACGCCCAAAGCCTGCAACACTCCTAGTACCACGTTGGAGAGCGGTCAAAGTGGCTCCTTTACCTCAGGAGGAGACCCTTGATCCGGTTCAGACAGATGCCATCCAGACTCCAGAGGTGGATGCTGTTGCAGCCCCAGATACTACAGTTCCACATCAGGAGGGGACTTCAAATGCACCAGCCCCAGTCACTTTTGATCACGAGGGGGCTACCGATACTTCTCCCCCTCAAACTGTTCATGCCATAGCTGAGGGAGTGTTTGCACAGATGAGGACTACAGATCCTTCTTCAGCCCAACTCCAGATCTGCTGATAGAGGCCTGGCAGGTCCTCCTCTTTCCTCCACGAGTGCAGGTTTCTTCGCACTCATCAGCCAGACTTGCTTCTCAGGAACTCTTTTTCGACACTGGCTGATTCGGCGACTTTCATGGATGATGAGGAGTTTGTGCCCTCCACCTTAGGGGTCCCGGTCATTGGGATTCCTTTTGACAGGGCCTCCCCCTCAGCAGGTGTAGGGATCCTTTCACCTGTTGAGTTTCCTGCCCTCAGCAAGACTGTTTCGGCCCAGGGGAAGCTGGTCTCCTCTACTAGGTCAGGTAAGCCTTTCCATCCAGCATCCTCCTGTCGATGAGGATAGTCAACTGGAACATACAGGGCCTAGGCAGAGTTCCACACCGTTGCCGTAGGCAGCTGATCCAGAATCAGCTTCATCCAGGTGTCACTAGAGGTGCTATTGATATTCTTTTTATCCAGGAACACAAGTTGGATGCCAATGATTGCTCGAAGTCTGGCAAACTGCTTTCTGGTCATACTTTTTGGTCGCCTGCCTTGGGCACTAGGGGGGGCGCTTCTATTTCAGTTTCGCAGTCGGTTCTCCCCTTGGTTGTTGGACACGGAGTCATTATTCCCTCTAGAGCTCAGTGGATTATTCTCTTGATTGGAGGGTGTAAGGTTGGTTTCCTTAACCTGTATGCCTCCAACATTAGAGGGGAACATGTCCTTATGTGGAAGGATTTGCTCTCCTGGGCCCCCATTGCGGATTCATGGGTGATTGGAGGTGACTTTAACACGGTTGAATTACCGTCAGACAAAAAAGGGGATAGGGAAGGAGGACTTCACTCTTTGGAGAGAGCAGCTTGGGATGCCTTCCTTTTTTACTTCTATGGCAGAGATTCTTGGTGGGATGATGCCTTTCTTATTCAGCCACAGTCCCTTCTGTTCTCTTGGTTGAACAGGAGGCAGCAGATGCCCATTCATGCACGTATTGACAGATTCTATGTAGATGATTGGGCACTTGACAGAGGTGGATCAGTATGCATTGCTGCTAGGATTTCCACTTTAAACCACTATCCTATTGTGCTGGCTATCTCAGAGCCTCACTTGAGAGGCCGATCTGCCAGCATCAGGATTCCAAATGCCTTGTACATAGAGGAGAACCTTACAGAGGCAGCCCTGCAAATATGGGTTTCTCATGTCCAGGGTGGGCAGCCATTGCCATCACAACTAGTTGCTGCCCTTTCTGGTATTAGCGACTTCTACCTCTCAGTTGCTCGTACCAGGAGACGAGATATTCTCAGACGTGAGATTGGTGTTCGCCAGCAGTTGGCAGCTTTGCAGAGGGAAGAGCAGAAACGGCCTTCAAATGCTTGGCTTTAGGAGCGCCTTGCTGTAGCAAGGGCTCATCAGCAGGTATTGCTTGATCAGAGAGCAAAGTATGCCTTTCATGCATGGGAGTCCTTCTGGATTCAGATGGGTGGCAGAGTCAATAAACACTTTTTCTCTACTCTTGGCCCTAGACATAGTAGACAGAGTGTATCCCAACTTATTGACTCACATGGGGTTTTACATACAGATCCTGATGATGTCTTGCGCATAGCTTCAGATATTTATGCCGCCCTTCTTACTGCTGATCCTGAGACATGGGATAGAGAGGATGCTAGACAGATTATTTGGTAGAGCATCCCTTTGTTGGTGAAACTGGATATGCATGTTTTGCTTGATGCACCTTTCACCAACACAGAGTTCGGGACTGCACTTTCAGCCCTTCACAAGGGCAAGTGCCCAGGTTTGGATGGCCTTACCCCCTCTTTCTTCATTGCATTCTGGGATATGATTGGAGATTACATTACTTCAGCCCTGCAGGGTATTTGGGACTCTGGTGAGATGCCCGGGTCGCTTATAGAAGGTCTCATCCACCTTATCCCGAAAGGAGGTTGCAGAAATCTAGTGTCCCAGTGGAGGCCTATCACACTTCTAGGGACTTGTTACAAAATTCTGGCCAAGGCAATCAGCCTCTGATTGCAGCCCCTTCGCCCAGATCTTATTCATGACACTCAGACGGGATTTGTGCATGGCAGAAGCATTTTTTATAACATTTTCTCTTTCTGGGAAGCCTCAGAGTGGGCCATGCAGAGCGGCCAGAATCTAGCCATTCTACATTTGGATTTTGAGAAAGCTTATGACAGAGTAGATTGGGGTTTTTTGGAGGGCACCCTTCTATGTTTTGGCTTTACTGATGCTTGGATCAGAGGTGTTTCCTCCTTGTACAGATCAGCCCACAGCCGGGTACTTATTGGTGGGGTAAGGGGTGAGAGATTTCAGATTTCCAGATCAGTCCGTCAGGGATGCCCCCTTGCTCCTTTTTTTTTTTGGTTCGTGGCCGAAGCTACGAGTATCTATCTTAGATCTCAAGCTGACATCTTTGGGCTGAGACTTCCCATTAGAAGGGAAGAGGAGTTACTTGACAGTGAGTTGGCAGATGACAGAGCAGTTTACTTGGATGCCACCCCACAGACGTTCAGTTCTTTCAGGACAGCATTGGATTTATTTTGCTTGGCGGCGGGGGCGCAGATAAATTGGCATAAATCCAATGGCTTTTGGATCAGTGATGAGGACACTTCAGTTTGGGGGCTTGACATAGGATTCACTTGGGTTCAGAGGAGTGTACCTGTCAGGTATTTGGGCTGCAACGTCGGCTTGGATATTTCTTCCATGCAGCAGTTTGCTCCCGTGTTGGAGAGCATTAGGAGGAAGCTCCTTTTTTGGAGCTCAGCCAAGTTGGATCTTGCCGCTAGAGTTGTGGTGATCAACCAGGTCCTCTTGGCCACCGTCTGGTTTGTTTGTTCTTGCTGGTGCTATTCTAGGGACTGCATCACTCAGCTCAGGAGACCGATCAGAAATTTTCTTTGGAGTGGGCTTGATGGCACAACAGATACCTTAGCCAAGGTGGCTTGGGAGACCCTCATCCTCCCTACACAGAAAGGGGGTCTCAATATTACTGATCCAGATGTACAGTGCAGAGCTTTACTATGCAAGATGGTGGTGCGGGGACTTATGCCAGGGCAGGAACCGTGGAAGGCCTTTCTTATTAGCAACATACAGAGGTGCACACCTTCTTCAGGAGGAGATTGGATGAGCAGTATTAGGTGGATCTTCACCACAGCACACCTCAGATCACCTTCATCCCCTCTCATGGTTGCCATTCTGAAAGCATGGGCAAGTTTCAGGAGCACTCTTCGGAGGATTCCTCCTTCCTCTCGTGAAGAGATTGATAGGCAACCCATCATGTGGAATGACAGTATTTTAGATGATCATGGTAGACCACTTGGTGCCTCACTCTACATGCAGTGGTCCAAGTGGGAGAGGGGACGTGCATCATCTTTGGGGTCTTGGAAAGCTTTCTGCAGGCTTCCACAGGAGACCAAGTCTCAGTTGACAGGACATCTCAGAGGGAGTGCAGGGAGGATCTTGCAGATTGAGGCAGCCCTTCCAGAGGAGTGGGTAGACACAGATGATATGCCACTCACTTGCTCCACTTGGGCAGGTACTTTTACGAGAGGCGGTGTTCCGCTTCAGGTTTTGGCCTTTCGAGATGCACAGGAGGATGCTTTAGTTTTTCTGTGTAGGATGGTGGCAGATTGCTCAGATCCACAGAGGACATCTTGCTTGAGTCTGCTTCTCAGCCTATCAGGGTTGTAGGTCTTTTGGTGCAGGGATCAAATTCAGAGTGGTTCCTCGACCCAGGCCCCCGGCTACTCTCCACCGGGTCTTGGAGGCTTTGGCTCTACAAGGGAGTTCCCATTAGGTATTTGCAGTGGGACCCTGGAGAGTGGGAGTGGATTGACGCAGGGCATCGAGAGAAGAGCATCCCCTTCTTTCGTTACAGGGTCAGTAATGCCAAGAGATTTCAGCTCAGCAGTAGAGGTTGGAGACCTTCGAGAGTTCCTCATTGGGAGACATTTGATATCACTCCGGATCTGCAGAGGTGCGTCTGGAGGAGACTCTGGAAATCCCACAAGAATAGAAAGATCACTCTCTTCTTTTGGCTTTCTATCCATGATGGGATTGCAGTGAATCTTTGGAGATCCAGGTTCGGAGCCGACCCTACTTGCCTTCGTTGCCTCTCTGCTTCGGAGACTATTTAGCATTGTTTATGGGATTGCAGACAAGCGAGGATGATTTGGATGGGGGTATCCAGGATGTTCAGTCACTTTGCCCACTCCCCATTCTTTATGACATGGGGCTCAATGGCTTGGCTTTCTCTTACAGGGCCTCATGTATCCTATGAGAGACTTGACTCCTCTCGGGCCATTTTGGTTTGATGTCATCAGATTGAGTCCTGTTCGTTGGATGTGGTACCACACCTTCCTTTTACAGATGTACATGCCTCTGTGGATACTTCTTGGGAGATTTTAGTGAGCATAGCATCCTGGCATATCTAGAGAGCCAGATGCACAGAGGCTATGGAGGGTACTCAGGTTCATCCCTCGCACACTTTGGCTAGTATCTGGACAGACACCGTACATACTTTGATGGCCGTATGGATGAGTATACAGGGAGACTCCCGTGCAGCCTCAGCTAGCAGGGCTTCTTTCTTTAGGGAATGGAAGGATTCTCCTTTCTTCTCTGAGACTCCTACAGGGTTGAGATGGCACTTTCAGCCTCAGCCTTGGTTGTTTTCCATCTCACTTTGAGGGGGTTTTATTTTATCCTCATGATTTCATGATGTTGTATTTCCGCTCAGAGCTTGCTCTAGCGAGTTTCTTTCTTACTTAATACAAGTCTCTTTTTTGAAAAAAGAAAAAATACTTGCTGAACAAACCCACGCTTGGAGGGAGACTGAGCAGGTGGATACCTCTATTTCAAGAGTTTGACTTTGACATCCTAGTAAGAGCAGGACAATTTCATCAACTTGCAGATCACTTGTCAAGGCTCTGAGGTGAAGCAGCCTTAGTACTTGATGATGACCTTTCAGATGCGGGCCTCTTCTGTGCTGGTGTCACATTACCAAAACATGACTACCTGTTTGCGGTGGACAGCTTCCCACCATGGTATGCAAACATTGTACATTTGTTGTCTACAAGTGAGTTCTCCAAAGGGCTACATCACAAAAGCGGAGGTAGATTGTTCAGGCTGCTCCTTTCAAACTGATTGTGGGTCAGCTGTACAAGCTGGGGAAAGACCACAGGCGGTGCATGCTCCCTCATGAAACACAAGCCATCCTTTAGAAGGCTCACTCAGGAATGGGGGGAGGTCATATCGCAAGGCAACTTTGGCTATTCCCTACCTTTGTCTCTACTTTGGCTCCCCCTCCCTCCTTTGCCTTCCTCCATCGCGCTCCTCCTTTGCAATCGCCCCTCCTCTTGCGCCCCTCAATCGCCCTCCTACCTGCCCCCCTTCTCCCTTGAGACACCCCTCCCTCCATCACCCTCCCCCATCACCTCCATCACCCCCCTTCTTCCTCCTCCTTGCTGCCCCTTCAATCGGCCCTCCTCCCTATCTCCTTCTCCTAGACGAACCCCTTCCTACCCCCTCTCCCTCCATCACCCTCCTCTCTTCTCATCAACAGCCCCACCCCCCCCCCTCTCTCATCGCCTACAATCCCCTCACCTCCCTCTCTCACGCCTACGGCCTCTCCCCTCGCCTATTGCTCTCAGCCCCGCCAACCTACCTTTGGCGCACAGCCCCCCTCACCTATTGCTCTCAGCCCCTGGCAGCCCACCTCTGGCGCACAGCCCCCCCCCGTATTGCACCTCCTACCCCCACCCTACCCGCCGGGCTGCCCCCTCTTGGGCAAGTTCGCTTGCGCCAACTTCCTCCTGCCCCTGTGCCTCTCCTCTCTACAGCGCCATCTTAGGGCAGGGATGAGTAGTGCCATATGTTCTCATATGCTTTTTGTATAGGGTTGGTTTGGTTACATTTTCAGCACAAACAATTTATATATAGTTGATCTGGTTCATTTCTCTTGGTGATTTTCTTGGATTTCAGCAAACTTTTGTAATCTCAACAGAAGCTTTTTGTATACCGATGGCCAGGTTCATGCGGGAGTTGGATGCTCAGAAGGTTTTTGTAAGAAGCTGGTTTGATTAAGTTTTCATAGGGATTTTCTATCAAGTTGACTTCTGTAAAACTCAATGGATATGAATTGGTGATAAGCTAGACCATTGCATGTATCTTGAGTAAGCTAGTGGATGTCCTAAGTCATCAACATAGAGCTCATTCCACATAATGGGTTGTCTATCCCTCTCGCCCCAATTCTAACGAGGGACATGTGTGAGGGGGCTGCCTTAAGTTGTCACCAAGCTCTCATGATCACTGACAAGATTGGGGACAAAGAAGTCGAATGTGGGCTTCTGTGAATATTCCATCTCGTGCTCTGCAACTAATCTCCAAGCTCTGTGGAAGTACGACTTCAAATCTTCTACATGAGGAAATCCTTCTAAAGCTCACTGCTAGGAAAGGGCCCTCATTGTCTGAAAAGGCTCTATACTAGATGTCACAATCGATGCTATTGAGAGGACACCTTCATGTAAGGACAAAATGAGTGCTCTGGGCCACTCTAGCCCTCATGTCATGTGTGCCATCGTATTCAAACCAAAGTAATTTCCATACCAACCTCTTGTTTTGGTCAATACAATGAAAAGGACTAGTAGGAAGTAGGCTAACAAGACTTCAGTTACTACAAGGGCTCTGGAAGCTAGCTCCAAGTTGGTGTAAGAGAAAGTAGCTTCCTCTCAATGGTTCTCTGAGATTAGTGCGAATTGCTATGAGGGGGAGACATTCACTCCTATCTCACAATTCTCAATTTCTACAGGTAGCGCCTCTTTCTATCCATCAGAACCCAAGGTCAACTCTCCATCTTGATGTGCCTCTGTCACTTACACAAAATCAAAGGCAAAGATAGTCGGTTTGAAGACAAGTTTCAGATCAGCAAGGCTAATCTCAGGTTCCCTTGGTTGAATAGGAGAGTGAAGAGAAAGTCCATGCTAGCTTTGACCGTTTCTACATTGATGACTGGGCACTAGACAAAGGAGGCTTCACTTTCATTTTAGCAGGCCCCTCTACATCCAACAAACTTCCTATTGCTCTTCCCATCATGGAATTGGTACGGAAAAATTCATTTGCGAGAGTCAAGCTACCGGATTCTATGTACTCGGATTAGGAGCTTTTGAAACAAATTGTGGACATATTGAGCAGCTAGGACTTCTTTGCCACAGAATGAGCTCCTCCCACGCTACTCTCTAGGAGGGGAGGACACCGCCTTACTTTCCCCACCTTTTATCAGCAAGCTGCTCTACCATATTGAAGTCCTGCCCCTCTACTATCCTAGAGTCGGCGGCTGGCGGCAACCATGTAGAGATCCCTCAAAAATCCTTCTCAGATTGGGTGCGTTGAGGTTGAGCAGCCCAATCTGAGAGCTCCTGAAAACAAGTATGATAAAGTGGGACCTAGCTGGTATCAAAACATCATCTGTGATAATGGCAAGAACTAGGGGGGCTGAAAATGATATACAACCTCAACCTGGTGATCTAAGAACACAAACCCAAAATGTGTGTCTAGATAGGAACATTCCCATCTTAGCACATTGCTTGTTCAGAAGCTTGTGCTCTTGTATGAGGAGGATGTTGATCAGCCCATGAGTGACCGAAGAGTGAAGCTGATCCCTCAAAAGTCACTGCCTAAGACAAGTGGGGATCCCACCCAAACCCAGGGGGATTTGTTGACCTGGAAAAGAAGAAGATCCACCTCATCAACGAGGCTTTCAAGTGAGAGGAGGATAAATGGGAACCAAAATGCCCCTTTGGTACGGGCGTTTGGGTTCGGGGTCAAACAGATGATGAGGAGGCTTGTGGGGTGGAGAGAGGCTCTAGGGACTGGGAGGGAGGAGTCTTAGTCTGAATGTTAGTAGGCCATGGATGAGGATAGGATAGACAAGGATCTCCCATTGGACATGCGCTGCTTTAACCAAAGGGGCATCTGAGGACGGGTGAGAAGGCTTGGCAATAGGAGGGTTCAAAGAAAGCTTAACAGACTTTATTGGGGACATGGACGATGGAGAAGGATGCCAGTCTAACTGCACCTTTGATGTCGCAACAGCAAGCAAGGAATCTGAAAACTCTTAGAAGCTGATCTGTAGCTCTAGCAACACAGGCAACGTGTCATCTGGGTGTCCTTTTCTCGTCATGTCCGAGCCCACTTCTGGGCATTCTTGGCCATGTGTCTCTCTTTCTTCTTTCCCTTATAAAATTCCACTCGTTGGGGTGTTTGCTGGGTCTGAATTCTGCTAAGGTGTTAGATGAGGCTTGGCTGGCAACACTCGAAGAATTCTATCTCTCAACTCTTCAAGAAAGGGTGGGACTTGCAAATCAAGGGCATTTCTTAGCTAAGTGGCCAAATTCTCTGCATCTTAAGACATTTACCTTGAAAACCTGCCACCTTAACATGCTGTAGAACTTCCTCCCCTCAATGTCCCTAGGATAATTTCTGATGGAAGGGAGTTTAAGTCCTGCATGACCAGCCTTTCTGCACTGTCATCCATGAGGACAGAGTCCACAGTAGAGTATCAAGAGAGCCCAGAATGTCAATCTATGCTTTGAGTAATCCTTGAGATTGGAGGGTCAATCCAAAGATGAACACCTGGTGCTAGGTCTCTGAAGTTACCATGAGCAATGGTACCAAGGGACAACAAAAAACAATTGTGAGCTTGAATATATTGGGCTTCATTGAAGCAAGAGTTGTATAGCCTTTGTCGAGGTGAGCTAGAGAAGAAAAACTCCTTATCCATAGATGGTGACGTCATGTATGTAATCAGCCCAAGATAATTACATCTGTACATAATTACCCTTAGATGGTGATGTCATGTATGTAATCACCCTTGAATGCGAGGCTCGACACAAAGTAGTCTCAAATCTATTGCTGTGTGGGGACAATGTACCCTATGGAGCTTTATTCTGGAGCTCCTGGACAACATGCTCTACATATTGCTTGTTTAATCCCTTGGGGATCGAGAGCCCCTCTAACCACACCAACAGGTCATCATTCTTAAAAACTCCTCTTGTAGGCAGACAATCCTTAAAAAACCCTGTTGCAGGTGAGAAAACTCTTGAGTTAAGAAGCAAGGTAAAGTAAAAGGAAATTGGAACAAAAATAGGAAAAAGGAAACCAGCACATCGAGTGCTGCAGAAAAGTCTTAAGAGGGGCTAAAAAAAGGCTCAAAGTAAAAAAGAAAGAGAAAGGGGGGCACTGAGGGCTGCCTAGGAGACAAGAAGGGGAATGGGGTGAGAAAAAATGAAGCGAGGATCAAAGGACAAGCAATGCGCGCAGGGGGGCAAGGAGAAAAAAGCAGTCTATGGAAAGAGTTAAGAACAGCCATGAGGGAGGATTGACGGGATGAGCCAAGGGGGAGGGAGTGTGAACAACACGCCATGGAGAGGATGGGCACGAGGAAGAGCTGAAAAGGCGTAAGGGCGGGGGGGAAAAGAAGCAGGGGGAGGCAGGGATGAAGAGTTTTGGCAAGAGGAAAATGGAGGATGGCAACATCTAGGGTTAAGGATCAGGTTGAGCAGGTGCTGAAGACTTGGAACCCAAAAACGAAATTCACAAGGTCTCTAGCATACGAAACCAAATCTATCAGAATAGTTGCAAGCTGCTGGTCACTTCAGCTTCCAGTCTACGATTAGTAGCCTTAAAGGATCAAAGAAGTCTCAAAATCAGTCCAAGTCACAAATGTTTCTCAATACGGAGAAAAATCAGCAAACTTGGTGCCTACAACCTAGATATTCTCTTCTTATGGGTGGAGATGCAATCAGGTGCATTTTCGTAGCATCCCAAGGGATCATGAAAACACCCAAACCTTCAGTTGTAAGATCTTGGATTGAAAAGGCTAAACACCTATCATAACTCCATGATTAACAAACACTCTTTTTTTTTAAACACACGTGTCCTTGTATAAGAGTCTTGATAGTGACTTACCTGCAGTTTTGGCAAGTTGGCTCGCATTTCTTCGGAGCTATAGTTACGAAATGCTGCACCCTCAATTGCCATCCCGTCAGTTAATATGCCACAATCACGTGCAATTGCTCGTGCAGTGATAAGGTTATCGCCTGTCACCATGCACACCTGTTTCCCAAGCATGTTATCTATAGACACAAAGTTTACTAGTTTGCAAGAAATGTCTAGCCTTGAATGCGAACCACAACCTTTATACCAGATGACTGACATATGCCCACAGCTTCTGGTACTCCAGGTCTGCATGGATCCTGCCAATCCAAATTTCAACATTCTTGTCTCTCACAACATTGTTTGTCTCGTGTAAATAAAGACTCTCTCTAAAAACTATGATACATGAAATTTGAAGCATACTTTGGGTTCCAGAAAGAGCAAAGAGAACCTTAATTCCAATTATAGCAAGTATGGTAAGTTCTGCATCTGGGATTTTCCACTGCAAAAACTCTTCATTATAGAGAGGCACATCATCATCCTTAAGTGTACAAAAGGCAAAAGCTATGCACCGTAAACTCTGAGAAGCCATTTTAGATATTACAGTCTGCAATATATACACCTGTGCCCACAAAATGTTTGAAACGGTGTCAAAATTAGTCAAGAAGAGGCATATCTTTTCCTAAGAGCTTGGGAATCCAAAAGGTAGCCTAGAGAAAAAAACAGTTAGATGGCACATGTAGTTGTCAAAATACTAGTCTCTTTAGACAAAGTTCTTCGGATCATGCAAGATTGTTGGCATCTCTTCGGCTAGACGATGGTCACAAAGTTTGGAAGGAAAAAGATATTTCAGGATCCCATAAAACAGGCACGTGACACAGCAAATAATCTGTGTGATCCAGGCAAAGAAGGCCAACCAAGCCACTCTCTTTCATTAATACATGTACCTTGCAGTACGTTAGTTGGAGAGTCTATCACAGAGCAAATTTTATATTTCTTCCATCCATTCACATAAATCAGGTATGTGCAGGTATATTTAAAAGACCCCCCCAGGCCTAAGAGAGCAACAAGACACTGCTTTACATTACTGAATTTGCAGAGGTACTCGTCTTGCAAGTACCGTAAGAAGAACATATAGAAAGGAAAGGGAACAAGCTGCTACTCAAAGTTACTGAATGAATTGTAATTAGGCTAACATAAATGGGCTATAGCCTGTAGCTGAATGCTCTGCACTTACTTTCCACCAAGAAGGCTCTTTCGTTTTTGGTCTCCCACTGAAGTATGTTTTCATGCCCTGCTAGGTTTTTGGTCACCGGATAAAAAATTCGTGACTGTGCTCTGACTCGGCTTTGCCAGTCTCTCCTGTGCTCTCCTCTATACTCATATGAGCTGACCTCTCTGTCTCTGGGCCTAGAAGAAAAATGACCACACACCGCTGATCGGGATGTGTGAGGAACTCTTTGAGCAGGCCAAAACTGCTACTAAATAGCTAGTGATGTTTTCCACGGATCTCATAGTATACACGGCATCTAAATGTGAAGTGATCCTCAGTCTCAGTCCCCTGAATATCAAATAAAGCACAGATTCGTCTCTTGCGAGGGATGCCCTCTACCCATCATGTCTCAACCCGTAGCTTGTGTGAAGATACTTGGAAATGACCAATTGAGATCCTCAGTGCATGTGGAGGATGAATCTGAGTAGCCCGACGGTTTGGTAAATCCCTCCTTTGAGATCCATAAGCAATGATCTCAGTAGAAGCTGAATTTAACTGAAGCTCAATAGGTATATGTATGGAGCTGCAAGGAATCCTCTCTAATGACTTGGTTCACCTCCTATTAGGCGAGCAGAATTGATGGAGCCTCAAGGCTATAATGAAATCTCCATCTGTAGTCCCAAGGTCGCAAACCATCTGCATGTCCAAGCATATCACCTCCTTTGTTCCCCTCTTCCACAGCACGCCCCCTGACTCGGAAGCTGCCCCAAAACCCATGATTTTTTTTTTGCAAAAAGATGACTTCATTAAGTATGAATGAAAGCCACAAGAGCAAGCTCAAATGCGGGAGTACATCATGACATGCAAACAAAAATCCAAGGTGGAAGCTGAAAATGCCACCTCAACCCTAAAATAGTCTCAGAGAAGAATGGAGATCCTCTCCAAACTCTGAAAATTCTCTCTCTCCTGGCTATAGCTGCTCTAGAGGATTCCTACATGCTCGCCCAAATGGCATCAGTGTGTGTATAGTATCAGTCCATATACTGGCCATAGACTGGGATGGGCGACCTGGGACCCCTCCATTGCCTCCGTACATCTAGCCCTCCAAATATCCCATGCTACAATGCTAGCTAGAATCTCCCAATATGTGTCTACCGAGGCATGAGCAGCTTTGAAAGGAGTGAAAGGAACATCCTGGAGAGAGCATGACTCCACAAAGTGCCATCGTATAATGAAGTCTGAGTCTTGTCCCAAGTCCATTAAGAGATAACCATGCCACTAATCCCCACATCATGAAGAAGGATGCTCTATGAAATATAGAAAGAATCCTGGCAACACCCTTCCAGATCGTCCTTGCATGTCTGCACACCCAAAGGCAATGCTGAACTGACTCGAGTGCTGCATGGCATCGAGGACAAGTAGGGTCAGCCCCAAACCTGCACCTCCATAGGTTCACTACAATCCCTCTATGAATAGAAAGCCAAAAGAAGAGAGTGATCTTTCTATTTCTAAGGGATTTCCAGAGCCTCCTCCAAAAGTTTTTCTGCACCTCTGCAGAAATATGAAAACTATCCCAATGAGGAGCTCTGGAGGGCCTCCAACCTCTACTGCTAAGCTGAAATCTGCTAGCATTTCTAACTGTGTAACAAAAGAAGGGATGCTCTTCTCTCGGTACCCTTCATCAATCCATTCCCACTCCCCTGGGTCCCACTGCAAGAACCTGATGGGAGAACCACCATATGACCTAAGTCTCCAAGACCCAAGTGCCAGGAGAACGGGGTCAGGACTGTGAATCCGTGCCCCACTCCATGTACCTTGCAATCTTAACAGACTCAAAGGCAACCTCCAAAAGAATATCATCCGAGGATCTTAGAAGTCTGCCTCGCAACTGAACATCAAAGACAAGGGTTCCTCGTGTGCATTCCGCAAGGCAATGACCTGTAAAGGGACACCCGTCCCCAAAAAGGCTCCCAACCAAGTGGACTCTGTGATTGGTAAGTCATCTATATCGATCCACTCTGTTGGTATGGCAGCCTCAATCTGTTGCATCCTGTCTGCACTTCCTCAGAGGTGGCCAACTGATAAGAGTCTCTGATCTTCTGGAAGCTGTCTAAAAGCCTTCCATGCACCTATAGTGGAAGCAGGTCCCCACTCCCATCTAGACCACTGCATATAATGTGACATGCCCAGTGATCTGCCATGCTAATCCAATATGGATTCATTCCACATAACTGGCTACCTGTCTACTTCATCATGAGAGGAGGGTGTAACTCCCCGAAGAGTGTCTCTGAAGCTGTCCCAAGCTTTCAGAATCGAAGCCATGAGATGGAAAGAGAGAGATCTAAGATGGGCTGAAGTAAAAATCCATTTGGAGCTGTCCATCCAATCTTCCCCGTGAGAAGGAGTACAAGATTGAATGCTGCATAGGAAAAAGTCCTTCCAAGGCTCTTGTCCAGGCATCAAACCTCTCACAACAAATTTGCAGAGCAAGGCCATACACTGCAAATTCGGATCAATAATATTGAGACCTCCTTCCCCAGTGGGGAGAATGAGGGTCTCCCAAGCCACCCTGGCTATAACTCTGAGTTGCCATCTAACCCACTCCAAAGAAAGTTCCTGACAGGTCTCATGAGCTGAGATATGCAACCTCTAGATCTGCACCAACAAGAGAAAACGAACCAGGCAGTAGCCAATAGTACCTGGTTTACAACCACTACTCTAGATGCAAGGTCAAGTCTGACATAACTCCAAAAAATGAGTTTCCTCTTGATGCTCTCCAACACGGGAGAAAACTGTTGTGTTGGAGAGATGCCCACCCCAACCTGGCATCCTAAGTACCTGATGAAAGCACCCCTCTAAATCCAAGTGGACCCTATGTCAATCCCCCAGTCTGGAGTGTCCTCATCACTAATCCAAAAGCCATTGGATTTGTTCCAATTAATATGGACTCCTGCTGCAGTGCAAAACAAATCCACGGCTATTCTGAAAGAGGTGAGTGTATGTGGTGTGGCATCTCAAAACGCAGCCGTATCATCTGCCAACTCACTATCCAAAAGCTCATCCTCCTGGCTCAACGGAAGACTCAGCCCAAAAATATCAGCTTGAGGTCTAAGGTAGTAGCTCATAGCTTCAGCCACAAATAAAAAGAGAAAGGGAGAGAAAGGGAGCTAAAGGGCATCCCTGAGACGGACCGATCTGGTAATCTGAAATTTCTCTCCCCTGACTCCACCAATGAGAACTTGGCTATGGGCTGATCTGTAGAGAGTTGACACCCCTCTGAACCATGCATCTGTGAATCCAAAGCGAGAGAGGATACCCTCTAGAAAACTCTATCATAAGCTTTCTCAAAGTCTAGGAGTAGAATGGCAAGCCTATGGCCATTATGTATGGCCTATTCAAAATCCTCCCAGAATGAGAAAATATTATCAAAGATGCCCTGCCATGCACAAAACCTGTTTGCGTATCATGTATAAGATAAGGAGGAAAGAAATGCAGAAGCAACTGATTGCTTTTGCTAGGATTTTGTACAAAGTGCCCAACAAAATAATCGGTCTCCACTGCGACACTAAATTCCTGCAACCCCCTTTAGGGATAAGATGAATGAGGCCCTCAGTAAGTGAGTCTGGCATCTCACCCGAGTCCCAAACGCCCTGCAGGGCTGAGGTGATGTGTCCCCAATCTGATCCTAAAATGAAATAAAGAAAGAGGGCGTAAGGCCATATGAACCAGAACACTTTCCCTTGTGAAGGGCATAGAGAGCAGTCCTGAACTCTATGTTGGTGAATGGTGCATCAAGTGAGACTATCAAATCTCCAGTCACCAACATAGGTAAATGCTGCCAAATAATAATCTCTGGCCTGAATGTCAGGATCCGTTGTAAGAAGGGAGGCATAGAAATCTGTAGCTACCTCCAAGACGGTATCTGGATGTGTCTATAAAACTCCGTCTAAGCCAACAAGCTGTCAAACACTTTCCCTACTATGTCTGAGGCCAATAGTAGAGAAGAAATCCTTGTTGACCCTACCTCCTTTCTTGGTCCAAAATGACTCCCTAGCATGAAAGGCATACTGTGCTCTTTGATCCAACAATGACTGCTGCTGAGCCCTTGCATCTGTACCCAAGCATCTGTAGGCCTCTTCTGCTCTTCCCTTTGAAGAGCAGCCAACTGTTGGCAGATGCCTATCTCTCGCCTAAGAATCTCACCTCTCTTGAACAGAGCAACTGAGGAATTAAAGTCGCTAATATCTGAGAGGGTTGCTGCTATATCTGACCGGGAAAGCAGCCCATGATTTGATCCTAAGTGCCAAGAGATGACCTCAAGTCACTTGAGGCATAGCAGATCTCACATCACCTAACATGATGAAAAGGTCATCTTTCTTCATGTATAGAATGTATGAGGTGATTCGATTTTTCCGAGGAGGGGACTCCACTATTGCATGGGGGGTTATTGGAGGATGCCCCCTGCTGCGAACTGCTGCTGCTCCCCGCTCCTCCTGCTGCACTCCTTCTTCCTGCTCCCCTCCTTGCTGCCCCCTCCCTCCCCTCCTTGCTGCCTCCTCCCTCCCCTCCCCCCCACCTGCTGCTCCCCCCGACTCCCCCCCCGACTCCCCGCCCTCTCTCCCCTTCTCTACCTTCCATGTTGCTGCAGCCCCCCCGCGCTGCTGCCAGCTCCTCCCCCACGTGTTGCCTCCTGCCTCCCCTCCTCCCTACCTGCTGCTCCCCCCGCCTCCCCCCCCGCCTCTCCTCCCCCTCTCCCCTTCTCTACCTCCCACACTGCTACAGCCCCCCCCCTGTGCTGCTGCCAGCTCCTCCCCTGCGCTGCTGCCTGCCTGGATGCCCCCCCCGCGCTGCTGCCTGCACAGCCCCTCCGCTCTTTCTTTGCTTCCCCCCCCCCCCTCTCCTCTATCCTCCCCTCCTCTCCCTTCCTCCTCTCCTCTTGCTGCCCCCCCCTTTTCTCCTTGCTGACTCCTCCTCTCCTTGCTCATTTCCCTCTCTCCCACCTTCCTTTCACCCTCTCCCTTCTTCTGGAGTACCCCTATTCTCTTTTAGGGGTCTCCTAGGCTTCAGGAAAGCGGACGGAGTTCTTTTTTGTGTTTGAATCGGCCTATCCCACCTCGATTGACGAATAAGTTCCCATTCAGTCAATCCGTTACCGCACACACCAGCCGCGAGAACCGTCACTTTCTCAAAGACGAGCTACACTAGTTGCAAAAGGATTTGGAGCATGAGTGTTCCACGACTCTCTTCGCATGCATCCATGGGTCCCACCCCTCCAGGTCACAAGCTAGAGATTGGATGCTTGCGACGCTTTCCCAGGAGCTCACCCCCCACCTTAAGGATGTTCGTTTGTTGGGACGAGGTTTCTTTCAGGTGTGCTTAGATTCCTTGGACATCACAAGAGACCTGCTACAGGCCGGGTTTCTATTTCTAGGCTACAAGAGGATTTTTTTGTTTCCCTTCCAACGAAATTTTTTATGGCGTGGACTTGATGGCACGGCAGATAATGCAGCGAGGGTGGCATGGGAGACCATTATTCTCCCTACATGGGAAGGGGGCCTTAATATCATTGACCAGGACTTGTAGTGCAGGGCATTGCTTTGTAAGGTGGTGGTGAGGGGACTCATGCTTGGGCAGGAACCTTGGAAGGATTTCTTTTTTGGACGCATTCAGGCTTGCACACCTACCTTGGGAGATGATTGGGTGGACAGCCCTCGCTGGATTTTTACTTCCGCCTCTCTCAGGTCTCCTGCCTCTCCTCTCATGACTGCCATCCTCAAAGCTTGGGGGAGCTTTAGGAACACTCTTCAAAGGGTTCCTCCCTCTACCCTTGAAGAGATTGATAGGTAGCCGATCATTTGGAACGATAGTATACTTGATGAGCATGGCAGACCACTGGGCACTTCCCATTATATGCAGTGGTCTAGATGGGAGAGAGGCCCCGTCTACACAGTAGGCACTTGGAAGGATTTTATCAGGCTACCTGAGGATTAGAGGCTACAGTCTGTGAGTCACCTCAGAGGGGTAGCACGCAGGATTCAGTAGATAGATGCAGCCATCCCGGTGGATTGGACAGTTCAGATGCCTATTACTTCCACCACTTGGATGGGAGCTTTTTCGAGGACAGCAATTCCTCTACAGGTGATAGCTCTTCGAGGTCTCGGGGAAGATGCTTTGGTCTTTGACGTTGGGGATGGAGGTATACTCTCTAGATCCAGGCTGATATTGTTCTAGAGGTTGCCTTTCAGCCTGTCAGGATTGCTGGTTTTGTGGACCATGGAGCGGGCTTGCAGTGGTACTTAGACCCTAACCCTCTGCTCTTGGCCCTGGGATCCTTGAGGTTGTGGTTATATGGAGGTGCACCTATCAGGTGCTTGCAGTGGGACCCAAGAGAGTGGGAGTGGATAGATCATGGGCACCGAGAGAGGGGGATTCCCTTCTTTCGTTTCACGGTTGGTAATGCCAGAAGATTTCTCCTAAGCAGTAGAGGTTGGATTCCCTCCGGAGCCCCCCATTGGGATAGCTTGTTCATCACCCCAGATTTGCGTAGGAATTTCTGGAGGGGGCTCTGGAAATCCCTCAGAAATAGAAAGATTACTCTTTTCTTTTGGCTTTCTATTCATGGAGGGATTGCAGTGAACATGTGGAGATCACGATTTGGGGCTGATCCCACTTGCCCTCGCTGTCATTCTGCAGAGGAGTTAGTGCGACATTGCCTTTGGGACTGCAATCAAGCGAGGGCTGTTTTTTTTTTTTTTTCATGAAAAAGACTTCTATTAAGTAAGAACAAAAACCCGCGAGAGCAAGCTCAAAGCGGAATACATCATGAAATCATGAGGATAATAAAAAACCCCCTCAAAGTGAGGTGGAAAGAAACCAAGGCTGAGGCTGAAAGTGCCATCTCAACCCTGTAGTAGATTCAGAGAAGAAAGGAGAATCCTTCCATTCCCTGAAGAAAGAAGCCCTCCTAGCTGAGGCTGCACGGGAGTCCCCCTGCATGCCCGTCCATACGGCCATCAGAGTGTGTACGATGTCTGTCCAGATACTAGCCAATGTGTGCGAGGGATGAACCTGAGTACCCTCCATAGCCTCTGTGCATCTGGATCTCCAGATATGCCAGGCTGCTATGCTCGCTATAATCTCCCAAGAAGTATCCACAGAGGCATGTACAGCTGTAAAAGGACGGTGTGTAACCACATCCAACGAGCAGAGCTCAACCCGATGATGTCGAACTGAAATGGCCCGGGAGGAGTCAAGTCCCTCATAGAAAACCTGAGGTCCTGTAAGAGAAAGCCAAGCCACCGAGCCCCAAGTCATAAAGAGTGGGGAATGGGCAAAGTGACTGAAGATCCTGGCTATCCCCATCCAAATCAATCTCGCCTGTCTGCAATCCCATAAGCAATGCTGAATAGACTCCGAAGCAGAAAGGCAACGAGGGCAAGTAGGGTCGGCTCCGAATCTGGACCTCCAAAGGTTCACTGCAATCCCTCCATGAATAGAAAGCCAAAAGAAGATAGTGATCTTTCTATTCCTGTGGGATTTCCAGAGCCTCCTCCAGAAGTACCTCTGCTGATCCGCAGTAATACCAAAAGTCTCCCAATGAGGAACTCTGGAGGGTCTCCAACCTCTACTACTGAGCTGAAATCTCCTGGCATTACTGACCGTGTAACGAAAGAAGGGGATGGTCTTCTCTCGATGCCCCACGTCAATCCACTCCCACTCTCCGGGGTCCCACTGTAAATACCTAATGGGAACTCCTCCATAGAGCCAAAGTCTCCAAGACCCGGTGGAGAGTAACTGGGGGTCAGGGTCTAAGAACCACTCTGAATCTGATCCCTGCATCAAAAGGCCTACGACCCTGATAGGCTGAAAAGCAGACTCAAGCAATATATCATCTGTAGATCTGAGCAATCTGCCACCATCCTGGACACTGAAAACCAAAGCATCCTCCTGTGCACCTCGGAAGGCTAAGACCTGAAGTGGAACCCCGCCTCTCGAGAAAGTACCTGCCCAAGTGGAGGTAGTGAGAGGCATACCATCTGTGTCTATCCAAGCCTCTGGAAGGGCTGACTCAATCTGCAAGATCCTCCCTGCACTCCCTCTGAGATGTCCTATCAACCCTGACTTGGTTTCCTCTGGAAGCCTACGGAAGGCTTTCCAAGATCCCAAAGAAGAAGCAGGTCCCCTCTCCCACCTGGCCCACTGCATGTAGAGTGAGGCACCCAGTGGTCTGCCACGATCATCTAAAATACTGTCGTTCCACATGATGGGCTGCCTATCAATCTCTTCCCGGGAGGAAGGAGGAATCCTCCGAAGAGAGCTTCTGAAACTAGCCCAAGCTTTCAGAATGGCAACCATGAGAGGGGATGAAGGTGATCTGAGGTGTGCTGAGGTGAAAATCCATCTAACACTGCTCATCCAGTCTCCTCCTGAGGAAGGTGTGCACCTCTGTATGCTGCTGATAAGAAAGTCCTTCCACGGTTCCTGTCCTGGCATAAGTCCTCGCACCACTATCTTGCAAAGTAAGGCTCTGCACTGTAAATCTTGATCAATAATATTGAGACCCCCATCCTGTGTAGGGAGGATGAGGGTCTCCCAAGCCACCCTGGCTAAGGCATCTGCTGTGCCATCAAGCCCACTCCAGAGAAAGTTCCTGATCGGTCTTCTGAGCTGAATGATGCAGTCCCTAGAACGGCACCAACATGAACAAATAAACCAGGCCGTGGCCAAAAGGACCTGGTTGACCACCACAACTCTAGAGGCAAGATCCAGCTTGGCTGAGCTCCAAAAGAGAAGCTTCCTTCTGATGCTCTCCAACACGGGAGCAAACTGCTGCGTGGTAGAAATACCCAAGCCGACCTGGCAGCCCAAATACCTGATAGGCACACCCCTCTGAACCCAAGTGAACCCTATGTCAAGTCCCCAAACTGGAGTGTCCTCATCACTGATCCAAAAGCCATTGGATTTATGCCAATTTATCTGCGCCCCTGCCGCCAAGCAAAATAAATCCAATGCTGTCCTGAAAGAAGTCAATGTCTGTGGAGAGGCATCCAAATAAATCGCTGTGTCATCAGCCAACTCACTGTCAAGCAGCTCCTCTTCTCTTCTGATAGGAAGTCTCAGCCCAAAGATGTCAGCTTGAGATCTAACATAGATGCTCATAGCTTCGGCCACGAATAAAAAAAGGAAAGGAGCAAGGGGGCATCCCTGACGGACTGATCTCGAAATCTGAAATCTCTCACCCCTTACCCCACCAATAAGTACCTGGCTATGGGCTGACCTGTACAAAGAGGAAACACCTCTGATCCAAACATCAGTGAATCCAAAGCGTAGTAGGGTGCCCTCCAAAAAACTCCAATCTACTCTGTCATAAGCTTTTTCAAAATCCAACAGTAGAATGGCAAGATTCTGGCCACTCTGCACGGCCCACTCTGAAGCTTCCCAGAAAGAAAAAATGTTATCAAAAATACTTCTGCCATGCACGAATCCCGTCTGAGTGTCGTGGATAAGATCAGGGAGAAGTGGCTGCAATCGGAGGCTGATCGCCTTGGCCAGAATCTTGTAACAAGTCCCCAGAAGTGTGATAGGCCTCCACTGGGACAATAAATTTCTGCTACCTCCTTTTGGGATAAGGTGGATGAGGCCCTCTGTAAGCGATTCAGGCATCTCGCCAGAGTCCCAAATGGCCTGCATGGCTGAAGTAATATAGTCTCCAATCATATCCCAAAATGCAATGAAAAAAGACGGAGTGAGGCCATCTAAACCTGGGCACTTGCCCTTGTGAAGGGCTGAAAGTGCAGTCCTGAACTCTGTGTTGGTGAAAGGTGCGTCAAGTAGAACATGCAAATCCGGATTCACCAACACTGGGATACTCTGCCAAATAGCCTGTCTAGCATCCTCTATATCGTGTGTCTCAGGATCAGCAGTAAGGAGGGTGGCATAGAAATCTGAAGCTATGCGTAAGACGTCATCTGGCTCTGTCTGTAAAACCCCATGTGAGTCAATAAGCTGAGATACACTCTCTCTACTATGTCTAGGGCCAAGAGTAGAGAAGAAGTGTTTATTGACTCTACCACCCATCTGAATCCAGAAGGACTCCCGTGCATGAAAGGCATACTCTGCTCTCTGATCAAGCAATAACTGCAAGTGAGCCCTCGCTGCAGCAAGGCGCTCCTGAATCCAAGCATCTGAAGGCCGTTTCTGCTCTTCCCTCTGCAAAGCTGCTAACTGCTGGCGAATACCAATCTCACGTCTGAGAATATCTCGTCTCCTGGTAGAAGCAACTGAGCAGTAAAAGTCACTAATACCAGAGAGGGCAGCGGCTAAATGTGAAGGATGTGGCTGCCCTCCCTGGACATGAGCAAACCATACCCGTAGGGCTTCCTCTGTAAGGTCCTCCTCTGTGTAAAAGGCATCTGGGATCCTGATGCTGGCTGATCGGCCTCTCAAGTGAGGCTCTGAGATAGCCAAAACAACAGGGAAATGGTCTGAGGTGGAAACCCCTGCAGCAATGCATACCGATCCCCCTCTGTCAAGTGCCCAGTCATCTACATAAAATCTGTCAATGCGTGCATGAATAGGCATCTGTTGCCTCCTGTTCGACCAAGAGAACAGGAGGGACTGTGGCTGAATAAGAAAGGCATCATCACACCAAGTATCTCTGCCACAGAAATGGAAAAGGAAGGCATCCCAAGCTGCTCTCTCCAAAGAGTGAAGTCCGCCTTCTCTACCCCCTTTTTTGTCTGAAGGTAACTCGACCATGTTAAAGTCACCTCCAATCACCCAAGAATCCACAATGGGGGCCCAGGAGAGCAAAGTCTTCCACATAAGGACACGTTCCCCTCTAATGTTGGAGGCATATAGGTTGAGGAAGCCAACCTTACGCCCTCCAATCAAGAGAATAATCCACTGAGCTCTAGAGGGGATAATGACTCCGTGCCCAACAACTAAGGGGAGAACCGACTGCGAAACTGAAATAGAAGTGCCTCCCCTAGTGCCCAATGCAGGCGACCAAAAAGTATGTCCTGAGAGCAACTTGCCTGACTTGGCACAATCTCTATAATCCAGCTTGTGCTCTTGAATAAATAATATATCAATGGGACCACCAGTAACACCTGGATGAAGCTGATCCCGGATCAGCTGTCTGCGGCGGCGATGTGGGACGCCACCTAGGCCCTGTATGTTCCAACTGATAATCCTCATCGACGGGAGGATGTAGAGTGGAACACCTTACCCGACCTAGTGGCGGAAACAAACCCCTCAACAGGGGAAGACCTCCTGGATGGAGGGAAGGAACCCAGTGGAGGAAAGTCAATAGGGGAAAGAATCCTGGCACCTGAAGAAGAAGCCCTGTCAATAGGAAATCCAACCACTGGCTCCCCAAAAGTAGCGGGAACAAACTCCTCCTCTGGGAAATCTGAACTCTCTGCCAAGGCTGAAAATGAGTTCCTGTGGAGCAATCCAGACACCGGAGTACGAAGGATCCCTTGTGAGGGAAGAGGATCAACAGTGTAAGCTATCCCCTTCCCCCTGTCTAAGGGAGGGAGTGAGGAAGGCTCTCTACCCGGTGTCTGCCCAGCCGCGGAAACCTCTCCGTCCTCAAGAGGAACATCTGGCAGTGCTGGATCTAAGGAAGAAGCTGCAACTGGGGAGGAGGTCGAAGCTTCAGCGTCTCGGACTGTGCAAGGTGAGACAGGAAGGACAGCTCGAGGTGAAGCAGAATCTACTAAGGTACCCTCGTGAACTGAAGGAGGGACCTGCACACGTACTGGAACCCACTGTAAAGCGTCACGTGTGCCTGAGGGAGGTGGGGGTCGAGGAGCAGGACCTGTACCACCCCCCTGGTGAGGCCGAGGAATAGGTACTGAACCTGTACCACCACCTGACTGAGCAGGACCGCCACGTGAAGAATGAGGAGCAGGAGCTGGACCTGTACCACCCCTCTGTCGAGGTCGAGGGGCAAGTGCCGGGTCTAATCTCCCCCCCTGTCCCCCCTGTCGATGTCCTGAGGCGGTAGCTGTACCAGAGGTCTTCTTAGGCCTTTTCTTCTTTCTGGGACAATCCCTGGCAAAGTGTCCCGAGGTCCTGCAAATCCTGCACTGGTCCTGCCTGCCTGAAATCTCCACTCTCTGGCGAAAAAAGGAACCATCCGGGCGCTGTATCATGACGTGGTCCATCTCGAGGTTAGGATCCTTGCAAAGGACCCTAACTCTAGGAACTCCATCAGCCTTGGTTGCCTCTGCTGCAGTCAATGGCAACCCAGGGAGGGGTGGGATCTCAGCAACTACGCCAAAATGCTCCCCAATAACAGAAAGAAGTCGATAGTAGACCTGGGGAAGCCCGGGGAACCTGATGAAGAGCGAAAAGAATTTCTTATCTGCCTCAACTGGGTCGAAACCAAGGTGAAAGGCTTCAAAGAAGATCTTCCTGTGTCCCAGGTGTAAAAGCTCGGCCTTGAGCACAGTGCTCGCAGCCTCTGGAGTGTCAAAAACAACCTGGAAGAAACCTCGTCCCAGAAGGCGAACATCTACCAATCGAGGAGCGAGGTCTGGGGGGAGAGCCGCAAGCATCCAGTCTCTGGCTTGGGATCTGGAAGGGTGAGACCCGAAGATGCGTGCTAACAAAGTGGTAGAGCACTCAATCTCTACATCCTTCCTGAGCTGCTGCAACTCGTCTTTAGAGAATGTGATAGTTTTCGCGGCCGGTGGAGATGGAGTAGGATTGGCTGACGGGGAATCCATCGCCAATCAAGGTGAGGAGGCCGACTCGAACAGGAAAAAAGGCTCCTTCCGTTCCAAAAAACTGCAAGGGGCAAGGGAGGGGAAAGGAGGCTAGGAGGAAGCAGGGGGGAAGGGGAGGGAAGGAGGAGAGGGGCTAAGGCTGAGAGGGGAGAGGGGCAAGGAGGGAGGGGAAGGGAGAGGAGAAGAAAGGGAGGAGTGAGAGGAGGAGAGGGGGCGGGAGAGCAAGCAGGGAGGGGGCGGGACAGCAGGGGAGGGGGCGAGACAGCAGGGAGAGGGAGCGGAGCAGCAGGGGAGGGGGCGGGACAGCAGGAGAGGGGGCGGGACAGCAGGGAGAGGGAGCGGAGCAGCAGGGGAGGGGGCGGGACAGCAGGAGAGGGGGCGGGACAGCAGGGAGAGGGAGCGGAGCAGCAGGGGGGAAGGGGCGGAGGCAGGGGGAGAGGGGGAGCAGCAGGGAGAGGGGGCGGAGCAAGGGGGGAGGGTACGGAGCAGCAGGGAGAGGGGGCGGGACAGCAGGGGGCAGAGGGGAGCAGCAGGGGGGAGGGGCGGAGGCAGGGAGAGGGAGCGGAGCAGCAGGGGGGAGGGGACGGAGGCAGGGAGAGGGGAGGGGGAGCAGCAGGGGAACGGGGAGGAGCAGCAGCCAAGCGAGGGCTGTTTGGAAAGGAGTTGCTCAGATACTCAGCATTTTTCATACTTCCCCTTTCTTCATGACTTGGGGCTCGGTCGCATGGTTATCCCTTATTGGGCCCCGGGTGTTTTATGAGGGTGAGCCTTCTTCTTGGGCACTCTCAATCCGCCGACAGGTGATAGAGCCATGCTCTCTTCAGGATGTACCACATATTCCTTTCAGAGCTTCACATCTCTTGGCACATTTGGAGAGGCAGATGCACAGAGGCCTTGGATGACACCCAGATACTCCCATCACAGGTGTTCACGCGTATTTGGAGTGACACGGTTCACACTTTGACAGCCATATGGGCTAGCATGCAGGCCCTTCACGGGAAGCCTCTTATAGGAGGACTGTATTTATTCGAGTTTGGAGGGGTTCTCCCTTTTTCTCGGAAGTTGCTACCGGATTGAGATGGCACTATCAGCCCCAATCCTTTCTTTTTGGCTCTTGAATTTTCATGCATTGCATGCTGTATCACGTATTCCCGTATGGAGCTTGCTCTAACGGTTTTCTTTAATACTTAATTGAAGTCTCTTTTTTGAAAAAAAAAAAAACTATTGCATGGGGGTTCTCATTGAAGAGACGCCACCTATCATGCAGCAAGGCACTCCTGAACCCATGCATATGTAGGCCTCTTCTGCTCTTTCCTGTGAAGAGCAACTAAGTGCTGGCGGATGCCTATCTCTTTCTTGAGAATCTCACCTCTCCTGAACCGAGCAACTGAGTGATTAAAGTCGCTAATATCTAGGAGGGTTGCTGCTATATCTGACCGGGAAAGCAGCCCATGATTTGATCGTAAGTGCCAAGAGATGACCTCAAGACACTCAAGGCATAGGAGATCTCACATCACCTAACATGCTGAAGAGGTCGTCTTTCCTCACATATAGAATGTATGAGGTGATTTAATCTTTCCTAGGAGGGGACTCCACTATTGCATAGGGGCTTCTCATTGAAGAGATGCCACCTATCATACAGCAAGGCGCTCCTGAACCCACGCATCTGTAGGCCTCTTCTGCTCTTTCCTTTGAAGAGCAGCCAACTGCTGGCAGATGCCTATCTCTTGCCTGAGAAAAGCAGCCCATGATTTGATCCTAAGTGCCAAGAGATGACCTCAAGACACTCGAGGCATAGCAGATCTCATATCACCTAAGATGCTAAAGAGGTCGTCTTTTCTCACGTATAGAATATATGAGGTGACTCGATCTTTTCGAGGAGGGGACTCCACTATTGCACGGGGGCTTCTCATTGAAGAGACACCACCATCATGGACCCGCGTGTTCTTCACATACATGACCTCGTTCTACGATGTCCCAATCCCTTCACCACTTAACATGTCCTGCTTGCCCAGGCCCACCACATCCATCTTGTTCGCCGCACAGAATATGCAAGTATTGCTTCAGATCCACAAACGGAGAACCCAGGACCATAAGGGGCTGCGGACTGAGCAGTTTACACATGGAGAGGAGGTCTTGGCCCAGATCTTGGCTCTCATGGTCAATCACGTTGATTACATGGCTACCCTCCTGCTTGGTGTAGCACCACCATGGTGCCGATACACAAAGAGATTCTGCAGACACAGAACTACCACACTCTCATGATTTTTTTTTTTTTTCAAAAAAGAGACTTCTATTAAGTAAGAAAGAAACCCGCTAGAGCAAGCTCTGTGCGGAAATACACCATGCTAAGCATGTAATAAAAACACCTCAAAGGAATGAGGTAGAAAGAAACCAAGGTTGAGGCTGAAAATGCCATCTCAACCCTGTAGAAGTCTCAGCAAAGAAGGGAGAGTCTCTCCAATCTCTGAGAAAAGTAACTCTTCTGGAGGAGGCTGCTCGAGATGATCCTTGCATGGTCGCCCAAATGGCATCAGAGTGTGTATCGTATCTGTCCAAGTACTGGCCAATATCTGAGAAGGGTGAACCTGAGAACCCTCCAAAGCCTCAGTGCACCTGGCTCTCCAAATGTGCCATGCTGCAATGCTAGCTAGGATCTCCCATGGAGAGTCAACCGAGGAGTGAGCAGCCCTGAAAAGAGTGGCCGGAACATCCTCTAGAGAGCACGACTCCACAAGGTGTCGTCGGATGTGAAGAGCCCAAGAGGAGTCAAGTCTCTCAAAAAATACATGGGGCCCTGAAAGAGTAAGCCAAGCCACTGATCCCCAGGCCATATAGAAAGGTAGGCGAACAAAAGTGCTGAAAAGTCTTGCACACTCTCATGATTGGCCACACACTGGCCAAGATTTACATGTCAGTACGAGAGAGAAAGAAAGAAAGAAATATTAACGTCTTTGGAAGCCCTTGCAGGACTATGAGTCAAAGCACACACAAAAAGGATAAACACCAACATCAGTTATTATAGATTGATGGTTTCTTGGAAGTGCATATACTACTCCCAAAGTTATTATAGAGATTAGCTACATTATACTAAGTAAGATAATTGGCCTGTATTACATTAGTTTAGGACTAAGAGTCCTTGGGTTTGGATTTAAAGTCTTTGATAAGTGCTTTTCTATCTCTGTAGACAGCCCAGTTTCCTTCTTTGTGAGCGTCCTTCACTTTGATCAATTCTATGGCTTTCATCTTGAGCTGAGCTCCTCCGAGATCCATATCTTGGTACCTCTCAGCTTATTAGTTTGCATGAGCATCTTGCTTCTTGCCTTCCTATCATTGAGAACCACTTTAGCTTGTGTCCCAAAATATAAGAAATTTTATTAAAGGTCCACGGAAGGCCATACATGGCCTATGGGACACAAAATCATCCGAAAGGAAAATACATCATCAACGATGCGCCAACTAGGTGGCCTCATCGTAATACCGCTAAGATGCCAAAAATGGCTACAAAAATCCTAGATACAAAATGAAATGAAATAGAGTACCAAAATTGCCTAGATACAAAATGTAAAATATGAAATATGAGGAACATCGTCTTCCCTAAGGGGTCTGTGATCCAAAGAAATGATGGAAGTCATGGCCATCGACCATGACTCCTGCCATAAGTGTGAAGATCTCGGCAAGTGTCAAATGGGCTGCTGGCGGTGCCAAGTCTCCATGGAGCAATCTCCTCCGAAAATCTGCCATCATCCTCCGTCGTCTAGAAATAAAGCGACGGGTACGGCCTCTGTGTAAGATCATCTTGCGGTGCTGCCGGATCATGTCATATGTACATCCTCGGGGTGGAACCATCGGTGCTCTCTGGCAAGATGGGCTATCTCTGTGCTCATGGTCCTGCGCCTCATCCTGCTCCTCATGAATAACCAGGTCTCTGGCAGGGATGCGACGGTGCTCTCTGAGGAATCTCTCTCTCTATCTGGTGATCTCCCTGATGAACAACGCTAAGCAATACTGATCCTCATACTCCATAATCCGAGAGAGAGGTCCAAATCCGTGCCCAAATAAACAGTGAAATCTGCCACGGATCTCATAATATAAAGGGCATCTGCAAACAAAGTGCTCCTCAGTCTCCACCTCCCCATAGTGCAACAAGGGCATATCCTAGTCTCTCGCCTGGGTCTATGTCCGGTAGCTGTATGACGCATCCTGCCGGCCTCAACGTCTAATTTGTGGGAAGATACCCTGAGCTAGCCCAAGGCAATCCTGAGTGAGTGCGACATATGAACGCCGATATATCCTGGGGATATGATGAAGCCATCCTCTGAAATCCTGAGAAAATGGTCACGATATGTGGCCATCTTCGTAGGAAGCTCCGTGGGATGAACCCAAGTGCGAAACGTGTGTAGCTGCAACAAATCTGCCCTGATAACCTGGCTGAGCTCATGTCGAGTGAGAGGGAGGCGAGGGGCATCTATGCTGTATCGAAATGGTGGCAGCCTATCCATATCCAAGCCCAGCGAGGTGAGCCATGTGGAGAGTGTGTGGTACCAACAAAAAGTATGACCTCTCTCCGCTAACATCTGCGAGGATGTCAGTGCTAGCCACGGTAATCGTGCTCTGCCTGCTGCTGAGTCTCCGAGCGCCCTGATCCTATGCAAGTACGTAACTGACTGAAATGCTGCATCTAGCGCTAGGGGTGTAGCTCCGAACTCTGCGAACGTAATCTGATGCGGTACCGTGGGCTTCGCTCTGATCAATCTGGAGAACATGATGATCTGTAACCTCTCTACTCGTCTCCAATCTGCAACCCTGAGATCTCCTGCCCAAAAGGGGCTAGCATACATGACTACAGGTCTCACCAGCGTATCAAAAAGTAAGGACTTCGTGTCGGGATGCTGAAAATGTGACTGTGCACACTGCCTCTCGAGAAGAGCCAAGGCGGCATACCCTCTACTGATCCTATCTCGTGCTGCATGCGTCATGGTGAAAACTGGACCTCTAAATGTGGCACCCAAATATGTATACTCCCTAACTAGCTCCACCTCCTGCCCATCAAATGTGAAAGAGAACTCGCCTCTCCTATAAACCTGGTATGACGTGTTGAAGACCATGACTTTGGTCTTCCCAAGGTTTACAGACAACCCTCTGTCCTGACAAAAGCTGTGGAGTGCATGGAGATGTGCCTGTAAACCCTGCTGGGAGGAAGAAATAAGAACCACGTCATCTGCATAGAGGAGAATCAGTATCGTGGATCCTGCCAGTAAAGAACCGGTAGTTAGAGATGTACATACAGACGATGGGTGGTCATCGATATAGAGACCAAAGAGTGTCGGAGACAAAGGACACCCCTGCTTCACCCCTATCGTACTGCGTACTTCCGCTGACAGCCCCGCCCGTGTCCTGACTCTACCTGTGACTCTCTCATACAAGGCCATGATCGCCCATTGAATCCCAAGTCACGAAGTCGCTGGAAGAGTTTGAAACGCGGCACAGTGTCAAATGCCTTTCTGAAGTCCACGAAGCAACAATAGAGCCGCTGCTTACGTGACTTCGCCTCCTCAATCAAAGCCCTGAGTGTGAAGATATGATCTAGAGTCGAGTGCTCTGCACGAAATCCTGCCTGCCCTCTAGCTCTCATGCCTGTCGCCTCGGCATGGTCATTTATATGTCCTTCTAGAATGGTCGCATAAATCTTGGCCATGACATGGCCAATCATAATGGTCCTGTAGTTCGACGCCTCCAAAGGATCCCCCGACTTGTGTATGGGTACTATGGTATTTTCTAGCCAACTAGGTGGAAGACCTGTACAAATGGACTCGTTAAAAAGACGGGAGAGGACTGTAGCTAAGGCATCAATCCCATGGATTACATACTCCGCTTGCAATCCATCATGGTCCTTAGCTCTCCCAGTCTTCAAACGATGAGCTGCTGCTCGGACACTATTGGATGAGAATAAGGCAGAGGAGGTGGGTCTAGGCACATGGGATAAGTCGATCTGTGGCTGGTCTGGAATATCATATAAAGTGGAAGTATAGGCAAGCCAAACCTGCGGGTCTGTAAGAGGAGTTTGAAATTTCAAGCGAAGGAATTTCTTCCAGAATTCCTTGGAATCACAGCTGAAAAGTAAACTTCTCAGCTCCTCCTCATTCCAGGCTAGAAATTGGCACTTTTTGCATCGCACCAAACGCTTGTAACTCTTCTTGGTCTCAATGAGGAGGGGAGACTTCTCCTGTGTCTCAAGGCGAAGCTTCCTGCGGAGTTCTTTACACTCCTCATCATACCATCCATTACAAGGCACAAGACCGACTGGTGGAGGACTGGATGTGTGGCGAGTGACGGGGAAGGACTTGTGGGCTGCTGAGATGATGGAGGTATGTACAAGGTCCCACCGATCCTGTGTGGAGGGTAGGGCATCGAGAAGGTGCGGACGGAGAAGACCACTCAGGTGCTGGCTATAAATATCATCAAACTGGTGGTCAAAATGAACCTCATAGTATGGCTGACGCTCATGATGTCTAGAAGGGGGGGCATGAGGAATCTGGGTAAGAATAAAGTGCAGACGTGCATGATCGGCTGAAGGCATAAAAGGGTCGACTGTGAGGTTATGTACAAAAGGGATTAAAGTCGGGGGACCCAAGACGTAATCAATGACGCTCGTACCACCACCCGCGAAGGGAAAACATGTGGCTGTGGATGAATGCGGCCACTGTCGAAGTCCATTATAAATGACCATGCCGTGCGATGAGAGAAGCTCCAATAGGCGATGTCCCTGATCTGTCACCTCTACCCCTCTATCTGAAGATAAGCGTGGAAAACTCTCATCTGGGGCAGCTGGAACTAAGACTGGATCCTCAGCAAAGTCCAAAATCTCTGCCTGTCTGTCTGATGTCCTCGCGTTGAAGTCTCCTAAAAGGATGACCTCTCCGCGGCGTGAGTACTCCAATACATCGGCTGACAAATCCTCAAAAGGTGACTGTCCTGGTCCATCTGAGGCATAACGAGATTGTCTCGGGGGAAAGTAGCATACTGCAATAAACAAGTCTCTCAGGGGGGGTCTCCTGATCCGTACCCAAAGATATCTGGCCCGATGGTCTCTGCTCATGACTGTGAGTATCGATCTGAGATGCTCTCTATAAAGAACTGCCACACCGCCAGATCCTCTGACTCCTCCTGATCGTCTAGTCTGCTGTCGAAAGACAGACTCCCAGGCATACCCTGTCACCTGCGGCAAGCCTCTCTCTGGGCTCTCATGGGTCTCTATAAAGAAGACGATGTCCTGATCAAAAAAGGCCTCTCGTAAGTTGCCAGGCTGAGCTGTGAGGGAACCATTACAGTTCCAAACTGCGAAACTCAAGCTATCTGGCAGACTACGTGTCCCATAGGCCTCGTGTCGTCAACTGTGGGCTCCAGCCGGTCTAGATCGCATAGCTCCTATCAAAAGTCTGCCCTCTCTGATCACGGCCCACTTGCCCTCACGACGGGCAACATCCCTCTGTGCAATGAGACGTCTATGCTCCTCCCACTGAAGAGCTGTAAGGTCCTCGTCCATGTGAATCTGTGGATGGTCCCTCAATCTGGATCTCCTTCGTAATACTGCGAGACGGGCCTCAGCATCTCTGAATCTGATGATAAGTGGCTGGTGCCGTGCTGGATCCCGGCCCACTCGATATGCAGCTACTATGCCATGATCCTGAACTCCGAGTGTCCCAGATATGAAATCTGTCGCCTGATCCATGGCTGATCTCGTATCTGATCGCTCAACTCCGCGGATGCGGATGTTGAGGGCCTTCTCAGCTCGCCGCTGACTCTCGGCAATAGTCTCAGAGACTGTGGTCTGCTGGGCCTGTGGGGCTCTACGCACAACGTCCACCCACTCTGAGGTCTTCTGTACCTCTGTCTGCAGTGTGGCCAACCTCTCCTCAACTGCTGCACTAGCTGGAGGAGCTACATGCAGCTGCTGGAGGCGATCATCGCATGCCACAACATGCTCCTGAATGCGTGTCTCCAGCTGCACCATGCGCTCAGCATGTGTCCGTAACTGGATATCCCGATCAATATCTCTGGTATGAAGCTGGCGAATATGGGAGTCCTGATCAGATCTATGACTCTCAACTATCAATAGCTGATCAGTCAGTGTGTGTATCTGTGCTGTGAGAGACTGAATCGCAGCGCCCTGAAGTCTGCAAGTCTCCATGCACTGCATAACTAAATCTCTCAATCGCAGATTATCTGCCAGGACTGCTTCCGCTGTGAAGGGTGAAGGGGAGAGGGGGTACAAGGATGAGGGGGTAAGAGGGTAAGAAGGTGAGTAAAGGAGGGGTGCAGAAAATGGAGGTCCTGAAGAGAGAGATCCGGTAGAAGGAAGTAGGGAGTCAGGGACCGAAGAAGAGCCTACACTAGGGGAGGAAGGGGCTGAAAGGGAGGGTCGGTGGGGAGAGGTGGGAAGAAGCTGGGTAGGGACTAGGGGAGGGGAAGAAGAGGAGGGAGGAGGCTGGGTAGGGAATAGGGAAGGGGAGGAAGAGGAAGGAAGAGGATGGGTAGGGACTAGGGGAGGGGAGGAAGAGGAAGGAAAAGGATGGGTAGGGACTAGGAGAGGGGAGGAATAAGCAAGGGAAAGGGCTAGGGAGGAATGAACGGGAGCAAGAGGAGGAGGTGAAACTGAAGGAGGGAGAGGAGGAGGATTGAGTAGAGGAGGTGGGTAGGAAAGGGTTGGGATTGAGGCAAGGGAGGTAACCGGAAGTGATGGGGGGAGTAAAGGAGATGGGGTCGGAGCCACAGGAGGATTGAGTAAAGTAGATGGGTAGGAAAGGGTTGGGGTGGAGGCAAGGGAGGTCGTTGGAGGTGGTGGGGAAGGAGATGTTAAGGGTAAAGAAGAACTTGCCTCTTCGGCTCTTGTACTGCTGCCTATGCTTTTATCTTTCTCTACTTTTGCTCCTTGGAGGGCCATGGTGGAGCTCCTTGTTTGTGGCATCTCCTTACCTCTGGAAGTGCTGAATTCTCTGCTCAAAACTGCCTCTAAGGGCCATGGTGGAGCTGCTGAATTCTCTGCTCTCAAAACTGTCAAAACTGCCTCTTTTTGCCCTCAAAACTGCCCCTTTTTAACTCTGTTTTCTGTTTCCTGCACTTTAAGGACACTTGCTGTAAGTCTATTCACACGGGGACGGGGGGGGGGGGGGGGGGGGGGAGAGAAGTTTAAGACTTTCCTTAAACCCCATCCCTTCCAACAGAGGCTTGCGCAGGGAGGGAGCTGTTGGCTTGCGAGGGAGCTGTTGGCTTGCGCAGGGAGGGAGGGTTGGCTTGCAGGGCTGAGGCTTGCGCAGGGAGAGAGTGTTGCAGCTTGCGCAGGGAGAGAGTGTTGCGAGGGAGCTGTTGGCTTGCGCAGGGAGAGAGTGGCCTTGCGGGGCTGAGAGACTGGCGGAGGGGGAGGGGCTGAGGCGGAGGCTGAGCGGGGCGGCGGGCTGAGGCGGAGGCTGAGCGGGGGAGGCGAGAGAGGCTGAGGCGGAGGGGGAGGGGCTGAGCGGGTGAGGGGCGGGCTGAGGCGGAGAGGCTGAGCGGGTGAGGGAGGGGAGGGAGGGAGAGAGAGAGAGAGAGAGAGACCCCTACATAGAGGCATAGGAACAATGGACTTCGGGATAGACTAGGTTATGGAGCAACATCCTACTCTTTTATTTTTGCAGCATTCTACTCTTGATCACATCTTCACTCTATGTGATGTCATCTATGTTGGAATATAGGCCAACCCCCTTGTGTGGTGTGTAAATGGTGAAGGGATTTGGGCGCTGAATCACACATATACCAGGCGGGCTGCTTAGTCCCATAAGCACTTCGTGATGTTGGAAGCCCTAGGATATAAGAAATATTGAAGACCCTCCACAGTCATCCCTCTCAAGACTTTTTGGGGGGACTCTTTGGAGGTGGCGTGGCTAGGAGTCGGGGGATTGGAATCCCCACCACTCGGTAGTGCGAGCGACACGTGGCAGCCATGCAGTAGCTACTAATGTGGTATCAGAGCAAGAATAAGTCCTGCAAACTGTTGGTGGCTGCTGTGCCTCCGATGCATGGCAATTGTCTTTGGCTTGAACTTGGCTAACATCTCGTACATCTCAGAATGTGATGACATCGTGCGGATTGTTAGGCATCGGATAGTATGTGTTTGCAAAGGTGTTAAGATCTGTAGGCGGACATTGAGTACAACTTTGCTGTGAAGTGTCGTGATCTACAGTATGATATTTAGTGTATCTTTCTACGCGGCAGTTGCATCGACAACTAATGTCTATGTTTGGTAGGAGTGGACTTTGAGGCACTTTGGGGAAGCTTTGGTTCGCAAACCCCTGTGCAGTTTGTCCACATCACCTTGGTTGTTGAGTTGGCCTTTGGTTTGTCAAAACTATTAGGTGCTTGGCCCACGGGGGTGTTGGAAAATGGGCCAACCCCCTTGTGTTGTGTGTCAATGGTACAGGGCTTTGGGCACTGAATGACATGTATACAAGGCGGGCTGCTTAGTCCCAGAAGCATTTGTGTGATGTTGGAAGCCCTAGGATATAAGAAATATTGAAGACGCTAGAGTCATCCATCTCAAGACTTTTTTGGGGGGTGCTCTAGAGGTGGCATGGCTACGAGATGGGGGATTGGGAACCCTCGCAATTGGTGCTTCGGTCGACATGTGGCAGCCATGCATTGGCTGATGATAATCAGGAGTCAACATCGAGATCCCAAAAAGTCTACACTTGCTTTGTAGACTTCCAGAAGGCCTTTGACACAGGCCCTTTAAATTCACATGGTTAAAGACTTCGGGAGATGTAGATTCCAATAGACATGATTTGGGGGTCTATATGAGTAAGTTAGAGGGTACATGCCTCTGGGGGCCTATCAAACTAGATTGAGAGCCCACTCATAGCGAAGCAAGGATGCCCCCTCTCATTGACACTCGTTGGGATCTCTATTGACACTATTTGGGGGTGATGAGTCTATAAGAGTCAGTTAGAGGGAGAGTACATGCCTCTGGAGGCCTCTCAAACTGGATTGAGAGCACGATCAGAGTGAAGCAAGGATGCCCCTTCTCATTGCCACTCTTTGGACTCACTAACACTCTTAGGGAATGTATCTCTCTCTTCCATAGGCTCACTCCCCCTCATATGTCCCCATATGTTCACCTGGGCTAATGTGTTGATAGTGTAAGTAGCCAAGGGCTTTGTACTATGGCCATAGGTGTTAGATGTGAACAACTTCTTGGTTGTAGTTCACCGTGAGCTAATTGTAGATGGGTTTTGTGATCTTGTGAAAACCACTATAAGCTAGCGATGAGTAGTCTGTCTAATTGTTGGGTTTTTTGAGTGATGGCATAAAGGTCGAGACAATGTGGGCTATGTTGGGCAAAGGCAAGTGAGAAGATGACTTGGTGAAGGCAGATGTTGAACTTGCTGGACGCAAAGCTTGCAGGAGGTCATGAGCACACATGCAAAAACATCATGAAAACCGAGCAATGCACTAGGAGCTGGTGATGGTTGGCTAAGGGGTATAGCAAGTTGTAGGTTGATAGAAGGTGAGAAGACGCATAATAAGGCGTGAATCTGAAGCACACTTTGCCTAATCTGACGTTCAACTCGAATTACATCAATTTGGCCATTCTCCTCTTGATGTAAAACGGAAGTAAGGTCTGGTGGTCCCAAAAAGGTTTACGCATAAGAAGCAATTATTCACGCCCTAGCAAGGAAGGTTTGAGATGGATGTAAGAAATTGGAGGGATTGAGAGGAAACATGCTTGAGGGGGCCTAATCGAGAGATGAACAAGGTGAATGATATAGAGTGGGCAACACAATGAAGCGAATCAATTGATAAAGCTAGAGTGTGGTTGGTGAGTAGTGGATAGCTATGCCAAACAGTTGCAATAAATGGAACTTGAGAACCTGAGCACTGTGCTAATGAAAAGTCCAACATCAATTTGGCTGATCGAGCTAAGGTGGCTGGTGTATACGCCATGGTGGCGGGTTAGCCATATTTGTGAAGTCCGAAGTCCATGAAGACTTGGACATAGATTTCTATGATAGCTTGGGATGGCGTGGCCATGGTTGGGGTTAAGTAACACATTGTGACAAGTCATAAAGCAGCAACTATGGCGGAGGGTTAAGTAACACATGGGATTAAGTAACCATGGTGACAAGTGATAGTTTAGGGTTAAGTAACACATGGTGACAAGTGATATAGCACTGGCTATATCAATTGGGGTTAAGTAATACATGGTGACAGCTTGGGGTTAAGTAACAAATGGTGACAATTGATATAGCAGCGGCTATGGCGGGAAGTCAATCGCAATTGGTTTGTCATGGTGGATTGAATGATTGAGATGAAGACATAAATTATGGTTTGTATCTATGGCCCTGAGGTTCACAAGGGGTTGGCGGTGGAGCTCATTGGGATGATGTAGAACATGTTTACAACCTTCGGATTCCAACCATTTGTAGGACTTTAAAAGGACAAGGTACAAGTGATTGAAGGCCTTCTCTGAGTCTTCCTTCGGGTTGAGATGGCATTTTCAGCCTCCGCCTTGGTTCTTCATTAGCTCATTTTGAGCTGTTTTTTCCTCATGCGTTGCATGATGTACTCCCGCATTTGAGCTTGCTTTCGTGGTTTTCTTTCATACTTAATGAATTCTTGAAAAAAAAAAAAGTTGAAGCATGCTCAAGATATATTAAGGAAGCTCTGCATAGAGCTAAAAGTTATGTGAATCCACATAGAAGAAAAGGCAAATTTGAAGAAGGTGAGAAAGTCTATTTGAGAGTACCTCGGCCCTCTAAAACCATATAGACAGCAGAATATCCGTAGTTGTCTTTGATGTATCGTGGTTTGTTCGTAAATTCAGAGAATCAATGAGCATGCTTACAAGTTAGCCTTACTAGAGTGCATCTAGTATTTCCAATTAGATGTTTAAAGAAGCAACCACTTGCTTACATGTTAGCACTTACCAGAAGGATAAACACTGCATCAATATTTGTTGTTAGTCATTTGAAGGTGATTATCTAGGAGAGTAGCCTTTCATAGTCTTGATTGAACTTTCAATGGCTTCACAAGAGCCAGAACAAATTATTGATATTAAAGACAGGCATATGTGCCATCCAATTATTCAAGAATATTTAGTTAATAGGAAAGGTGGTTTAGAACTATGGTACCAATCTCGTGACCCTAAAGTGGACCTAGAGGCTGCTGCTGCTCCCCGCTCCCTCCTGCTGCCCTCCTCGCTGCTCCCTCCCTCCCCTCCTTGCTGCTTCCTCCCTCCCCCCGACCCTTGACTCCCCTCCTCCTCTTCCGCTGCTGCAGCCCCCCCTGCGCGCTGCCCCCTCCCCCTTGCGTGCTGCCTCCCCCTTGCACGCTACCTCCTCCCCTCTGCGCGCTGCCTCCCCCCTGCGAGCTGCCTCCTCCCTCCCCTCCCCCTTCTGCTCCCCCCTGTGCTGCTGCAGCATCCCTCCCGCTACCTCCCCCTTGCGCGCTACCTCCTCCCCTCTGCGCGCTGCCTCCGTGGTAGAAGCTATGAGTATCTTCCTTAGATCTCAGGCTGAGCTTTTTGGGTTGAGATTGCCCTTGAGACAAGAGCAGGAGATTCTTGACTGTGAGTTGGCTGATGACACTGCTATTTTTATTGAGGCCTCTTCGCAGTCACTTGATTCTTTCCGGACAGCCTTGAATATTTTTTGCTCAGCTGCAGGGGCACACATTAACTGTCATAAATCCTTCGGCTTTTGGATCAATGATGAGGAAACTCTAGACTGGGGAGCTGACCTTGGCTTTTCCTGGATTCAGAGGGGTGTTCCTGTCAGATATCTGGGATGCCAGGTAGGGTTGGGCATCTCTCCAGCACAGCAGTTTGCCCCAGTACTAGAAAGTATAAGGAAAAAGCTACTTTTTTGGAGCTCAGCCCAACTCGACCTTGCTTCTAGAGTTGTGGTAGTGAACCAGGTTCTTTTGGCCATCGCCTGGTTTGTGTGTTCTTGTTGGTGCCGGTCTAGGGATTGCATCACTCAGCTCATTAGACCAGTCAGGAATTTTTTATGGAGTGGACTTGATCGCACAGCAGATGTTGCAGCGAGGGTGGCCTAGGAGACCATTATTCTCCCAACATGGGAAGGGGGCCTTAACATCATTGACTTGGATCTGCAGTGCAGGGCATTGTTTTGTAAGGTGGTGGTGAGGGGACTCATGCCTGGGCAGGAACCTTGAAAGGATTTCTTTTTTGGACGCATTCAGGCTTGCACACCAACCTTGGGAGATGATTGGGTGGACAGCCCTCGCTGGATTTTTACTTCCACCTCTCTCACATCTCCTGCTTCTCCTCTCATGTCTGCCATCCTGAAAGCTTGGGGGAGCTTCAGGAACACTCTTCGAAGGGTTCCGCCCTCTATCCTAGAAGAGATTGATAGGCAGCCGGTCATTTGGAATGACAGTATACTTGATGAGCATGGCATACCACTGGGCACTTCCCATTGCATGCAGTGGTCTAGATGGGAGAGAGGCCCCACCTACACAGTAGGTACTTGGAAGGCATTTATCAGGCTACTTGAGGATCAGAGACTGCAGTCCGTGAGTCACCTCAGAGGGGTAGCACGCAGGGTTCAGTAGATAGATGCAGCCATCCCGGTGGAATGGGCAGTTGAGTTGCCTATTACTTCCACCACTTCGATGGGAGCTTTTTCGAGGACAGCAGTTCCTCTACACGTGATCGCTCTTTGAGGTCTCGGAGAAGATGCACTGGTCTTTGACGTTGGGGATGGAGGTATACTCTCTAGATCCACGGATGATATTCTTCTAGAGGTTGCCTTTCAGCCTGTCAGGATTGCTGGTTTTGTGGACCATGGAGCGGGCTTGGAGTGGTACTTAGACCCCGACCCTCTGCTTTTAGCCTTGGAATCTTGGAGGTTGTGGTTGTATGGAGGTGCACCTGATGTGCTTGCAGTGGGACCCAGGAGAGTGGGAGTGGATAGATCATGGGCACCGAGAGAGGGGAATTCCCTTTTTTCGTTTCACGGTTGGTAATGCCAGGAGATTTCAGCTGAACAGTAGGGGTTGGGTTCCCTCCAGAGCTCCCCATTGGGACAGCTTCTTCATCACTACAGATTTGCGTACGAATTTCTAGAGGAGGCTCTAGAAATCCCTCAGAAATAGAAAGATCAATCTTTTCTTTTGGCTTTCTATTCATGGAGGGATTGCAGTGAACCTGTGGAGATCATGTTTTGGGGCTGATCCCACTTGCCCTCACTGTCATTCTACAGAGGAGTCAGTGCGACATTGCCTGTGGGACTGCAGTCAGGCGAGGACTATTTGGAAAGGGGTTGCGAGGATACTCAGCATTTTTCATACTTCCCCTTTCTTCATGACTTGGGGCTCAATCGCATGGTTATCCCTTACTGGGCCCCAGGTCTTTTATGAGGGTGAGCCTTCTTCTTGGGCACTCTCGGTCCGCCGGCAGGTGATAGAGCCCTGCTCTCTTCAGGATATACCACTTACTCCCTTCAGGGCTTCTCATGCTTCAATGGACACCTCTTGGGAGATCTTGGCTAGCATTTCCTCTTGGCACATTTGGAGAGCCAGATGTATAGAGGCCTTGGATGGCACCCAGATACACCATTCACAGGTGTTCACGGGTATTTGAACTGACACAGTTCACACTTTGATAGCCATTTGGGCTAGCATGTAGGGCCCTTCACGGGCAGCCTCTTCTAGAAGGACTGTTTTTCTTCGAGTTTGGAAGGGTTCTCCCTTTTTCTCGTAGGTTTCTACTGGATTGAGATGGCACTATCAGCCCAAATTCTTTCTTTTTGGCTCTTGAGCTTTTCATGCATTGCATGGTGTATCCCGTATGGAGCTTGCTCTAACGGTTTTCTTTAATACTTAATAGAAGTCTCTTTTTGGAAAAAAAAGAAATATGGTATCTTAGAAAGTATAAGAAAACTTAGAAGTGATTATTGCCAAGGATGTTAACTCTTATTGAATTCTCGCTTGAGAAAGTACTATAACATCTTGACATAGGTAGCAGGGAAGAAACGATTTACCCAAGGCGGAAAGTTTGATTTGGGAATTTCCGTCGATCATTGATGGAATCCGATTTTTTTCTATCCACACATTGACGGAATTGGACGGAAAACCAGTTTGGAAGCGCTTTTGAGTAGATTTGGTAATCTCGAAGTGGTTTGGGGTCGAATTGAGACAACTAAGGAGCTCGACATAGAAGTTTGGACTAGGGAGCTCTCTATTTTCTTTCACATTTGAGTTGTTTGAGTTCTAAAATTTTATTGTGCATTTGAAGTGTGGTTTTGGTTATTTCCCGTTGCTTAAGATTGCAGGAATTTCCCAAGTATAGGGAAAAGAGTATTAGCTTTAATTGTGAACTTTGGGTTATGCCTATATAGCTGTTGTTTTGAACATTTGGAGTTTACAGTTTATAGTTAGAGGTTGGGATTTCCAATTGTAAATATAGTTTTAGGTGGTGTTTTAAAAAACCAAAAAACCCACTTTATGGACAAAGGCAAAGCTAGCGATGGAAGTCAAAGAAGAGGCATCAAGGGTGGATCCCATAGAGTTGGGAGTCCGGCTGACCCACAGGTGTCGCGCCCAGTGGCCCATACACTGTCTGGTAGAATTGCTTTATTAGAGGATACCTTAGAACAGATTCTGGCTCAGCAACTGCAAGCAAATGTAGGGCAATCCGAGGTTAGAAAAATGGTTCACAGTCTACTAGACAATCTCATGAGGAAAAAGGTAAAGCTCCAATGGAGCCTAAAACCAGTGTTCATACGGTCAAGCCTAGAAGGGCTAAGGTACCTAATAATGCCAATTATAGGCCAAAAAAGTATTCTTTTTTTTTTTTCTGAGAAAGAAACTTCTATTAAGTAAGAGAAAAAACCCGCGAGAGCAAGCTCAAAGCGGAATACATCACGAAATCAATCATGAGGTTAAATAAACCCCCTCAAAGTGAGGTGGAAAACAACCAAGGCCGAGGCTGAAAGTGCCACCTCAACCCTGTAGGAGTCTCAGAGAAGAAAGGAGAATCCTTCCATTCCCTGAAGAAAGAAGCCCTCCTAGCTGAGGCTGCACGGGAGTCTCCCTGCATACTCGTCCATATGGCCATCAAGGTATGTATGGTGTCTGTCCAGATACTAGCCAATGTGTGCGAGGGATGAACCTAAGTTCCCTCCAATGCCTCTGTGCATCTGGCTCTCCAGATATGCCAAGCTGCTATGCTCTCTAGAATCTCCCAAGAGGTATCCATAGAGGCATGTACAGTTGCAAAAGGAAGGTGTGGTATTACATTCAAAGAACAGGACTCAACCTGATGACCTTGAATCGAAATGGCCCGAGAGGAGTCAAGTCTCTCATAGAATACCTGAGGCCCTATAAGAGAAAGCCAAGCCACTGAGCCCCATGTCATAAAGAATGGGGAGTGGGCAAAGTGACTGAAAATCCTAGCTACCCCCATCCAAATCATCCTTGCCTGTCTGCAATCCCATAAGCAATGCTAAATAGTCTCCAAAGCAGAGAGGCAACGAGGGCAAGTAGGGTCGGCTCCGAACCTGGATCTCCAAAGGTTCACTGCAATCCCACCATGGATAGAAAGCCAAAACAAAAGAGTGATCTTTCTATTCCTGTGGGATTTCCAAAGTCTCTTCCAGAAGCACCTCTGCAAATCTGCAGTGATATCAAATGTCTCCCCATGAGGAACTCTGGAAGATCTCCAACCTCTACTACTGAGCTGGAATCTCTTGGCATTATTGACCGTGTAACGAAAGAAGGGGATGCTCTTCTCTCGATGCCCTGCGTCAATCCACTCCCACTCTCCAAGGTCCCACTGCAAATACCTAATGGAAACTCCCCCGAAGAGCCAAAGCCTCCAAGATCCGGTAGAGAGAAGTTGGGGGTCTGGGTCGAGGAACCACTCTGAATCTGATCCCTGCACCAAAAGACCTACAACCCTGATAGGCTGAAAAGCAGACTCAAGCAAGATGTCCTCTGTGGACATGAGCAATCTGCCACCATCACGCACACTAAAAACCAAAGCATCCTCATGTGCATCTCGAAATGCCAAAACCTGAAGAGGAACACCGCCTCTCGTAAAAGTACCTGCCCAAGTGGGCATATCATCTGTGTCTACCCAATCCACTGGAAGGGCTGCCTCAATCTGCAGGATCTTCCCTCCACTCCCTCTGAGATGTTTTGTCAACTGAGATTTGGTCTCCTCTGGAAGCCTTCGGAAAGCTTTCCATGACCCCAATGATGAGGCAGGTCCCCTCTCCCACCTGGATCATTGCATGTAGAGTGAGGCACCAAGTGGTCTGCCATGATCATCCAATATATTGTCATTCTACATGATCGGTTGCCTATCAATCTCTTCACGAGAGGAAGGGGGAATCCTCCGAATAGTGCTCCTGAAACTCGCCCATGCTTTCACTATGGCAACCATGAGACGGGACGAAGGTGATCTGAGGTGTGTTGTGGTGAAAATCCACCTAATACTACTCATCTAGTCTCCTCCTGAAGAAGGTGTGCATGTTTGTATGTTGCTAATAAAAAAGGCCTTTCACGGCTCCTGCCCTGGCATAAGTCCCCGCACCACCATCTTGCAGAGTAAAGCTCTGCACCGTAAGTCTGGATCAATAATATTGAGACCCCCTTCCTGTGTAGGGAGGATGAGGATCTCCCAAGCCACCCTGGCTAACGCATCTACTGTGCCATCAAGCCCACTCCAAAGAAAATTTCTGATCGGTCTCCTGAGCTGAGTGATGCAGTCCCTAGAACAGCACCAACAAGAACAAACAAACCACGCCGTGGCCAAGAGGACCTGGTTCACCACCACAACTCTAGAGGCAAGATCTAGCTTGGCCGAGCTCCAAACAAGGAGCTTCCTCCTGATGCTCTCCAACACAGGAGCAAACTGCTACGTGGAAGAAATATCCAAGCCGACCTGGCAGCCCAAATACCTGACTGGCACACCCCTCTAAACCCAAGTGAATCCCATGTCAAGCCCCCAAACTGGAGTGTCCTCATCACTGATCCAAAAGCCATTGGATTTATGCCAATTTATTTGTGCCTCCGCCGCCAAGCAAAATAAATCCACTGTTGTCTTGAAAGAAGTGAGTGTCTGTGGTGTGGCATCCACGTAAACTGATGTGTCATCTGTCAACTCACTGTCAAGTAGCTCATCTTCCCTTCTGATGGGAAGTCTCAGCCCAAAGATGTTAGCTTGAGATCTAACATAGATACTCATAGCTTCAGTCATGAACGAAAAAAGAAAAGGAGCAAGGGGGCATCCCTGACGGACAGATCTGGAAATTTGAAATCTCTCACCCCTTACCCCACCAATAAGTACCTGGCTGTGGGCTGATCTGTACAAAGAGGAAACACCTCTGATCCAAGTATCAGTAAAGCCAAAACGTAGAAGGGTGCCCTCCAAAAAACCCCAATCTACTCTGTCATAAGCTTTCTCAAAATCCAAGAGTAGAATGGCTAGATTCTGGCCGCTCTGCATGGCCCACTCTGAAGCTTCCCAAAAAGAGAAAATGTTATAAAAAATGCTTCTGCCATGCACAAATCCCGTCTGAGTGTCATGAATAAGATCTGGGAGAAGGGGCTGCAATCGGGCTGATTGCTTTGGCCAGAATCTTGTAACATGTCCCCACAAGTGTGATAGGCCTCCACTGGGACACTAAATTTCTGCAACCTCCTTTCGGGATAAGGTGGATGAGACCCTCTGTGAGTGACCCGGGCATCTCGCCAGAGTCCCAAATGCCCTGCACGGCTGAAGTAATGTAGTCTCCAATCATATCCCAAAATGCAATGAAAAAAGAAGGGGTGAGGCCATCCGAACCTGGGCACTTGCCCCTGTGAAGGCTTGAAAGTGCAGTCCTGAACTCTGTGTTGGTGAAAGGTGCTTCAAGCAAAACATGCATATCTGGTTTCACCAACAAAGGGATGCTGTGTCAAATAACCTGTCTAGCATCCTCTCTATCCCACGTGTCAGGATCTGCAGTAAGAAGGGCGGCATAAAAATCTGAAGCTATGCGCATGACATCATCCGGATCTCTGTCTGTAAAACCCCATGTGAGTCAATAAGCTGGGATACACTCTCTCTACTATGTCTAGGGCCAAGAGTAGAGAAAAAGTGTTTATTGACTCCGCCACCCATCTGAACCCAGAATGACTCCCGTGCATGAAAGGCATACTCTGCTCTCTGATCAAGCAATATCTGCTGATGAGCCCTTGCTGCACAACAAGGCGCTCCTGAATCCAAGCATCTGAAGGTCGTTTCTGCTCTTCCCTCTACAAAGCTGCCAACTGTTGGCCAACACCAATCTCACGTCTGAGAATATCTCGTCTCCCGGTACAAGCAACTGAGTGGTAGAAGTCGCTAATACCAGAAAGGGCAGCAGCTACATGTGATGGATATGGCTGCCCACCCTGGACATGAGAAACCCATATCTGCAGGGCTACCTCTGTAAGGTCCTCATCTGTGTACAAGGCATCTCGAATCCTAATGCTGGCAGACCGGCCTCTCAAGTGAGGCTCTGAGATAGCCAGCACAACAGGAAAGTGGTCTGAAGTGGAAACCCTAGCAGCAATGCATACCGATCCACCTTTGTCTAGTGCCCAATCATCTACATAGAATTTGTCAATGTGTGCATGAATGCCTCTGTTCGACCAAGAGAATAGGAGGGACTGTGGCTGAATAACAAAGGCATCATCCAACCAAGTATCTCTGCCACAATAGTGAAAAAGGAAGGCATCTCAAGCTGCTCTCTCCAAAGAGTGAAGTCCTCTTTCTCTACCTCCTTTTTTGTATGGCAGTAACTCAACCATGTTAAAGTCACCTCCAATCACCCATGAATCCGCAATGGGGGCCTAGGAGAGCAAATCCTTCCACATAATGACACGTTCCCCTCTAATGTTGGAGGCATACAGGTTAAGGAAATCAACCTTATACCCTCCAATCAAGAGAATAATCCACTGAGCCCTAGAGGGAATAATGACTCCGTGTCCAACAACTAAGGGGAGAACCGACTGCGAAACTGAAATAGAAGTGCCCCCCCTAGTGCCCAAGGCAGGCGAGCAAAATGTATGGCTAGAAAGCAACTTGCCTGACTCGGCATAATCTCTAGAATCCAGTTTGTGCTCCTGAATAAATAAGATATCAATGGAACCCCCAATAACACCTGGATGAAGCTGATCCCAGATTAGTTGTCTGCGGCGGTGATGTGGGATGCCACCTAGGCCCTGTATGTTCTAGCTAATAATCCTCATCGACGGGAGGATGTAGAGTGAAACACCTTACCCGACCTAGTGGCGGAAACAAACCCCTCAACAGGGGAAGACCTCTTGCTCGAGGAGCGAGGAATGGAACCAAGTGGCAGAAAATCAACATGGGAAAGAACCCTGCCACCTGACGAAGAAGCCCTGTCAACAGGAAACCCAATCACTGGCTCACCAAAAGTAGAGGGCACAAGGATTCAGAGGGGTGTTCCTGTCAGATATTTGGGATGCCAGGTAGGATTGGGCATCTCTCCAGCACATCAGTTTCCCCCAGTACTAGAAAGTATAAGGAAAAAGCTCCTTTGAGCTCAGCCAAACTTGACCTTGCCTCTAGAGTTGTGGTAGTGAGCCAGGTTCTCTTGGCCATCGCCTGGTTTGTGTGTTCTTGCTGGTGCCGGTCTAGGGATTGCATCACTCAGCTCATTAGACCAGTCAGGAATTTTTTATGGAGTGGACTTGATGGCACGGCAGATCTTGCAGCGAGGGTGGCCTGGGAGACCATTATTCTCCCTACTTGGGAAGGGGGCCTTAATATCATTGATCCGGACTTGCACTGCAGGGCATTGCTTTGTAAGGTGGTGGTGAGGGGACTCATGCTTGGGTGGGAACCTTGGAAGGATTTCTTTTTTGGACGCATTCAGGCTTGCACACCTACCTTAGGAGAGTATGGGGTGGACAGCCCTCACTGGATTTTTACTTCTGCCTCTCTCAAGTCTCTTGCCTCTCCTCTCATGATTGCCATCCGCACGGCTTGGGGGAGCTTCAGGAACACTCTTCGAAGGGTTCCGCCCTCTACCCTTGAAGAGATTGATAGGCAGCCAATCATTTGGAACGATAGTATACTTGATGAGCATGGCAGACCAGTGGGCACTTCCCATTATATGCAGTGGTTTGGATGGGAGAGAGGCCCCGCCTACACAGTAGGCACTTGGAAGGCTTTTATCAGGCTACCTAAGGATCAGAGGCTACACACCGTGAATCACCTCAGAGGGGTAGCACGTAGGATTCAACAGATAGATGCAGCCATCCCCCTAGATTGGACAATTGAGATGCCTATTACTTCCACCACTTGGATGGGAGCTTTTTCGAGGACAGCAGTTCCTCTACAGGTGATCGCTCTTCGAGGTCTCGGAGAAGATGCACTGGTCTTTGACGTTGGGGATGGAGGTATACTCTCTAGATCCACGGATGATATTCTTCTAGAGGTTGCCTTTTAGCCTGTTAGGATTGCTGGTTTTGTGGACCATGGAGCGGGGGCTTGGAGTGGTACTTAGACCCCGACCCTCTGCTTTTAGCCTTGGAATCTTGGAGGTTGTGGTTGTATGGAGGTGCACCTGATGTGCTTGCAGTGGGACCCAGGAGAGTGGGAGTGGATAGATCATGGGCACCGAGAGAGGGGGATTCCCTTCTTTCGTTTCACGGTTGGTAATGCCTGGAGATTTCAGCTGAGCAGTAGAGGTTGGATTCCCTCCAGAGCCCCCCATTGGGATAACTTGTTCATCACCGCAGATTTGCGCAGGAATTTTTGGAGGAGGCTCTGGAAATCCTTCAGAAATAGAAAGATCACTCTTTTCTTTTGGCTTTCTATTCATGGAGGGATTGCAGTGAACCTGTGGAGATCACGATTTGGGGCTGATCCCACTTGTCCTTGTTGTCATTCTGCAGTGGAGTCAGTGTGACATTGCCTTTGGGCCTGCAAGCAAGCGAGAATTGTTTGGAAAGGAGTTGCTCGGATACTCAGCATTTTTCATACTTCCCCTTTCTTCATGACTTGGGGCTCGGTCGCATGGTTATCCCTTATTGGGCCCCAAGTGTTTTATAAGGGTGAGCCTTCTTCTATGGCACTCTTGATCCGCCGACAGGTGATAGAGCCCTGGTCTCTTCAGGATGTACCACTTATTCCTTTCAGAGCTTCACATGTTTCAATGGACACCTCTTGGGAGATTTTGGCTAGCATTTCCTCTTGGTAGAGCCAGATGTACAGAGGCCTTGGATGACACCCAGATACACCCATCATAGGTGTTCACGGGTATTTGGAGTGACACGGTTCACAGTTTGATAGCCATATGGGCTAGCATGCAGGGCCCTTCACAAGCAGCCTCTTCTAGGAGGACTGTATTTCTTCGAGTTTGAAGGGGTTCTCCCTTTTTCTCGGAGGTTGCTACCAGATTGAGATGGCACTATCAGCCCCAATCCTTTCTTTTTGGCTCTTGAGCTTTTCATGCATTACATGGTGTATCGCGTATGGAGGTTGCTCTAACGGTTTTCTTTAATACTTAATAGAAGTCTCTTTTTTGCAAAAAAAATAAATCTATAGAATGAGCTATACACGCTATCTCGCCATTTTTGGGGTGGCATTGCCTCAGGAAGCTGCACCGACCTTCTTCTTGGTTCTCACTATGGAGAGCAACATTGTCAAATCCCTTCCAAAGGGAGTTGGGCGACATCACTAACTTGTTGCTCATTTGGAGCAAGATTTGGGCCGAATTCATCAAAAATACAGTTCGGGGTTCTTCTACAGTGCTGGCCGACATGCTTATCATTTGCAAAATTCCTCTCTGAGGGAGAAGCCATACATGTTTTCCTTCCTCCCCAATGCGAAATCCCTCTGAGTTTCGGCCTCTACATGTCGCTTTGGAGGAGATTTTTGAGCTGCCTCTTTGACCATGGAGGCTTGACCATGCTAGTCTAAGTTTGACTTTGGACAGTCAAAGTTTGACTGGCAGTTTGACCAAGACTTATTTTCAGTTTGCTATGCTCATTTTCTAGCATGTTCTTGGTCATCTTTGCTTGGACATCTTGCATAAATGTTGTTGTGACTAATTGAACCAGCCAACACTGCTGAACAACTGCAAGACAAAGCCCTCAACAGCTAAACTCTGGTGCAATCAATCGACAAAGCACTTCCCAACGGGTGGCCTTAATCTATAGCCTCTCCCACCACTGCCCAATAGCATAAATCAACCTTTCTTCATGAGGACAGAAACCCAAATGCAATAACTAGCGAGCACCCAATCAAGGAATGGTAAAAGCAGGCAAAGACAAGCCTTCTTCTATCCAGTATCCACAGAAGAAAGATCACACGGGCTCCCCTAGATCCTGTAATGAAAAACTGATTCTGCCCTGGCATAGCCCCAAGAGCAGCTTAGAAGCGAACACCCATGCCTACAAAGTTACCAAAATCAGCAGCAACACCCGGAAGTCTCCAGAAAATAGATCACAATCTTCCCTGCAGAGCATGGACAGCCTGGTAGCAATTCACAATTTTCCTGGAACAACCTGGAAACACCTCGAAACAAATCGTTGTTTTCTGTAGCAGTTGGAAACAGATCGCAGTTGTAGCAGCCTCAAAACACCTGAAAACACCTCCAGAACACGGCGCAATCACCTGGCATAGCCCGGAGGACCTCGAAGTGAAATTGCAATCTGCAAAGGACACCCTGGCTGAAATCGCAATCTGCAACATGCTCTTGGATCGGGTGCGATTTCCTCTGGCAGGCCTTGGATGCACTGGTACTGGCCCTAGCTGATGACGATTTTCCCTGGCAGGCTCTGGAAGCTCCTGTTAGTAAAAAGCGATTTTGCTCTAGCAGCACCTGGCAGGCTCTGGTAGCTCAAAATTGATGATCTGGCTCCTTTTGGAACTGATTTGGCCTTCTGAGCCCAAAAGAAGAGCTCTGGGCTCTTTTTGGAGTCCTATGCTAAAATTAGCAATTTTTAATTGCACCACTCTTTTGGCCCCCCTGGTTGCACACTTTGGCCCTAGGAATTAATTGCCTAGTAACTGGGCGCACATTCACTATTTCCAAGGGCCCACTAGGAAGTTTTAATTCCCCAAGTCCCGCCCTATGGCCGGACCCTCGCGCTCCAGAGGCTCAAGGCAATCACGCGCAAATTACAGGAGTCACAAATCAAAAGTCCCATAATTTCATGTCCTCGTCGTGACAGACTCCCCTCTTGAAAGAAGGCAAATGTCCTTGATTGCCTGCAAATCAAAACAAAAGGAAATAATAGCAATGGAAAAATTAAAAGCAAATGAAATAACCAAAGCTGAAATAGAAAGATAACCAAATAACCAAATTTGAAAGACAGCCAACAATGCCATCAACAGATCAACCAAGTCTAAAATGGGAGCGACCCAACAGACCAACCAAACCTGAAAGGACAGCGTATTAATGCCGCCAACAAGTTAACCAACAATGGATATGTATCTGTAGAGCCATGGTAACAAATACATAATACATTGCACATAAGATGCATCATAACCAAGTGACTAGTACACAAATTATAGAGGCCCTTACGACGAAGATACTATCAGCAACCAGTACGTCGGGTGAAACAAAAACGCAACACCAAGTGTCCTCTAGTATACATGAGCGGGTTTGTACAAGAGGAATGGAAGCGCTAACTCCCCCCCTGTGCATCAGGTAATGCTACAAAAACCTGGCGCTTTGCTGAACCTAAATGAGTGCCACGCAAAGTGGGGTCCAACTAGAAAGCCTCAAGATAAAGTTGTAACACCTGAGGAGTATCTGCCAACTCGTCCTCGTCCATCCACTTTACATGCAATGATGAATAATTACAAAATTTCGCCAAGTAGCATCATGCAACTTTACCTCTTACCTTCCTTTCCCTATGTGCTAGAATCTGCTCGGGTAGTACAAGGATCTCTCATCCAAGTCTTCCACCTCTGGCTGGATCTCCGAAGGCAAATCCATAGGCACATCACTTTGAGAAGGCTTAAGGAGACTCACATGGAAAGCATTGTGAATCTTCCAATGATCAGGTAATTGTAAGCGAAATGCTACATCATTAATCTACCGAGTTACCTTGAAAGGCCCATAGTATCTCATACTTAGCTTAGGGAATAGCAGAATACGGCCCCGTGTACTTTTCAGACTTGCTTTCTGAAAACGCAGCAAGACATAATCACCTTCCTTGATGACAACATCACGCTTGTGCTTGTCTGCTGCCTTTTTCTGCTTCTCCTGTGACTTCTGCAATGGTTGCTTCACCTTCTGATAAGCTATGTCCAAAGCTCTCCACATACTTATCAGCTTCAAAAATTTTATCTTTTGTCTGCAAGATGGGTGGAATCTTACGTTGGCCTTCCACTGTCTCAAATGGAGCTTTACTTGTGGAAGAATGTACCGTGTTATTGTATGCATACTCCACCAATGGTAAGAACTTCTCCCACTGTGACTGGTGCTCCGAAACATTCATCAAAGAATGTACCCACGAAGGCTCTATGGTCTCAAAAGATCCTATCCATCATAAGATTGAAGGTGGCAGGAGCATTTGTGAGTCCGAAAGGCATGCGGATAAGTTAGCTCTAATGGACCAAGACCTTAACTTGTTTGGCCATGAAAACAAAGTATTGGACATCAAGGTCTATGAAGATGGAATATTGGTAAGTGTAATCTCAATAGGAGAGTGTTGTCCCAATTGCATCATGACATTCGTGTGGAGATAGAGGATAGTATTTTGAAAGAATTCTCATTCATTATCAATGGACGGATAAAAATTTCAACTAAGGAGTTAAAATTTGACCATGTGGCCAAATCCTAACCATATTGGGAATTCCATAACTATTTGAAAATTGTTGGAATATGAAGCCAAAGTGAGTCAAAAATGTGTGTTCTAGTGTGTTCTAGTGTGAGTTCTAGTCTAGTGTGTCCTATGGATGCCACGTGTCATATTGGGAGTTATCCCATATGTGGGACGCATAGACTAGAGCAATTTCAAAGACTTCCCCCTGTATAAGACATTGGATGATCAGCCATCTACCTTGACTATCATTTAGAGCAATCACTAGCTGTAACTCATGTTTCACTAGGAAAACCACCCCTGAAAAAGTATGTACACCTACATAGAAAATATCATAACCAAAAAAATGCCCATGATGACCACCATACATATGCTGATTCTGCTCTTGCAATGCAACTATGTCAGGCTGCAATTGATGCAGATATCCCAAAACCAGCTTCCATTTCCTGGGATCACATAGACCCTACTTTGTCATAAGCTTTTTCAAAGTCCAAGAGTAGAATGGCCATCCTCTGGCAGCTCTACATGGCCCAATCTGAGGCCTCCCAAAATGAGAAAATATTATCGAAAATACTTCTGCCATGCACAAACCCTGTCGGAAGAGAAACCTGTAGCCACATACTGATGGCTTTCGCCAGAATCTTGTAAAAAGTGCCAAATAAAGTGATGGGTCTCCATTGTGACACTAGATTCCTATTACCCGCCGCCTTTGGGATGAGATGAATGAGACCATCTGTAAGTGAGTCAGGCACCTCACCAGAGTCCCACACGCCCTGCAGGGCTGATGTAATGTGATCACCAATCTGCTCCCAAAAAGTAATAAAAAAAGAAGGGGTAAGTCCGGGCACTTGCCCTTGTGAAGGGCAAGTAATGCAGTCTTGAATTCTGCATTGGTGAAAGGTGCATCAAGAGAAACATACATCTCATCGTTCACCAATACAGGGATACACTGCCAAATAACCTCTCTGGCATCATCTATGGCATGTGTGCCTGGATCAGCAGTAAAAAGAGATGCAAAAACATCTGAAGCTACACGCATGATGGCATTAGGATCTGACTGTAACACCCCGTCTGAGTCAACAAGCTGCGAGACTATGTCTGGGTCCATGAGTAGAGAAAAAGTGTTTGTTGACCCTGAGCCCTTGCTGCAGCAAGGCGGTCCTGAATCCAAGCATCCGTGGGCCTCTTCTGCTCTTCCCTTTGAAGGGACGCTAACTGTTGGCGTATACCAATCTCACGTCTGAAAATCTCACGTCTCCTGGAATCAGCGACTGTATGATAATAGTCACTAATTCCGGATAAGGTTGCACCTACCTGAGATGGGCGGACAACTCCACCCTGTATGTGAGAAACCCAAATCTGTAAAATATCCTCCATGAGGCTCTCCTCTGCATAAAAGGCATCCGGAATCCTGACACAAGCAGAGCGTCCTCTCCGATGAGGCTCAAGAATCTACACCACCACTGGAAAACGATCTGAAGTGGTAACTCCAGTAGAAATGTATACAGATCTGTCAAGTGCCCAATCATCTACATAAAATCTGTCAATATGTGCATGGATGGGCATGTGTACTCTCCTGTTCGACCAACAGTACAGGAGTGATTGTGGCATAACATGAAAGGCATCATCAAGCCAAGTGTCCCTGCCACTGTACTGAAAGAGAAAGGCATCCCAGGCTGCCCTCTCGAAAGAATGAATTCCACCATGTCTGCCTCCCTTTTTGTCTGATGGCAACTCATACAAATTGAGAAGACCAATCTTATGCCCTCCAATCAAAATAATGATCCATTGAGCTCTAGAGGGGGAGATAATACCATGACTAACAACCAAGGGTAAAATAGAAGGAGAGACCGAAATGCAAGTACCTCCCCTTGTGCCTATAGCAGGCGACCAGAAGGTATGTCCTGAAAGAAGTTTGCCAGATTTAGAGCAATCACTGGCATCCAACTTGTGTTCCTGGATAAGAAGGATATCAATAGCACCTCCAGTGACACCTGGACGAAGCTGATTCCGGATCAGCTGCCTACGGCGATGGTGTGAAACTCCGCCTAGGCTCTATATGTTCGAGCTGACTATCCTCATCGACAGGAGGATGCTGAGTGGAAAGGATTACCCGACCTAGTAGAGGAGACCAGCTTCCCCTTGGCCGAAACACTCCTGCTGAGGGCAGGAAACTCAACAGGTGAAAGGATCCCCACACCTGCTGAGGGGGAGGCCCTATCGAAAGGAATCCCAATGACCGGGACTCCTAAGGTGGAGGGCACAAACTCCTCTTCATCCATGAAAGTCGCCGAATCTGCCAGTGCCGAAAAAAAATTCCTGAGAAGCAAGTCTGGCCAAAGAGTGCGAAGAAGAAACCAAAGTGACTGGGGCTGGTATTGGTGCATCTAAAGGCCCCTCCTGATGTGTAACTGTAGTGTCTGGGGCTGCAGCAACATCTACCTCTGGATTCTGGATGGCGTCTGTCTGAACCGGATCAAAGGTCTCCTCCTGAGGTGAAGGAGCCGCTCCGATTGCTCTCCATTGTGGTACTGGGTGTGCTGCGGGCTTTGGGCGCCTTGCTGCCCTTGGTGGTCCTGGGGTGAGCGAAGCAGGGTGCCTTGCTTCGCGCTTGGTGGTCCTGGAGTGTGTGGTACAAGGCGCTGGGGAGGTGCAGTTGGGGTAGTACGTGAAGGAGCCGCACCAGTAGACCTCTTGGGTCTTTTTCTCTTCCTTGGGTAGTCTCTAGCAAAGTGCCCAAGGGTCCTGCAAATCCTGCACTGGTCCTGTCTACTTGCAATGTCGAATCTCTGTCGAAAGAGAGAGCCATTTGGGCGCTGAAGCATGATGTGGTCATCTGAGATGTTAGGTTAGGGTCAGAGACAATGACCCTAACTCGAGGCACCCCGTTCACTCTGACTGCCTCTACCAAGGAAGAAGGCATGCTAGGAAGTGGGGGGATCTCGGTGACCACTCCGAATGTGGCTCTGATAGTAGCAAGAAGTCGATGGTAGACCTGAGGAAGACCAGGAAATCTAATGAACAGTGATGTGACCTGACTGTCCTCCTCGACCGGATCGAAGCCCAAGGTGTAGGGCAAAAGAAAGATCCTCTTGAACCCAAAAACAGAGGATTAGCTTTGAGAACAAGGGATATGGACTCGTGGGAGTCGAAAACCACTTGGAAGAATCCACGTCCCAAAAGTCGAATATCCCTCAGGTGTGGGGCAAGATCTCCTAGCAATGCCGCCAGCATCCAGTATCTAGCTTGTGATCTGGAAGGGTGTGACCCAAAGATGCGGGCGAAAAGTGATGTGGAGCCTTCTAGTTCCACATCTTTCTTGAGCTACTGCAACTCGTCTTCTGAGAAAATGACGGTTCTCGTAGCCGGTGGAGGTGGACGAAGGTTGGCTGAGTGGGGATCCATTCGCCAATTGAAGTGAAAGGGCCGATTCAAACACTGAAAAAGCTCCGTCCGTGAAACTGCTGCCCATGATGCCCTGGAACACGGGCGCAGGAAGAAGGAGAATAGGAGAGGGAAGGAGAGAGAGGAAGAGGAGGAAAGGAGCCAGGGGGGGCTGCGGGGGGGGAGAAGTTAGGAAGGGAGGGGGTGGGGAGGGAGAGAGAGGGTGGGGGAGAAGAAAGGAAAGGAGGGGGCGGGATGGGAAGGGAGGGAGGGGGCTGGAGGGGAGGGGGAAGGAGGGCGGGGGCGAGGAAGGGATGGGGCTGGTTAGGAAGGGTGGGGTGAAGGAGGGGGAGAGGGGGGGAGGAGGGGGGCAGGGAGTGTAGGGGCAGCAAGCGGGGGGGGAGAGGGGAGCGGGTGAGGGGAAAGGAGGGGGACGGGGGGGGAGGAGAGGGGCGGGGAGGGCAGGGGCAGCAAGCGGGGGGGGAGAGGGAAGCGGGTGAGGGGAAGGGAGGGGGCGGGGGAGGGGGAGGGAGGGGGCGGGGGAGAAGGAGAGGGGCGGGGAGGGCAGGGGCAGCAGGTGGGGGGGGAGAGGGGAGCAGGCGGGGGTAAAGGAGGGGGCGGGGGAGAGGGAGGGAGGGTGGCGGGGGAGAAGGAGGGGGCGGGGAAGGCAGGGGCAGCAGGCGGGGGGGGGGGGGAGGGCAGCGAGGGGAGGGAGGGAGAGGGCAGCGAGGGGGGGAGGGAGAGGGCAGCGAGGGGAGGGGGCAGGGAGGGGAGAGGGCAGCGAGGGGAGAGGGCAGCGAGGGGGGGGAGGGAGAGGAGGAGGAGGGTGAGGGAGGGGCTGATGGAGGGGGCAAGAGGGCTTCACGGGGAGGAGCAGCAGCTCAAGATCTACTGACCAATGTCTAAGAGGGGTCAGCTGGAGAAGATCTAACCATATGATGCGTGCATACCATGTGGATATATGTGCATACCATGTGTCTGCCCACCCTCAACTAGTCGTTTGGATGACTCCAGCGCCAGTCTCAGTACTCTCCAATGGGGTAAGTCCCAGACTCTATGGATGAAAGTCACTGTCTGAAAGATGGCATCAATTTGTAGTGGTGTCATGGTGAACTTTGCCTGTATTATCTTATGCGAGACTAAGGGCCTACTCCGAATCACCCTAGATCCCATGGTCACCTGTAACTACTCAATGTATTCCACATTGCTATCGGTAGATCACATCCCCAGAAAGGTGCTGCATACATGGCAGTCAGTCGCACTAGCGTATTGAAAAGCCAGCACTTCGTCGGTGGATCTTGGAAGTGTGCCTGGAAACACTGCCTCTCCAATTGGGCCAAAGCACCCCGTCCCTGTGTGAGTCGTTCATGGGATGCATGTGTCATAGTGAAAAGGGGTCTTGTGAAGATTGCTCGCCACAATCTATATATTTCATTGGCGAGGGTAAAATCCCTGCCATTGCTTTGTAGGACACCTGTAGTTGCTTCTTGTTACCTCTGATGTGGTCGGTTGCATATGCACCTTGGGAATCTGGATCCAAATCAGGTAGGCACCTCCAAGGCAACAGGTACAGGAACTGATTGCCTAGCTAGTGTTCCGTATCATTAGTGATGTCACATCCCTAGCTAATCATGGTTAGCTAGCAAGTAGCCCTAGGAAGGTCAAGTACAATGTAGTACGAGAACAAGTCTAGATTATTTGGACACAGAATACTCAAGTTTGTGCCTTTTACTACCACTCTAATCTATCTAACAATCCCAGGGATTAATTGATGACCTATCTGTATTTTGTACTATCGATGGTGTCATGTCCATTGCTAATCATGTTTAGCTAGCAGCTAGCCATATGATTATGTGCGACTCTGAGTAGTGAGTAGTCTATTATCTAACGAGAGAGGTCCTCAGGCTAGGAACACATTGATACTATGCAGAAATATAGGTGAGGTGGGTTCAGGGTACTCCCATGGTGTAAATTTGGCTTGGGGCTATAGACAAACCAATGCCTGTAAAATTGATGTGGCCAAGAGAGTTTGAGGTTTCTTAGTGGAGAGGGCATTTGCATGTCTATTGAGCGAAGGTGGTAATATTGTGAGCTTAACTTGCCTCCAGGATGGTGAACTTTAGGCTCTTCATGCTATTAGGAAATTGCTTGAACTTTACCCTCCCTTGAGTTTATTCACAACAGATAGGCTATTTCAGTTCCTTTGGAGCAGAATGTGAAGTTGAGCGCAGATGCAGGTGAGCTTCTGGAAGACCCTACTATGTAGAGACGCATAGTAGGAATTTTGATTTATATGACTATTACCAGGCCAGATTTGAGCTATGCTATTGGGTTGGTAAGTCAGTTTATGCAGGCTCCAAGGAAATCGCATTTAGATGCGGCTAGATGCATACTGAGGTATGTGAAGTCCACATTGCAGTATGTACTATTTTATGAGACTGGGGTTCAGATACAATTGCATGGATACACTGATGCTGATTGGGCTAGTAGTATTTTTGATAGACGATCTACAAGTGGATATATGTTCTCTTTTGGGAGTGTTACAGTCACTTGGAGCAGCAAGAAACAGCCTATAGTTGCCTTGTCGAGCACAGAGGCTGAGTACAGGGGTGTAGCAATGGCTACATGTGAGGTAGCTTGGTGGTGGAGCATCCCTTGTAACAAATACTGTAACATGCTGATCACGTACTACAGCAGGTTCCATCCCATCATAACTGGTAGCAATATGAGACATGACAACATGTGTCGACAACAGGATTCCAGAACTGCTCAAAACTAATACAAAGGTAAGCTCCATAGTAAATCATCCTTTGGAAGCACAGGAAGGAAAATAGCCAAACAATACCTTTCTAGTGTACAATGGGCAATTGTGAGAAGAAATTAGTTTGGGACAAAAAAGATAGCAGAGGGTCCTGACCTCGGCATGGTCCTGGACTTATAAGAAGTCACTGAGGTCTATGATGAGAATATAGTGGGAACACTCAAAAGCATTTCATGATTGTAGCAAGACTATATAACAGGTGGTCTAAACATGTTTCTTCTTCCACCACCTGCTCCAGGCCCATAACCTTTTTGCAGTATTCACATTTAGACAATGACATATGTTTCAGGACACACTACACTATATACAAGAGGTCCATTTTTATACATAGTTTGGACCCTTCGTATATCCTATTTAGACGTATATACACACTTCCAAAGCTGCTCGTGCTTGGACCTCCAATTCTCAGCATGTGCAGTGTTGTTCATTCTTTATTTCTTGTACAAATGCAAGAGGTGGCATTATGAGACTACAAATATTTTTATATGCATGTTTCCAGGACAAAGATTCCCTTTCTGCCCACTTCTCCTGCTATGAGGATTTGATTTATTTTGAGATATAATATAGTAGGTTTGTATGACTACTAACTAAAATCGACTACAAAATGAATACCAAGAATTTATTTTGTGATCTGTAGAAAGCTAGAACGCTGCCTTTCTAAAGTATATTTTTTAGGTTCGGGCATTTTAAAGCGCACACCAGCAGAGAAGCGGGTACTCATAAATGGGGAGGAACATAATGTACCCGTTCCTGATTCAAATTGTCTATAGATCCATCTGAATTTAATTGCTTGGTACAAAGATCCAGAATTATTTCTGCTGCTCCTTTCCAATGTACACGAATATCTCCATTTTCAAGCTGACATTTCAAATTGCGATAGCAGAACATGGACAGCATCAGTAATACAGCTTAAAAACATGGAGTAATGCATGTGTTTTGTGCATTAAAACTTAGTTTGTTTTAAGGCATCAGAAAAGCTGAGCCCACCTTCACAGTCACCCCAGCTCGCTTTCTCTCGGAGTTGAAGGGTTCTACTTTCACAAGAGATGCTTTCCTCCGCACATCTTCAAAGTCCAAGCCCATCTACTTCCACCACAATAAAATGCAATCTAAGTTGACAGTTTGCCAAGTGCTTGCAAAACTCAGACAATCTCCGGACTAGCTCAAAATTGCACAAGCCACAAAAAAGTGAAACAGCAACATACTGGAAAAACCAATAGCACAATCCAAACTGTTACAGAATGAGCTGACATTTATTTGATTTCCAAAGAAAACCACCGAAGTCCGTTATTGAGCAGGGAGGGAGGGAGGGACAACATAAGGTTTGGGATGTGTGGGTGGGGAGGGCAGGGCAGTGGTTTCGAGTTTTTCTTTCTCTTTTTCTTTGAAATGGACTTTATACTATTAAGTATGAAAGAAATTCAAGGCATAGAGACATCATGCAGAGCATGAAAAACCTGACCACTCAAAAACTCTGAGCCAATGAAAAACCTGATAAGAAACAAGATTGCAGCTGGAAATGCCACATCGTGCCTATGATGGTCTTCAAAAATAAAGAACAACCTCTCCACTCTCCAAGAAAAATCATCTGCCTAGCGAAGTCAGATTTGTTAATTTGTTTGGGTGAAATAGACTTGTGTAAGTATGAAAAAAACAGCCAAGAGGAGAAACTTAAGGCAGAAACACATCATGCAGAGCATGAAAGTCCAAAAACACCACTCACTGAGTCTGTACAAATGAAAAACTAGTGATGCTCACCCATCTCCCAGCAAATGTTCATTGAAGCATGTGCATGCCTTTACTGAGACGAAGGGAGAGCCCAAAGTTTGCAAAAATGCACATTCTCAGGCCACACCAAGATAGTCCAAGAGAATTCATCAATCTCGTAAAGGATCTAACACCCACTAAGGGAGAGGCAGCCATGGAACTCCTAGTAATGAAGAAAGAGGAGGAAAAACTTCGCAGCGGATCTGCAATCCCAGTCTGAATGATCCTGGCCTGTCTGCACTCCCAAAGGCACTACTGAGCTGACTCAACAGTTGAACAGCACCGAGGACAAGAGGAAACAGCTCCAAAACTACTACTACACTAATTCAGTGCAATCCCTCCATGGATAAAAAGCCCCCGAAAAAAGTTATCCACCTCTAGCGACCTAGATCTCCCTGGCATTACTTTTTGTAAAGTAAATAGGGAAGAGCATAGGAATACTAGATGGATGGGTGATTTTTAAGGCCCAAACATCCCTCCTCACTTATATTTATCATGGCACATTGGAGAGGACACTTTGGCCTTCTATGTGTCAACAATCTAGAGGCAAATTGGTTAGATCCCTGAATTCTAATGTGGTTTTTTATGCGCACTTGGAGGTAGTTAAAATAGTGGGCTTTGTTAAGCATTGCTATTTTGATTTAGGTTGGTTTATAGACCCTTGTATGGAGGATATGCCTCTTTGTACTTGGAGGGTTTGGATTTTTAGGGGTGTCTCCATAAAGTTTCTTCAATGGGATCCAGGCAAGTGGGAGTGGGTGGTAGCAGACACCATGCAAAGGGTCTTCTTTGAGGTCCACTCCAAAGGGATAGTTGTATCTATCTAAGCACTCCTCCTAGCATTCCCTCTAAGGTGACTAGTTAGCTGAATTCTGTGATCTTCATGAAGATCCTTGCAAAACCTTCCACGAATCACATTGACGACCAAAGTGCCCTCTCCATTGTGCCATGAGAAACCTATGACCTGAAGAGGGATGTCTGTGCCTAAAGCGCCTATGCTTAGAGGAGGTCCACTCCAGAAAGATAGTTGTATCTATCTTAGCAATCCTCCTAGCATTCCCTCTGAGGTGACCAGTTAGCTGAAGTTAGCAATCTTCACAAAGATCCTTGAAAAACCTTCCAGGATCCAAAGAAGCACCAGGACCTCCCTCCCACCTAGCCCTCAGCATATATCTCGAGGCACCAAGAGTGCTTCCACTCTCATCCAAAATAGAGTCATTCCACATAACTAGCTACCTATAAAACTCATCCTACAAAATTGGAGAAATTCTACATAATCAATTCTTGAATTTGATTATAGCAACCATAAAAGGTGAGGAGACATCCTAATGTCTATAGAAGCAAAAATCCATTGAGTACTACCCATCCAATCACTACCACAAGAGGGAGTGCAAGAACCAATACATTGAAGAGAGAAATCTTTCCAAGTTCCGTGACCCGGCATAGTCCCTTGACCACAGGCCTGCACAGCAAAGCTCTGCATTGAGAATTGGGTTCAATAAAGCATATACAGCTGAAATCCCCATGCCCATTGCTCTGAGAAGCCTTATCTCCTCATAGTCCCCTCCAAGAAGAACAAATTGACCATGTCAAGGCCTTCGTGGCTGAGATTCTTGCCACACCCACTCGATGGCCTCTCAAAAAGTGAAAATGTTGTCCAAAATGCTCCTCTCTTGGATGAACCTATCTGCAGTCATCAATGATGTTTGGGAGGGACGAGCACAACAGTAGGCTCTCTACCTTGGCCAAGATCTTGTATGTGGTTTCTAAGAGAGTAATCGAGTGCATACAAACGTATGTTAACCCAATTGCCTCCCATCAAGATCAAAAGAATCCATTCATGGGCAAGAGATTGAGGCAATTATCCCAAGTATCTTTCGAAAAGCCAAGCACAGTAGGGTGACGAGATGATCCCAAAAAGTATGGAAGAGCAGTGGGGAGAGACCATCCTCCCTTGCGCCTTCCAGCACTAGGAGGGCCTCGATAAGCTCCGAATCAATCAAAGGGGTGTGGGAGATGAGCAAACAAGCAGGAAGCAAGAGAGCTGGAAAGCAAAACGTAGGATAAGCAATAGATAAGATGAGATACAAACTAGAGTGGAGGTGGTTTTGTCTAAGTGACAAAACCACACTAACACACTAAGTGTAATTAGTGAGGGAAAAGTGCCATTGGTCACTGCTTAGAATATGGCAATAATTCTAACACTCCCCTGCAGTGCCAATGTGATGATGTATAGGGAAGTGATCAATCACCAAAGGGAGATGAGTTCACGGCAATGTGAAATGCCTCCAACTTCTCACATGAAGTGCTTTGGTGAAGGTGTCTGCAACATTGTCGTGTGTTCACACATAGATCATATTGATCTCCCTTGCATGCAACTTCTCTCTGACATAATGATAATGAACCTCAATATGCTTCGTGCGAGCATGGAACACATGATTCTTTGCCACTGCTATAGCACTCTGACTATCAGTGAGAATCGGAGAAGGATGGTGAGAACATATGGAGACTCTCGATGGTGTGTGTGTGAGAGAGAGAGAGAAGCCTTACAGAACAGCCCTAGAGCCTCCCGCAACCAGCCCGTAAGCCTCAGCTCCCTGTTGCGCTGCATCAGAGCCCAAAAACCAGAGTTTTGGAGCAGTTATTACCAGCCCGTACAGCCCGTGAGAGTTCCGTACAGATTCCGTACAGGTGTACGGCCTGTACGGACAGTTTCCGCTTGCTGCAGTTTGCTGCTCCCAGTTCATCTCCGGTTCTTGGATCGTTTCCACACAGGGATTTGCTTCCGGACTACATCTACGCGCTGATTTTGAAGGCTTTTGCTCCCGTTTCTCTCCTCTTGAGTCTTTGGGACTGGTGAATCTTTCCCATCGCCAAAATCTTGCCTTTTCCTCTGAAATATAGTTCATCTGGGGTTTTTTTAATGTTTTTTCTCTCTTTTTCCTCTACAAAACTGTTTTTAATCTTCTCTCGACCTCTACATCCCTCTTTCCCTTCTTTCTCCTTACAAATATACTCTTTTTGGAGGTGCACCTATCAGGTGCTTGCAGTGGGACCCAGGAGAGTGGGAGTGTCATCCTGCTTCAACATGTATCCACTTGCTTGGTACTATTTCTTTTTGTTTTTCAATAGTATGCTTATTAAGAAATGAAATGTTTTCCTTCTGTTCAGTTACGGACAATGGGGACTAGGTCTAGCATTTGAGGGTGGACCCCCTTGCTTGGGGTTATGGGCATTAGTGACCCACAAGAGTGATGGCCTCTCTTTGAGAGGGACATCTAGAAACCACACCCCACCTGAGTACCCAAACATGGGACCAATCAAATGCACAGATTGCATACCGACCTAGGAACCATTCAAGAGAATGTTCCCTGAGCTTTGGGTGTGGGCCTGGCAGCATGCCAAGAGTAATGGAGATACAAGATAAGACGACAAACAAATGAGCTCAGTATGGCTCAGTTATGACCTTAGAGTACGTCAATAGATAGTCTAAGCTGTTAGGAACCCGTGGGTGCGATCAGAATTAAATTCTGACAACTTTGAAATTTTAGGGTTTTTGGGAGTGACGTGGCAGCTGACACGTGGCAGATTGCCACATGGAATCTGAGCTGGCAGGTCAGTCCACCTGTCCCACACATGTGGCAGCATGCATGGCAAGTGGCAGGGCATGCAGGCCAAGTGTTTGGCCCCAAATCTGGTAGATTTAGGGCAAGTGGTGGGCTGTCCTCTTTGGGACTGCAGCCCACCAAAAATCTGGGACAAGTGTCCACCTTCCACTCTAGGTCTAGGGGGGGGGCTGAGCCTATAAAAGAAGGCCTCTCCCCTTCATTCCTCACATGAAAATTTCGTCACTTTTCTTCTCCCTCCTTTTGGATGATGCAGCAGAACCTCTCCAGCTCCTTGGGTGCAGCCAGCTTCTCCCCAGGCCATTCTCTCACCTCAGCAGCACTTTCTCTCTCTACAACAGCACATTCTCTCTCTACAGTTCCAGCCTCTCCTCTCCAGAAATCTGCCCCCTCTCAGCTCTTCTGGAACAGCAGCAGCATCCTCTCTCCTTCACCTAGGCTGGAGCAGCCACAGCCCCTTTCTCTCTCCTGCTGCAGTCTTTCTCTCTCTTCTGCAGAATTTCTCTCTCTACTGTTCCAGCCCATTTCCCTTGCAGAAATCTGCCTTTCTGTGCACCTCTGGAACAGCAGCAGCTCCTCTCTTACATCTCCTCCCTTGGGATCAGCATTGGCACTCTCTCTCTACAGCTATCACTCCATAAAAGCTTTCTCTCTCTAGCCTACAGGCTGTTTTTCTAAGCTGTTCTCATTCCAGCCCCATTTCCACACTCCCCTCACCCAAGGTAGCTTCAGAGGCATCAAGGACTTCATCTACAAAAGGGTCAAGTCACGAAGGGAGCCTGTATTGTCAAGTTTATCTCATTTACAGCACTATTTCATGTTGTTTCTACTATCTTTCTAGAAACTAGTGTTTGTCTCTAATGTTGGATGTAAGTGGTGATTGTTGCAGGCTTCTTCCTTGTGGATTGGGCAAGCCAAGAGCTGAAACCTGAGCTTGGAGTCCTCCTTTTTGTTGTCTACCTTGTACATATGCTTTTGAGTCTTGTATCTAGGTCCTAGGTTTTCACTGAGTTCATCAGTTTGGAAGGTGCATTGCACCTTGGTCTTGTATCTCCATTTTCAAGAATAAAGTGAGCCTGGATAAGGGGGGGGCCCCGTCTTGGCCCCTCAATCATATTGCATTCTCCAATGATGTCACTTTGTGTTTAAGCTGTATAAGTCTTAATTCCAGCTTAATTGCAAACTCTTAAGTTCAAGTATATGTGTTTGGCAACTCGCAATCATCTCATTCAATTGCCTCTGCAAAATCCGTTGTTTGAATTGATAGAAAGCACCGAGTAGTTTACATTGGTATCAGAGCTTAGGCAGTGGTCCTGTACTCTGTGCTTTCTCTTGTTGAGTCTCTCCTTCGTTGAGTCATCTTGTCATCATGGCAGCCAATGGACCTGACCCTCCTCCTAACCTGCATGAGTTGAGTGCTCTCTTGGCAAACATTGCTCAACAGGTTCAAGTGCTGGAAAGCAGCCAAGCAGGAACTCATGACATAGGGCCCCAATCCCAAGGAAGAGGCCGTGCGGACAACACCAACTCCAACAAGGAGGGAAGATCATCCTCTTCTTCCCCTCCTCGAGGTAGACGGCGTCATCGGAGTCCATCTCCTTCGAGACGTCCACGGAGACGAAGGTATGCAAAGCATAAGGTACCTCTTGGAGATAAGCTCTTCAAGTTTACCAAGTACAAGGGAGAGGACAAGCCCGAGGTCTTGCTGGCCTGGATCCGAGACCTCGAGTATTTCTTTGAGGGGGACGAGTACGAAGACAAGGCGAAGATCCGGTTTGCCGTCCTGCACATGCAAGACCGTGCTTCACTCTGATGGGCAGCTATGGTCAACACTGGACAGCAAGCCCACACCTGGAAGCACTTCAAGAAGAACTTGATGAGGCACTTCCTGCCTAAGGAGTTTAAGAGAGATACAATGGTGCAGTGGGACATCCTCCGCCAACGCCAAGAAGAGAAAGTCAGTGAGTATGTTGATCGTTTTTGGGATACTTTGTTAAAAGTTCAAGCATTCAGTAGGAAGGATAAAAAAGAGCAACAAAGGAAGTTCTTTGCTGGCCTACGGTATATCGTTCAGCATGAGGTGGACATTGCCACTCCTACTTCTCTCGAAGACACCATCAACATCGCCTTGAAGGTGGAGAAGAAACAATCTTTCTCCAACAAGCGGAATGGCAGCAACAACAAGCGGAAGTCCCAGGGAACCTCTTCCAAGGAACAAAAGGGTAAGGAGACAGCAAAGGACGCACCAAAAGAGCAAAAGTCAGCCAGCCAGCCTCCTTCGAAGAAAGCAGCCCGCACTTTCAGCTCATTGTCTCCACAACAGAAGCAAAAGTATTACTCCGAAGGGCGGTGTTTCAAGTGTGGCGATCGAGGCCACAACTTCTACGAATGCCCTCAAGCTGCCAAAAACAACAGCAACAAAGAAGCAGCCCTCAAAAAGCCAGTTTTGGTAGTCAACAAGGTGGAAGCACCTCCAAAAAAGGGAGCTGTAAACGACACCCATAGTTTGTTGAAAACATGGGGTCAGGTAAAGGATCAATCCGCTTTGTTTTTGTTTGATAGTGGAGCTACTCACAACTTTATTTCTCATGAGATGGCACAGAACTTGGGGATAGCCCCAGAGGATAAAGGAGAAGCCTTGGAGGCAACTGCAGCCTTCAAGAACCAAGAAGAGAAGGTGTACCCCATCATCGGCAAGCTTCGGGTACACATCCAGGGGTACTTGGATCATCTACCCTTCATGGTGGCACCACTTTAAGGATCAGATGTAATTCTCGGCATGCCCTGGCATAAGCAAGTCAACCCCCGAATCGATTATGTGAAGAATATTCTAACTCTCCAACATAAGGGTAGAGATGTGAGCATTACAGCGGGAGTTTCAGGAAACACCATTCCTATGGTAAGTCATGCACGATCTCCCAATTTGCTTAAGAAAGGAGTATGTTCTTTTCTAGTGTTTGTACGCGATAAGCAACCAAGTGAAGAAAAGTCAGATCCTCTCACAAAAGAAAGATTAGATTTCCTTCAGGAATTCTCTAGTTGCTTCTCTCAGGAACTTCCTAGTCACCTCCCTCCTGAGAGACCAGAGGATCACAAAATTGACATAGTTCCAGGGTCTTCACCTCCAAATAGACCCCCATATAGAGTTAGTCAATCTCAACAAGATGAAATCTTCAAGCAAGTCCAAGAACTCTTGGACAAGGGATTGATCCAACCCAGTAGTTCTTCTTTTTGCTCTCCTGTCTTACTAGTCCAAAAGAAGGATAAAACCTTCAGGATGTGCATAGACTATAGAGCCTTAAACAAACAGACGGTTAAGAATCGTTTCCCAATTCCTCGTATAGACGATATCTTTGATCGTTTAGGAGGATTTGAAATTTTCAGCCGCATAGATCTTAAGAGTGGCTACCATCAGGTACGAGTTGTACCTGAGGACATTCATAAAACAGCCTTCCGAACCACATTTGGGCTGTATGAATATATGGTAATGCCATTTGGCCTTACTAATGCCCCAGCCACGTTCAATCGACTGATGGAACGGTTGTTCAGGAACTATAGACAGTTCACTGCCGTCTTCTTTGATGACATCCTCATTTTCAGCAAGAATGAGGAAGAGCATAAGGAACATCTAAAGATTGTATTTCAAATCTTAGCTAAAAATGCTCTTTACATCAATGAGAAGAAAAGTGAGTTCTTTCTGCCTGAGATTCACTATCTTGGTCACATTATCTCACGAGAAGGTGTCTGTATGGACCCAGCCAAGTTACAGACAATTGTAGAGTGGCCTGACTTGAAGAATGCCCATGAGGTAAGGTCTTTTCTAGGCCTATGCTCATATTACCGAAGGTTTATTTGGCATTTTGCTGAACTTGCAGCCCCTCTACATGATCTCACTAAGAAAAATCTAAAGTTCAGATGGACCCAAAAAGAAAAGGACTCTTTTAATGCTCTAAAGCATGCCCTGACTACAGCTCCTGTACTTATCATTCCTGACTTAAGGAAACCATTCCTAGTAGCAGCTGATGCCAGTGGCGATTGCCTTGGGGCTTCTCTTACCCAGGATGGTCATGCTGTGGCCTTTGAAAGCCGACGGCTAAGAGATGCTGAACTTCATTATGATATCTATGAAAAAGAACTCTTAGCTGTAATTCATGCTCTCAAACTTTGGAAACATTATCTTTTAGGGATAGATTTTCTTGTAAAAACTGATCATGAAAGTCTTAAATATTTTCTAACTCAACCTTTGATCAGAGAGAGACATATGAAATGGTCTACCTTTCTGCAATCATTTCATTTTCAGATACAATATACTCCTGGAAAAGAGAATGTAGTGGCTGATGCCCTTTCTCGTAGACCACGGCTTCACCATATTTCAGTTCCCTATCATGATGAGCTAACAGCCCTCAAAGAATTCTATGAGGGAGATGCTGATTTTGCTCAGCCATGGGCACATTTGAAAGATGGAAGCACCCATCATGCCTATCACATCAGGGATGGCTATTTATTCATGGAGAACAAACTATGTATCACAAAGCAGCTTAGATCTAAAGTGATGGAGGAAAGCCATAACCCACCCTATGCTGGTCATAGGGGTATTATGGCCACCTTTTCAGCCATGGATAAATTTTTCTACTGGCCTAACATGAAAAAGGACACTGCTGCCTACATTTTAGCTTGTCTCGCATGTCAAAAAGCTAAATATGAGAGAGGAAAACCCAAGGGTTTACTTCAGCCCCTACCCATTCCTGAGAGACCATGGGAACATATCACCATGGACTTCATTACATGAATTCCCAGGACCAATCAAAATCATGACATGATTTGGGTGATAGTAGATCGATTCAGCAAGCAAGCCCACTTCATTCCTTGCAGAAAGAATCTCAAGGCACCTGAAGCTGCCCATTTATTTATTAGACACATCTTTAGACACCACGGCATGCCCAAGTCTATAGTATCAGATAGAGACTCAAAGTTCACTAGTAACTTCTGGCAGGCTTTGTTTGAGAACCTTGGAACTCTTCTAAGTTTCTCCTCAGCTTTTCATCCTCAAACGGATGGCCAAACTGAAGTTACGAATAGTACACTCTTGGATTTGCTGAAATTTTATGTGCATGACCAGCAAACCTTTTGGGAGAAATTCCTTCCTCTTGTGGAGTTTGCTTATAACAACACAATTCATTCCTCCACTGGAAAAGCTCCTTTCGAAATTGTATATGGTAGATCTTTACCAACTCCACTCATGCAAACAAAAGAGAAAATCTTTGCCGCTGATCAATTCGTGGAGGATTATGACTCTGCTTATGCCACGGTTCGAGCAGCCATTCAAAAGGCACAGGAGAAACAAAGAGCAGCTGCAAATAAAAGACGGAGGGCGTTTGCAGTGAAAGAAGGCCAATGGGTCTTATTGAAATTTGAGAAAGCCCGGTTAAAAACCAAAGTGGGCAAAAAGCGCATCTACTTCAAGCTATCCTTTCGATATTATGGTCCTTTTCAGGTGTTGCAGGTAATAACTTTACAGGTACCTCCTTTCTGGGTTCCACTTTTTACAAGACTATGGCTGAATATTCCTATGAAAAAACTTTTCAAAAGGAGCGCTCGGTTCACTGCAAGAAGCAAAAGCAGGCTGAGGGTCAGCATGACCCGGTACATGATACTCTTGAGGCCCAATTGGTCTATGATGTCATGCATGAAGGATTTGCAGACACAAGGAAAGAGTGGAAAGACTCGGTTCCATCGGTTGGCCTCATGGTTGAGGTAGATGAAATTGTGGATCCAGTCAGGGAATATGCTAAAAATGCGGTCATTTTATTTTTTCCAGGCCGGATGCCACCTGCTGCAGGGATAGGCAACTAGTTGACTCGCACACTGGCTGGCTCGTTTGTTCGCGAAGTACACTATGCAGCCAAGGGTTTTTTTGAGGTTATTATGGTGGATGAGATACACAGACAAATGCTTTTGGGACATTCGCCCCTCTTTTTTGGGCAACAAATGGTGCATGTATTGCCATGGTCTCCCACAAGGGATTTTCAGGCTTTAATCCGACACAGATGGCCGGTCTGGGTTGAAGTTGTAGACTTCCCACAATGCATGGCCTCACTCTTGCCTAAAAGTGCAGCAACTTTAGGCAAAGTGGTCTGCCCACCACGGCCTAATGGCAACTCGAATCGATTTTGCATTCTCTGGGATACTGATAATCCCACACCAGATTCTTATTCAGTCACGGTGAATAATGTAGACATGGGAAGTGCTTTTTATAAACTGAAATGGGGATTATTTGCAGGGGCTTGTTTTGACTACAAAAAATTTGGACACATGGCTTCACAATGTCCAATGAATCAGCATAAAATGCCTCCTACTACTTTGCCGGTTCAAATGCCTACTAAAGATGCTCCTACCTGCATTGCAAATAAAAACAAAGGTAGTAGACAGTTTTCTGGAATTCAGGATAAAGGCAAAGCTCTAGTGGTTTCAAATGGGAATGTTTCTTCACATTCACCTCCTCCTATTGAACCCTTGACAAAAGGATAGAAACCTCCAACTGATGGATGGCAAAGTCCAAGAAAAGTTATTTCTACTCGAAGACTCCCACCTTCTCGCACTTGGAATGGTGCGTCTACTAGTGGAAACACCCCAGAGGTCAATACAGAAATTGGGATCACATGGGCTGCAGTGACAGCTAGCAGAACACTCTTCCCTGAAGAAGAGGTTGCTGCTTTGCTGTCTACTCCTCAGGTGAATACTTCTTCTAAGGGGAGAGGCCTTGACCCTGCGATAGAAATGCAGGGCTGACATCATGAAGTTTGATGTTGTACATAGTTGTTATATTACTATAAATATCTGTAAATATGACTGCTCATATCAAATGTTTTACACTCAATGTCCAAGGGATGTGTGACAGTAGGAAATGGAAATCTGTGTGGCTGTATATCAATAGATTTCAGCCTGACATAGTGGCATTACAAGAACACAACCAACATGTCTATGCAGGAAAGACATGACACTACTGTGGCTATGATATTTTCTATGCTGGGGAGCACTCTTTCTCAGGGGTAGTCCTTCTGATCAACCATGAGCTTCAACCAGTTATTGCTTTAAATGACAACAAAGGCAGATGGCTTGTTCTTCAATGCATCATTCGAGGAGAGGTGTTTTAATTTGCTTCTGTTTATGCACCTCAATCCTCTAGAGAAAGAACTGCAATTTGGGATGCCATGCAACAATATCCATGGAGATATCATGCCTTTATATGTGGGGATTTCAATAATGCTCCACAACAGGGTGACAATACCTCCAGACATACTCATATGTTAACCCGTGAAAGGCATGCATGGTCTCAATTACTGATGCATCTGGATTTGGTTGACCTTTGGAAGGAATTGCAGCCTTTGTCACCTGGATATACCTTCCAACATAATGCCCTTTCTTCTTATCAGGCACGTCTGGATCAATGGTATAGTATAGCTCCGCAACAAAATGGTAATTTTACATGCAAAATGTGGATTGACTATGCCTTTGTGCATTCAAATCATGCACCTCTATGGTTGCGGTTATCCTTTCATGCTATGCCAGATGATAGATTGCCACAAGGGCGACATCTGATCGTGAACAATAGCTATTCGCAACATGCTGCTTTCAAGGCTATGGTTACTGAAGCATCTCTTTCTCTGTCTTCTCGCATATTCATATTGATGATGCCTGGGATTCTTTTGTTTCCAAAATGCAAGTTGTGATTAGAGGTTATGGCAGGTCTTACATGAAGACTCTGAGGGAAACTATTGCTCAGGCCAAATTCACTTGTCAGGACCTCATTGAACTTAGCCATCTTCGTTCGTTGTCCTTGCATGAGCAAACAACACTATGCCAGGCTAGACATTGTCTTAAACTCAATGATCATAGGAAATTGGCTAAATGGGAGACTAGAGCAAGACAAAGAGCCTTTACAGATAAAGGCTGCTCTTCCAAAAGCTTGCATCAGAGGAGATTAAAAACAGAAATTTGCAGGGTGCTTATGCCTGATGGATCATGGACCACCTCACGGTCACAGCTTGCTTCTGTTTGTGTGCATCATTTCTCTCAGCAGTTTGATTCTGCAGTTCCTCCCTCACAACAGGTTTTGGTAGCACGAAATTTACTGTTACAGCATGTTTCTCCCATTATTTCCACTACTCAAGCTTTGGAATTGGAGGAACCTTTTATTGAGAGGGAATTGTCAGATGCAATCAAATCCAGTGGCAGATGGAAATCTCTAGGATGGGATGGTCTTACAGTCGAGTTTTTTCTAGAATATTGGCCTCTTTTGAAGCATACATTGCTACATATGGTGAATGCTCCATGGCAAAATGAGAAAATGCCAGACACATGGAAGAGAGGTCTTGTTAAACTCCTTCCAAAAAAGCAAATTTGTGAATCTTTGGCAGACTAGAGACCTATCACCCTTATGCCAGTCATTTACAAAGTCACTACTAAAATGATTATCGATCGGCTAAAGGGGTTTTTACATGATGGGTTGCATCCTGCCCAATATGGCTTTGTCCCGCGTAGGCATATCACAGATAACATTGCTAATGCCTATGTTGGAATTGAATATGCCAAATACACGCAGCAGGATGTTTTGTTATTGCAAGTTGATATTGCAAAAGCCTTTGATACTGTTAAGTGGGATTTTATTTCATCGACTATGCACGCATTGGGATTTGGCACAAAAATGCAGCAAGTTATCACTTGGCTATATCAAGATAGTAAAGCTGCCTGCATACTTTCAGGGGATATTTCTACATCCTAGACTCTTGGTTGTTCTGTTAGGCAAGGATGTCCCCTAAGTACTTTACTTTTTGCCATAGCCACTCATCCAATGCTTCAATATCTGGACCACCTTTTGGACACTGACCAGTTGCACGGTTTGGAGATTCCTGGCAGTCATAGCATGATCGCTCAAGCATATGCTGATGATTCATTCTTTACCCAAAAAAATACTCAGACTGATCTGTCCATGATTATACATGCTCTTTCTACATATGGATTGGCTGCTGGTCTTTGAATCAATTTTCAGAAATTCCGTTGCATGCTCAGGAATGGCATAGTATTTTGTGGCCTGGGAAAATTGTCCCCGCTTCTCAATTGATTCGACATCTTGGCTATCCTCTCGGTTGGGGACTCACCCGTTCCCAACAAACTGATTGGGTGCTAACAAAGTTGAGGGCAAAACTTGAATATTGGAAGCTTGCAACTTGGCCATTACATGTTCGTTTGCGAATCACACAATCCATTTTTAACATACAATTTTATCTGCCTCTCATTATGTTCACTAAGGTAGATCTGGTTTCCTTTATGTCAGCTATCATGGAAATTTTCTGGTGTTCAAAAAATGGCAAGAAAAGTCTCAGATTACTCTCTATGCATCGTCTATGTTCTCCAAAGATGCACGGGGGTCTGAACATTCTCAATATTCAAATGCATTTACTTGCTCACAAGAGGGAAAATGATGTTGCAGTTTATGCAAGGAGATTCAGCCTTGGGCTTTCATGATCCGCTCTCTCTTATTACATATTCATACTTCTGCCTTTGGGCATTGGCAGCCTACTCAGTGGGATTTCCTATTTGACTCTATCCAAGGCAAGATCAGAGGCTGCCCTTTTTTCTCTCGCCTGCTTCTTGATTGGAAACATATTTTATCCCACTTGGAATGGCATGGCCGAGATTCTCTGTCGGGAAATTCTTTGAGGGCTGATAATATTTATTGGTCTAAAGTATTCCACCCTTCTTTGGCCATACAAGAACCCAGACGTTCTTATTTTCTCTCCTTCAAAGGCATTTCATCTGTGGCGGATGTACTTCAGGATGATGGCACACTTTTATCCATTTCTATGGCTACTAGCAAATACGGTTTGGGAGCTCATTATCGTCCTTTATGGCATAGGATTTCAGCAATGCTTCAACCGTTCTTGCTGGTACCCCGTTTGGAACTTCAGAATAGGCTTGAGGATTAGATTTTACACTCTTCTTCCTCTTCAGCCCGTCCCTTGAAGCTCTCACATATCACAGTGTCATCTCTGTATAAAGTGTTATTACTTCCGCCTTGGAATTCTGATAGAGCAAATACTGTTTGGCATATGGATCGCCCACTAAAGTGGTGGAGAAAACGGCTGCATCTTCTTTGGCATTACAAAGTCCCTCTTCGGCAACAGCTTTTCCTTTGGCGAGTCCTGCTTGGCATTTTTCCATCTGGCCAGTTACTCGCACACAGACATATTGCCCTAGCTATTTGTCACAGATGCCTGCACTCTACTGAATCTGTGCTTCACATCTTTTGGTTCTGTCCACATACTTGTGACTTCATCGCTCTCATCCGACATGAGCTTCGAGCGAGATTTCCTACTGTTACTTTTGGCAGGCTTTTCTGGTTGTTTGGTTTTCATCCAACGAGACAGGGTTTTGACTTAATTTTTGTATGGGTACGCTACTGGGCACTATGGACTTTATGGATGGACAGAAATCATAGAGTCTTTGGTGATCCACTATTTTCATCTTTTGTTTTTTTCAAACAATCTCTGCAGCAATCATTCTATGATTGTGTTCAGACTCGTTTGATTGATCAGGATGTGTATACAGCTTATACTGAGATCTTTAGTTGAGTAGTAGTAACTCCATTTTCGAAGTAACTATGAATGTAATTATTTTACAGCAATAAAAGATTTCTTCTCACAAAAAAAGAGAATCGGAGAAGGACTCTCCAATGAGAGACAAAGATCAACAAATAAATGATGCCAAATAAATGATGCAGCCAAACACATTCAACTATCGCTGTGAAAGCTGCCCTCTACTCAGCTTCACATGAGGAAGTAGCCACAGTAAATTGTTTCTTGCTCATCCAAGAAATGCAAGCTTTGACCAAAAAAAGAAACAATTACCACTTGTGGACTGCCTAGTGTCATAGTCTCCAGCCCAATCTGAGTCATTGTAAGCATGTATCTGCAAGTCACCCCCCCTGGGAAACATCAAGCCATAAGACTTTGTGCCTTGCAAGTAACGAAAGATGTGTTTTACAGCCTGCCAATGTGTTGTCTTTGGGCTGTGTATATACCTGCTCACCAGAGATATTGCATACAGAATATCAGGCTGTGTATTGCACAAATAAATGAGGCATCCAACAGCCTGGCTGTTAAGTGTGGCATCCACTGATTCACCTGCATCATACATAGTAAGCTTCAGCCCTGGCTCCATGGGAGTGGCTATAGGCTTACAATCTTGCATGTTGAATCTATCCAAGAGCTTTTGCACATACTTGGATTGAGACAAAACGATGCCACACTTGTCTTGTATGAACTAGATCTCCAAATAGAAATTTAACATGCCCAAATCTGTCATGTCAAATTCAGCTTTCAATTCAGCCTTGAAATTTGTAATTATTTCCTCATTTGACCCTATTAGCAGCAGGTCATCTACATAAAGAATGATGACTAAAATATCCCCCCCATCCTTTTTGATGTAGAGGGTGCTCTCAGTTAGAATATTATGCAACCCCTTGCTGGCCAGGAAGGCATCAATCTTGCATACCATGCATGTGGGGCTTGTTTCAGCCCATATAAAGCTTTATTCAGCTTGCAAACTTGATGTGCATTTCCCGAATGTTCAAAGCCAGGAGGTTGTTTGACATAAACCTCTTCCTGCAAGTCCCCATTACAGAAAGTTGTTTTTATTCCAACCGATGAACATTCCAAAAAAGAGTTGCAGCCATTGCAAAACAATAACTGATCTAATAGTTGTCATCTGGGATGTAGAAGCAAAAGTCTCCTCATAATCTATGCCCTTTTTGAATCGGAGCATGTGGAACAGAAGGAGGCTGCTGTAAATGCTGATTTTCAGCGAGTATCAGCTGGGGAACCAAAGGCAATAGGAAGGAACCCCTCAAAAACATCATCGGAAAAAGCTGGAATAGTGAAATCATCATGTGTATGAGCTGAATTCTCTAAAAAGATTACATCTCTACTCACAAAAATCTTGTGTGTTGCACGGTTGAGAGACGATAGCCTTTGCTCTCTGCACTATACCCAACAAAAATACACTTCAATGCCTTATCTCACAACTTATATCGAAACTCCACAGGCATGTGGCCATATGCAACACATCCAAAGACACGAAAATGATCCACTGATGGCTTTCTCCCATGCCAAACCTCGTAGGGCGTGATTGTCTTCAAAGCCTTTGTGGGAGCCCGATTCAAAACATAATTGGCACATGAGTCCTTCGAGCCAGAATCTGTGAGGCAACTTCTTGCTAGTGGGCATGCATCTATCCATCTTCATGAGAGTTCTATTTTTCCGCTCAGCTTTGCCATTTTGCTGAGGGGTAAGCCTCACTGTAAGCTAATGTGTGATGCCTTTCTCCTTCAAAAATGCCTTAAATTCATGAGACATATACTCCCCTCCTCTGTCAGTGCGAAGTGTATGCACCTTGAGTCTTGTCTCATTTTCAACCTTGGCCACAAAGTGTTTAAAATGCATAAACACATCTGATTTCTTCTTCAAGCTATAGACCCACGTGTAATTTATGTAGTCATCTATAAATGTGACATAATACAGATAACCACCCAAAGCAAGTGTCCTCATGGGATGACATATATCACTATGTATGAGCTTTAATTTCCGGACATATCGTATCTGCACCATCCTTTTTAAAGGGAAATCTATGCATCTTACCGAGGATGCACCCTTCACAAGCATTAGAAGGAGGTGACTCCAAAGGAAGCAATGCATCAACCATAGCATGCTTCTGAAGCATCATCCAGCTGCCATAGCTCATGTGTCCATATCTGGCATGCCATAACTCCGCATTCTGCATGGCAGCAGTGCGAGTAGTTACTGCAAGTGCAAGATCCGATCTTTTCTCATAAACATTAAGCTGAAAAAAACCCCGATACAAAGTACCAAACAACAATAAAGAATAAGCATTTTCTTTGTCTCGGACTGCACACTTGGCATCCTCAAAGATGACTTGAAACCCTCCTCGATTCAGCGAGGACACTGAAGCTAAATTATTCTTGATACCAGGCACATAAAGAACATTAGAAATTCTGAAATATGTGCCATCCATGGAGGTAAGTACAATGTCACCCATTCCACACACTGAATAAGAAGAATTATTTGCACACGTCACCCTCTTTCCAACGGGTGGTGCATACAGAACTGCAAAAAGACTCCTCCTGGAAGTGATGTGCTTGGATGCACCACTATCAAAATACCATGTGTTCAGTGTCTCATTGACACTAAAAGTGCATGCATGCAAGTCACGAAAGCATAAGAGTCATCCTCAAGAGTAGCTGTTGTATCTAGACCAGCCACTTGAAAATCTGAAATGCAAGACAAAAAGGCATAATCCTCTTCCACAAAGTTGGTTGTAACATCAGCTCCTTCATGTGCACGAGGGCTGATGCATCTAAAACAATCATACCCGAATCCTTTTTCTTTTCCTTTGCAATTCTCTTCTTGCATTCACCAATGTAGTGACCCGGCTTTGTACAGTAGTGACAAATACCCTTCTTCTTTGGCTTCTCTGCATCACCTTTAGCCTTGTGAGAGGGCTGTCCGGAATCAGCTTTATGCTGATGTGTAGGCTGATTTGCATGTTGCTTTTGCTGCCCTTTCCCTTTGGGCCTGAATTTTGAAAGCATGGTATGCTCGCCAGCCTGTGTGGCCATGTTCTTCCTGATTTGCTCCTCCTGCAACAAGAGTCCTATTAACTTGTGAAAAGAGAGGATTGCCACCTCCCCTCAATGACAAATTCAGCAAGGTATGAAAACCGAGATACGACTCAGGAAGAGAATTCAAAGTGGTGGTAATCATCTCTGAATCAGGAATGATCTCATCTATATTCAGTAATTGTTCCCTCAAATCCTGAAGCTTGGTGAGGTGATCATTCATTAAGTCACCCTCATCCATATGTGTGTGAGATAGCTCTTTCTTCAGGAAAGAGACCCTAGCATCATTTCTGGCTGCAAACATGCTCTCCAAAATATCCCAAGCTGTCTTTGAGATCTTGCATGATTGAATGTGCAAAATAATAGACCTTTTGACAAAAAGGGAGATAACTGAAAGCGGTTGTGCATCACGTGAATCCCACCTTTTCTGTTCCTGTGTAGGAGGCGCCAAAGCAGTAGCTGTTGTACCTAACACTTGTCCTGCACCTTGTGCTTGACCTCTACCCCTTCCTCCACCTTGTTGAGGAGGAGTGACAGGTGCAACCACAATCTCTCGCCATGTCTCATCTCCGTTGACATAATCCCATAGGTATTTGCCAACTAAGATATTGCGAACCATAAAACTCCATAAGGAGTAGTTGGTACCATCCAACTTATCCTCCCATGTGAGGACACCAAAAACCTCATTGGGGTTCTTGTGAGCCATATCTGCCAGAGAAAACAATAAATGCAGCAAATCTGACAAGTGAAATCCCTTCTTGGGATCAAAGATGCACAACCAAAGTCTCCAAAAAAACTGCCCAAAATGACAGCTTGCTGTCACAGCCTATCAAAGGCTTAAAATGCACCAGAATGCTCTGCAAATGCCCAAAATCTGGCAAATTTGTTTGTAAAAAATGGCAAATGTCTGCAATGTGACTCAATTTGAGTCCAAAATTGCCTACAAAACTCCCAAAGTGACTGTTCACTGCCAAATTGCAGCAAAAGCCGCAAATTTTTGCGGAAAATTGCAACCGAAATTTGCAATTTTTCTGCAAAAGCCCGAAATTTGCAAATTTATCTACAAAGCCTGCAAAACAAGAAAATCTGCCCCAAATTTCTCTTCCCAATAGATTTGCCAAACAATGGCTATCCCTGCAAAATGCACCTGCAAGAAGACCCTGCAAGGTGATGTGACACACAGGAACTGCAGCTGTATGGTTATACGGTTAGTTGCGTAGCGCAAAGCAATACGGCAACAATACGGAAGAGTGTACTATCAAATGGGCTTGTACGATACAACACATCTCAGTCATCCGTACATCGTACGGACTGATGAGAGCTGTACGGACATATATATACGAACGAGTACAGACATGCGTGTACGGCCTAATTACGCAGGGCGTATACAAATGGGGACAGCGAGCTCTTGTACGGATGGCAAAGACTGCTCCGTACTGTTGTACGGACAACGATGGGTAGGACATACGGTTCCGCTCTCAATACGGACAGAGTTGCACGGATGGCATTGGAAGAACGTACGGTTACCGTACGACGTTGTTGCAGATCAGCGTACGGACAAAGCAACACACGGCGAACCAGTAGGTCGGGAGCTACTTACTAGTGAGCTGTAGCTTGTGGATGAGAAGCAGGTCTGGGAGCTCAAGCTGCTCTGATACCAAATGTGGGAGATGAGCAAACAAGCAGGAAGCAAGAAGTAAGAGAGCTGGAGAGCAAAACGTAGGATAAGCAATAGATAAGATGAGATACAAACTAGCATGGAGGTGGTTTTGTCTGTTGGAATATGAAGCCAAAGTGAGTCAAAAATGAGTGTACTGGGTGTCTAAGGGGTGTTTTATAGTCTAGTGAGTCCTATGGATGCCACGTGTCATATTGGGAGTTATCCCATATGCATAGGTGTTCATATGTGTGTGTGTGCTCTTATATAAGAGTTGTACTTGTCTAGTGTTAAATCAATCAAGTAGCAAGCTACAAGCTCTTTGGTCTACATGTGAGTACTCTCATTTTTGTTCATTGATCTAGTCATTTCATTTCCATTTCATTATGTCTCCTTTTGAGTATCACTTTCTCTCTCCCTAGCCTGCCCTCTCTCTCTTCCTCTTTCCACCATGTTCCTTCATGTGGTATCAAAGCCTCCCTTCCTACCTTCCCCTTCTTCTTGCTCTATCTAGAGGATGAGAGAAGCCCGCAAATGGAAGCTCCCCTCTCCTCTAAGGTAGAGCCTCCCTTCCTTTAGCCTCGCCATCAAGTACTCCACGGTCCTCGTTTGTGAGTTCAGCTTACTCCCGCATCATTTCGTCGTTTTCCCTCAGCATTGGCGGACATTCCTCGTCAGTTGGTCGCCAGAAACTTGTTTGGAGCAGTCTAGCCGCTGTTTTTTGACCTTTTGAGATCCGATTTCTACGTTTTTTGAAATTTTAGCACTTCCCAAACATAAACGATCCTATCTCGCACCTTTTCGAGAGAAAAAAAATACTTTTTTGTCCGTACAACTGTATGGACGTCCGTACGGACCTCTGCAGGCGGATGCACGACAATACCAGGAGCCCGTACAACTTGTCAAAAGGCGATTCTGAGCAGCTTTAGGCTATTTTTTGGCATTTTTTGCTCAGATTTGGACTCCCGTGACCTCCAACAGTGATTTGGGCAGCTCCCTTGAGCACTTTTGCTCATTTTTTAAAGCCTCTTATGCGCATTCGGTGACTCTCGGAGAGGCATGACGTTATCTCCCTTGGTAGCTGCTCCTATGGCCTTCATCGATACATCATTCGAGGGCATTCTCGCCTGGTTCTTCACCGACATACCTCTTTGCATCAGGATGTGCGTTGTGCGGTAGCTACTTCAGGCTTATGGGTTCTCTGCCCTTGCTATGCATAAAATAAATGAAATATATCTTTACTACTTTCTTGTTGGAGTCAAGGGTACTTTGCCCTAGGTTGTCCCCCAAAATGAATGCAAATAAATCATGTGTGTTGAGTCAAAGGTTCTCTACCTTGGAGAGTCCTCCTAAAAAGATGTATTCTCCTATTTTGTTTTGGTGTGTGGCTCCATGTCTCTCATTAGCCCCTAGAGCCAGGAGGGGATGTACTGTGGGAGCCATACATTGGCTTTAATGGGTTTAGAGGGGGATGTATTGTGGGAGCCATGTATTGGCTTTGATAGGTCTCATTATCAAGCCTGGCCGAGTTCCAAGATGTTGGTGTATTCCTAGACCTATGAGCTGGTCATGTAGCCATGCTATAACGTGAGCCTCTAAGCATGTTGAGTCTCAAGCCATGAGAGTGCTTGGATCAACCTCTGAACACGCTCAAACTTTAGTCTCTGAGTTACATAGGGTGCATAGTTTGATGACCATCATTGTCATGTGTTCTTGGTTCCATTCCAATAGTCCCTCACCTTAGACCATCATTGTCATGTTTTGTTCTTAGTTCCATTCCAGTAGTCTCTCACCTTGCCTTCATGGGGGGGTGTTGGAATATGAAGCCAAAGTGAGTAAAAAATGAGTGTACTAGGTGTCTAAGGGGTGTTTTATAGTCTAGCGAGTCCTATGGATGCCACGTGTCATATTGGGAGTTATCCCATATGCATAGGTGTTCATATGTGTGTGTGTGCTCTTTTGTTAGAGGCTGCCCTTTTGTCTCTCGTTTGCTTCTTAATTGGAAGCATATTTTATCCCACTTGGAATGGAATGGAAGGGATTCTTTGTTGGGAAATTCCTTGAGGGCTGAGAATATTTATTGGTCCAAAGTATTCCACCCTCCTTTGGCTATACAAGAACCCAGGCGTTCTTATTTTATATCTTTCCAAGGTATTGCTTCTGTGGCGGATGTACTTCAGGATGATAGCACTCTTTTATCTTTTTCTGCGGCTCCTAGCAAGTATGGTTTGGGAGCTCATTATCATCCTTTATGGCATAAAATTTCAGAAATGCTTCAACCTTTCTTGCCGGTACCTCGTTTGGAACTTCAGGATAGGCTTGAGGATTGGACTCTCCATTCTTCCTCTTCTTCAGCCCGTCCTTTGAAGCTGTCACATATCACAGTGCCTTCTCTGTATAAAGTGTTGTTACCTCCGTCTTGGGTTTCTGACAAAGCCAATTCTGTTTGGCATATGGATCGCCCATCAAAGTGGTGGACAAAGCGGCTGCGTCTCCTTTGGCATTATAAAGTCCCTCTTCGGCAACAAGTTTTTCTCTAGCGAGTCCTACTTGGCATGTTTCCATCTGGGCAGTTACTCACGCATAGACATATTGCCTCGGCTGTTTGCCACCAATGTCTACATTCTGCTGAATCTGTGCCTCACATTTTCTAGCATTGTCCACATACTTGTGATTTCCTCGCTCTCATTCGTCAGGGGCTTCGAGCGAGATTTCCTACTGTTACTTTTGGCAGGTTCTTCTAGTTATTTGGTTTTCATCCACCTAGACAGAGATTTTTTTTTTTTTTTTTTTGGGTGCACTACTGGACACTTTGGACTCTATGGATGGACAGAAATCACATAGTCTTTCGTGATCCTACTTTTCCATCTTTTGTTTTTTTCAAACGATCTGTGCGGCAATCGTTTTATGATTGCTTTCAGACTCATTTGATTGACCATGATGTATATGTGGCTTATACTGAGATTTTCGGTTGAGTAGTAGTTACTCGGCTTTTGGAGTACCTATGAATGTAATTATTTCACAACAATAAAATATTCTTCTCACAAAAAAAGTGTGTGTGTGCTCTTATATAAGAGTTGTACTTGTCTAGTGTCAAATCAATCAAGTATCAAGCTACAAGCTCTTTGGTCTACATGTGAGGATGCGTCAATTTTACCCGCAAAAACCTATGAGTAGGTTTATCCGAGCGTGTTTTCAAAGAGATTTAAAAAATAGTATTTCTTCAGGAAACATGGTTTTTACACTTTTATTTTCACTAGAACAAGATCCCTTTATCATAAAAATATACAGACTAGTCACTCATTCATTTTTACATAACATAAATCTTCTTATTCATAGACATCCCTTTGTATCCTTGTTATTACCTTAAATAAGTGTTGAGAAATAATTCATTTAATAAACATCCCTCATAATCACTCTCAATGTAATAATATTAAACATAAATAATTACCTATTAAACACATTTATATCATATGGCAATATCTTTCTAGTGTTTTTATAGTAGTAATAACAAAATATTTATGGACATGTTTCTAAAGAAGTTTAAATTACTATAAATAAGTATTAACTTGGGCTTATATATCACTCTCATAAAATACATGTAATATTTAAAACTATATATGCAAGATAAAATCCCATAGATGTGCTCAAATGGGGTTTTCCAATCAATTTGAGTGGCTGAATGACTATATTTGGACATTGGATGTGAAAGTTATGTCACTTCTGAAATTGCTGTCCAAGGTAGTTTCGCCAGCGAAACTACCTTGGAAGACCTACTTCAAAGGGGTTTTGTTGGCGAAACTACCTTGATGGCTTGCTTCAATGAGTTTTCTTTGGAGAAACCCTTTCATGAAGATAGGTTGAGAGAGGTTTTTCAATGTCACCCCCTATTAAGTAAAAGTTGTAAGAAAGATCGTAAGGGAATTTTCATAGAGAAGTTTCGATGAAATGTGTAATTGGGAGTTGCAATATACGAATACTTGCTAATTATTTATTGGTATAGAAACTCCGGCTTCAATCTACAGTAAGTGATCATTTATGGTGACTGGTTATTTTGGTCAGGGAGGTATGAGAAAGGATTATTCCCAATAATGAGCTCAAATCCAAGGTCGCTTAAAGTAGATAGATATCTATGTCATGAATAGAAGTTATTGAATGGCAAATTCCTCAAAGCCTTTGATGAGTTGAGATGTTACTTGATTTTACTAGATTCTTTTGAAAAGTTTAATGCCAAAATCATGGCACATGTATCACAACTTCAAAAGGAAAAGTAAAGAAGAGTTCAGTCGATTGGGAAATTCTTGTTGGACTCTTTTCACCACTGCTTGAGCTCCTCTACACACTATTTTGAACCATTTGACCAGAAAGACGAACAGTTTCAATGCTTTAAAGTCTTCAATTCTGATTTTAGCATGTAAAATCTATTTCAGTCCGAAATGAGTTTTGCATCTCTTGCAGTAGCAAAGTTATCCTGACATGATCCTAGGCAACGTTTGTCATACTCCATGATCAAATGTAATGCACTTCATATCAACTTCTTAAAATTGACGAAGCAAATGTAATGCATGTCACATCAACCTTTTCCATCTAAAAATGATGGTTGAATTCCTTCATTGAATAGAATGACTTATTTTAATTTATGAGCACAAAGCCATAAAGCAATTCCAAATCATGAGGAGAATTTAATTGTTAGATAGAGAAGAAACTTCATAACCCCTCTAATGTCATTGAGTAAGATTGGTTGTTGGAACATTCTATGTTCCCAAGACATTACCCACCCCAACTGGCATGTGATTCAACCCCCAACTGTAGGGTAATAAAACTAGGGTCATACAAGGACAGAGATACCAAGCAATAAGCCTTGGCATCCTGGACCACCAAGACACATTTTAAGGGTGTCCTTGCTAGAAGCGACCCCTAAGGGGTTTACAGATTCATGTAAAAGTGAACAATGATCAATGATTCATGAACAATTATCATTCCTGTAAAAGTGATAAGCTCAGCTCCATTACCTTAGACCTTCTTCTACTTCTTGTGTATATATCTTAAGTCTGTACAAGCTTAAGATGTAATAGGACCTCTATTACGTGAGTTGACTCATATGCGGAAAGTACTGTAGGAGACCTGTTCAGTAATAGAAATGTAGTCTTCCAATAGGATCTACCCTTTTTGGTTAAGTAGAACTTATGGAGAAAGTAGCCAAAAAGAAGGTAGCCCATAGCAAAAGGGATGATATTCCGTTCTCGCATTGTTGTGCAGTGTTAGCCTTCGGCTTCACCTTCAGGAACTTATCTTCGTATCGACAGACATTTGTTAGAAGGTCTATATCCCCACGTTTAAAGCAAAGACATTCATTATACAAGACCACGGTGCAGACATTTCTCTAGGGGTGGTTATTCACCAGTCCTTCCATTATATCTTCTGGTTCGGTGCCTTGAGCATCTACTCAATCTGCAAAGCATGTTGAGATGTATACACTCACTTCTTGATCTTAATAAAGAAAGATCACTCTCTATCATTAATCTTCCACCAACAAGATATACTTATTCAACTGGCTTTTTGATTTCGAAGAAGTCTGGTGGTAATCTACTAACTGGCCTGATACTCTGATCAAAGAGGGAACAACGCGCCACATACCACATTGCTGCAAGTAAAAGCAAATCCCTATGACTGCAAAGGAAACTATGATGTACTCAGCATCTAAACTTCTTCCCGAACTGTCCTGAATTGATGCAAACTGCCGCAGGAGAGATGTCTGAAACCACCTGAAATTCCATGTATCTCTGTGTGGATGCAGAGGATTTTGCCAAAGCCTTATAGGCCCAGCAAAGAATAGAGATTGGAATCTGATTACTCAACAAGGTCTCGTCCTTCCCTTTGGTAAAAGTGATCTAATTCTGAGAGTAACTCCCAGACCAAAGATCCCTTCTGCAACTCCTTAGTAGCTTGGAAAAGGCCAAACATCTGAAGTTTCAGTCTCGACATGAAATAGGAACTTATAGGAAAGACTAAACAAAATTGCATATCATGACTTCCTGTGCACGGTTAATGAAAGTATGGTTTAATGATTACCTGGCCAATGATGTGGCTGACCCTCCAAGTTACATCTTCACTTGTAAAGCCCCAGTGTGAGGATAACCCTTGCTTGTGTCCTGGGTTACAACTGATTGATGTGGTCTTGTTACAAAGAAAATATGAAATGTTCTGGCCTATGAGGTGGTCACACATGGCTAACAAAATTCCAAATTCCAGTTTAGACGAGTGGCGTTGCACTCTTTTGCGCAAAAGGACATTTCTAGGCTGTCTTACATAGAAGGGGATGATATGACAAAATAGAAAACAGAGAGCATGTTGATTTTTGTCAACTTCCACCAATATGATATTTGAAAGTCGACCCATTGAATAGCCCATGTATGGAAAATGCATGTTTAAGGGCTGCTCAAATATTTATGCACTCCAAAACAGTTTAAGCGTAAAAAATACCCATTGTTCCCATTCACGGTCTGTATCCTTTAGATAACTTAAGTCTTAATTGCCATAAATACAATCATATTCAAGCATTAATTTCACTAACCTCCAATACCCAACGAAGAATTGCCTTTTCAGTTGGATTCCCAGACACTTCTGGCTTACCTCCCTGCATCCCCATCAAAATATCAACTTTGTATAAGTTACAATCCTATTGAACTACAATAAAGCAAAACACGTGAGTGTACTGAGATGGCATCCATACACGCAGCAATTAACTTGCATCATTGTGAATACAAAATGAATGACGTGTTTGTAAGTGAAAACATGCAGTGTCAGCTTTACATCTCCTGCTTGAGCTCTAACATCTTCAATAAACAATAAGAGGCTGAGGAGACTTGTAAGCACTCACTCCAGTTGAAGATACAGATGCTGTGGTGTTTTCCATAATTCCTTCCAATAGGACAGCCGAGCTTTGACAATTCTGCAACTTTAGATCCTCAGCCTCCAACATTTTGCCACAAACCCATGCTTTCAAGACAGTCATCTGCACAGGTTAAACAAGTGACACTAGAAAAATACTTACAATGAAGATGCTTTGTAGTTTAAATGTTCAACCTTAAAAGTGCTCATGCATATTATGCACTCTGCTACAAAATCACTGATGGCATTTGTGTGCTCAAAGGTAGGTGCATGGCACTTGAACAAATATGTGTCAAGATAATATTTCCATTCATATACCTAGGTGCACACGCTCAGGTATTCTTCATCTTATTGTGAAGATCAGGATAAGACCGCACATTGAAACTGCACACAAGGATTACCAGCTATCAACCAAGAAAAACACATGCAAATCCATCTTCAATATATCCACGAAAAAGCCTAAAACCCAATCACCATGCCCTGCTACAGGGTTGGAAGCCAACCCTCTTGGAGAACTTACTTCAAGTCCTTCTCTTTTTTTTTTGCAAAAAGAGACTTCTATTAAGCATTTAAAAAAACCGTTAGAGCAAGCTCCATACGGGATACACCATGCAATGCATGAAAAGCTCAAGAGCCAAAAAGAAAGGATTGTGGCTGATAGTGCCATCTCAATCCAGTAGAACCCTCCAAGAAAAAGGGAGAACCCCTCCAAACTCGAAGAAAAACAGTCCTCCTAGAAGAGGCTGCCGTGAAGGGCCCTGCATGCTAGCCCAAGTGGCTATCAACGTGTGAACCGTGTCAGTCCAAATACCCGTGAACACCTGTGATGGGTGTATCTGTGTGCCATCCAATGCCTCTGTACATCTGGCTCTCCAAATGTGCCAAGAGGAAATGCTAGCCAAAATCTCCCTAGAGGTGTCCACTGAAGCATGGGAATCTCTGAAGGGAGTAAGTGGTACATCCTGAAGAGAGCAGGGCTCTATAACCTGCCGGCGGACCGAGAGTGCCCAAGAAGAAGGCTCACCCTCATAAAACACCTAGGGCCCAGTAAGGGATAACCATGCAACCGAGCCCCAAGTCATGAAGAAAGAGGAAGTATGAAAAATGCTGAGTATCCGAGCAACCCCTTTCCAAACAGTCCTCGCCTGACTGCAGTCCCAAAGGCAATGTCGCACTGACTCCTCTGCAGAATAGTAGCGACGGCAAGTGGGATCAGCCCCAAATCGTGATCTCCACTGGTTCACTACAATCCCTCCATGAATAGAAAGCCAAATGAAAAGAGTGATCTTTCTATTTCTGAGGGATTTCCAGAGCCTCCTCTAGAAATTCCTATGCAAATCTGTGGTGATGAAGAAGCTGTCCCAATGGGGGGATCTAGAGGAAATCCAACCCCTAATGCTCAGCTGCAATCTCCTGGCATTACCAACCGCGAAACGAAAGAAGGGAATCCCCCTCTCTCAGTGCCCATGATCTATCCACTCCCACTCTCCTGGGTCCCACTGCAAGCACCTGATAGGTGCACCTCCATATAACCACAACCTCCAGGATCCCAGGGCCAAGAGCAGAGGGTCAGGGTCTAAGTACCACTGCAAGCCCGCTCCATGGTCCACAAAACCAGCAATCCTGACAGGCTGAAAGGCAACCTCTAGAAGGATATCATCCGTGGATCTAGAGAGTATACCTCCATCCCCAACATCAAAGACCAGCGCATCTTCCTCGAGACCTCGAAGAGAGATCACCTGTAAAGGAACTGCTCTCCTCGAAAAAGCTCCCATCCAAGTGGTGGAAGTAATAGGCATCTCAACTGTCTATTCCACCGGGATGGCTGCACCTACCTACTGAATCCTGCGTGCTACTCCTCTGAGGTGACTCACTGACTGTAGTCTTTGATCCTTAGGTTGCTTGATAAAAGCCTTCCAAGTGCCTACTGTGTAGGCGGAGCCTCTCTCCCATTGAGGGCCGCACCCTCTGAAGAGTGTTCCTAAAGCTCCCCCAAGCTTTCAGGATGGCAGTCATGAGAGGAGAGGCAGAAGATCTGAGAGGGGCTGAAGTAAAAATCCAGCGAGGGCTGTCCACCCAATCATCTCCCAAGGTAGGTGTGCAAACCTGAATGTGTCCAAAAAAGAAATCCTTCCAAGGTTCCTACCCAGGCATTAGTCCCCTCACCACCACCTTACAAAATCAAGGCCTTGCACTGCAAGTCCGGGTCAATGATATTAAGGCCCCCTTCACATGTAGGGAGAATAATGGTCTCCCAAGCCAACCTCGCTGCAACATTTGCCGTGCCATCAAGTCCACTCCATAGAAAATTCCTGACTGGTCTAATGAGCTGAGTGATGCAATCCCTAGACTGGCAGCAGCAAGAACACACAAAGCAGTCGGTGGCCAAAAGAACCTGGTTCACTACCACAACTCTAGATGCAAGGTCGTGTTTGGCTGAGCTCCAAAAAATAAGCTTTTTCCTTATACTCTCCAGTACTGGGGCAAACTACTGTGCTGGAGAGATGCCCAATCCTACTTGGCATCCCAAATACCTAACAGGAACACCCCTCTGAATCCAGGAAAAGCCAATGTCAACTCCCCAGCCTGGAGTGTCCTCATTGCTGATCCAAAAGCCAAAGGATTTATGCCAGTTAATGTGTGTCCCTGCAGCTGAGCGAAAGATATCCAAGGCTGTCCGGAAAGAATCAAGTGACTGCGAAGAGGCCTCAATAAAAATAGCAGTGTCATCAGCCAACTCATTGTCAAGAAGCTCCTGCTCCTGTCTCAGCGGCAATCTCAGCCCATAAAGATCAGCCTGAGATCAATGGAAGATACTCATAGCTTCTGCCACAAATAGAAAGAGGAAAGGGGATAAAGGGCAACCCTGACGAACTGACCTCGAAATCTGAAATATGTCATGCCTTACTCCGCCGATCAAAACCTGGCTGTGGGCTGATCTGTAAAGGCAAGCCACTCCTCTAATCCATGCATCTGAAAAACCAAATCGTAGGAGAGTGCCCTCAAGAAAACCCCAATCTACTCTGTCATAGGCTTTTTCAAAGTCCAAGAGTAGAACTGCTAGCCTCTGCCTGCTCTGCATAGCCCACTCTGTGGCTTCCCAAAAAGAAAAGATATTATAAAAAATGCTCCTACCATGCACAAAGTCTGTCTGAGTATCATGGATGAGGTTTGGAAGAAGGGGCTGCAATCGGATGCTGATTGCCTTGGCAAGGATTTTGTATAGGGTGCCCGAAAGAGTGATGGGTCTCCAATGGGATACAAAATTCATGTTGCCACCTATCGGGATAAGGTGTATGAGTCCCTCGGTCAGTGAGTCAGCCATCTCACCCGAGTCCCAAACGTCCTGCAGGGCTGAAGTAATATGATCACCTATCATATCCCAAAAGGCTGTAAAAAAAGATGGAGTAAGACCATCAAAACCAGGGCACTTGCCCTTATGAAGGCGGAGAGAGCATTCCTGAACTCTGTGTTGGTGGTGAAGCGTGCATCAAGTGAGCATATCATCTTTGGTGTGACCAACACAGGTAAACTCTGCCAAACTACATCTCTAGCCTCATCTCTGGCCTGTGTGTCAGGATCTGCAGAAAGAAGGGATGCATAAAAATCTGTCGCTAAGTGCATGATAGTATCCGGATGAGACTGCAAAACGCCGTCAGAGTCAACAAGCTGCCTGACACTCTCTCTACTATGTCTGGGTCCAAGTGCAGAGAAAAACTATTTATTGACTCTCCCTCCCATCTATATCCAAAAGGACTCCCGTGCATAAAAGACATACTCTGCTCTCTGATCAAGCAATGTCTGCAAGTGAGCCCTTGCTGCGGCAAGGCGCTCTTGTATCCAAGCATTTGAAGGTCGTCTCTGCTCCTCCCTCTGCAAGGCTGCCAATTGCCGACGGATACCAATCTCCCGCCTGAGTATCTCACCTCGCCGAGCACTAGTGACAGAGTGATAAAAGTCACTGATACTGGCAAGTGCTGTGGCCACATGTGAGGGACCGGCCACCCCCCCCTGCAAGTGAGAAACCCAAATCTCCAAGATTGCCTCTGTGAGAGTCTCATCTGTGTATAAGGCATCGGGGATCCTGATGCTGTGAAACCGTCCTCTCAGATGGGGCTCTGAGATAGACAAAACTATCGGAAAATGGTCAGAGGTGGAGACACCAGGTGCAATGCAAACTGTCCCCCCTCTATCAAGAGCCCAGTCATCCACATAGAATCTGTCAATCCGAGCATGGATAGGCATCTGCACCCTACGGTTCGACCACAAAAACAAGAGTGACTGAGACTGAATATGAAATGCATCATTTGACCAAACATCTCTGCCACTGAATCTGAATAAGAAGGCATCCCAAGCTGGTCTCTCAAGGGAGTGAACACCACCTTCTCTTCCCCCTTTCTTATCAGATGGTGCCTCAACCATGTTGAAGTCACCTCTAATAATCCAAGAATCTGCAATGTCAGCCCATGAGAGCAACTCTCTTCAAAAAAGAATATGGTCCCCTCTGTTGTTTGGAGCGTAGAGATTGAGGAAACCAACCTTACGTCCGTCAACCATAAGCAAAATCCACTGGGCCATGGAGGGGGTGATGGTACTGTGTCCAATGACTAGAGAGATGCTGGAGTCTGAAACTGAAAGCAACTTACCTGACTTGGAGCAATCTCTGGCATCCAGTTTGTGTTCCTGTAGAAAAAGAATGTCTAAGGAACCACCTAACACACCTGGATGAAGTTGATTCCTTATCATTTGTCTGCAACCGCAATGAGGGATGCCACCCAATCCCTGTATATTCCAACTGGCTATCCTCATCAGCTGGAGGAAGCGGGTTGGAATACCTTACCCGACTTGGTGGCGGAAATAGAACCCTCTACCAGAGCTGACCTCTTGCCATACACACAAGGTCCAGGGGGAGGTAAGTCCACTGGTGAGAGAGAAGGATCTCTCAAAGGGGATGCCGATAACTGGCTCCCCGAAAGTTGAGGATACAAAATCATCATCTGGGAGATCAGAGAGGTCCTTAAGAGCGGAAAAGGAATTCCGTTGAGCCAATCCTGGGGAAGGGGTCCGAGGATTCCTACCAAAGCAGGGAAAGAATGTAAGACCCCTTTCCCTCTATCAACAGAAGGAGGCATGTGTGCTGCGTCCTGATTAAGAAGTGCTGCGGACGAGGTGCCAATAAACTGGGCTACGGAAGGAGGCACAGCCTGATCCTGTGGTGGAGCGGAAGAAGACTCCTGAACAATAGGATCCACGGCGGTAGCCTCCCGAGGCTCCTGAGGGGAGCGGCGGAAGTATGATCTAAAGCAGACAGATGATAAGGAATCAGCTTCATCCAGGTGTGTCAGGTGGTTCCTTAGACATTCTTTTTCTACAGGAACACAAACTGGATGCCAGAGATTGTTCCAAGTCAGGTAAGCTGCTTTCAGGCCGGACGTTTTGGCTTCCTGTCTTGAGAACCAGAGGAGGAACTTGCATATCAGTTTCAGACTCTATCCTCCCTTTGGTCATTGGACACGGTACCATCACCCCCTCCAGGGCCCAGTGGATTTTGCTTATGGGTTGACGGACGTAAGGTTGGTTTCCTCAACCTCTATGCTCCAAACAACATAGGGGACCGTGTTCTTTTTTGGAGAGAGTTGCTCTCATGGGCTGACATTGCAGATTCTTGGATGATTAGAAGTGACTTCAACATGGTGGAGGCACCATCTGATAAGAAAGGGGGAAGAGAAGGTGGTGTTCACTCCCTTGAGAGAGCAGCTTGGGATGATTCAGTGGCAGAGATGTTTAGTCAGATGATGCATTTCATGTTCAGTCTCAGTCACTCTTGTTTTTGTGGTCGAACCGTAGGGTGCAGATGCCTATCCATGTTCGGATTGACATATTCTATGTGGATGACTGGGTTCTTGATAGAGGGGGGACTGGGCTCTTGATAGAGGGGGGACAGTTTGCATTGCACCTCGTGTTTCTACCTCCGAACATTTTCCGGTAGTTTTGTCCAATCTCAGAGCCCCATCTGAGAGGACGATCTTCCAGTATCAGGATTCCTGATGCCTTATACACAGATGATGCTCTCACAAAGGCAGTCTTGGAGATCTGGGTTTCTCACATGCAGGGGGTGGTGGCCGCACCTTCACATGTGGCCACAACACTTGCCAGTATTAGCGACTTTTATCATTCTCTCATTAGTACTAGGCGAGGTGAGGTACTCAGGCGGGAGATCGGTATCTGCCGACAGTTGATAGCCCTGCAGAGGGAGGAGCAGAAACGACCCTTAGATGCTTGGATCCAAGAACGCCTTGCTGAAGCAAGGGCTCACTTGCAGACATTGCTAGATCAGACAGCAGAGTATGCCTTCCATGCACGGGAGTCTTTTTGGATACAGATGGGAGGGAGAGTCAATAAACACTTTTTCTCTACACTTGGTCCCAGACATAGTAGAGGGAGTGTCAGGCAGCTTATTGACTCTGACGGGGTTTTGCAATCTCATCCGGATACCGTCATGCACTTAGCGACATATTTTTATGCGTCCCGTCTTTCTACAGACCGACACATAGGCCAGAGATGTGGCTAGAGATGCGGTTTAGCAGCGTTTACCTGTGTTGGTCACACCAGAGATGATATGCTCACTTGATGCATGATTTACCAACACAAAATTCAGGACTGCTCTCTCCGCCCTTCATAAGGGCAAGTGCTCTGGTTCAGATAGTCTTACTCCATCTTTTTGAATAGCCTTTTGGGATATGATAGGTGATCATATTACTTCAGCCCTGCAGGGCATTTGGGACTCGGGTGAGATGCCTGACTCATTCACCGAGGGACTTATACACCTTATCCCGAAAGGTGGCAACAGGAATTTTGTATCCCATTGGAGACCCATCACTCTTTTGGGCACTCTATACAAAATTCTTGCCAAGGCGATCAGCATCAAATTGCAGCCCCTTCTTCCAGACCTCATGCATGATACTCAGATAGGCTTTGTGCATGGCAGGAGCATATTTGATAACATCTTTTCCTTTTGGGAAGCCTCAGAGTGGGCTATGCAGAGCAGGCAAAGGCTGGCAATTCTACTCTTGGACTTTGAGAAAGCCTATGAAAGAGTAGATTGGAGTTTTCTTAAGGGCACTCTTCTACGATTTGGATTTTCAGATGCATGGATTAGAGGGGTGGCCTTCGTTTACAGATCAGCCCAGGTTTTGATTGGAGGGGTAAGGGGTGACAGGTTTCAGATTTCCAGATCAGTCTGTTAGGGATGCCCTTTAGCCCCCTTCCTTTTTCTTTTTGTGGCTGAAGCTATTAGTATCTTTCTTAGATCTCAGGCTGGTTTATATGGGCTGAGATTGCCCTTGAGATAGGAGCAGGAGCTTCTGGACTGTGAGTTGGCTGATGACACTGCCATTTTTATTGAGGCCTCCCCGCTTTCACTGGATGCTTTCCAAAGAGCCTTGGATATCTTTTGCTCAGCTGTAGGAGCACACATTAATTGGCATAAATCCTTTGGCTTTTGGATCAGCGATGAGGACACTCCAGGCTGGGGAGTTGACATTGGCTTCTCCTGGATTCAGAGGGGTGTTCCTGTCAGATATTTGGGATGCCAGGTAGGGTTGGGCATCTCTCCAGCACAGCAGTTTACCCCAGTACTAGAGAAAAAGCTTCTCTTCTGGAGCTCAGCCAAACTTGACCTTGCATCTAGAGTTGTGGTAGTGACCAGGTTCTCTTGGGCACCGCCTGGTTTGTGTGTTCATGCTGGTGCCGGTCTAGAGAGTACATCACTCAGCTCATTAGACCAATCAGAAATTTTTTATGGAGTAAACTTGATGGCACGGCAGATGTTGCAGCGAGGGTGGCCTAGGAGACCATTATTCTCCCTACATGTGAAGGGGGCCTTAATATCATTGACCGGCAATGCAGGGCATTGCTTTGTAAGGTTGTGGTGAGGGGTCTCATGCCTAGGCAGGAACCTTGGAAGGACTTCTTTTTTGGACGCATTCAGGCTTGTACACCTACTTTGGGAGATGATTGGGTGGACAGCCCTCGCTGGATTTTTACTTCCGCCCTTGTCAGATCTCATGCATCTCCTCTCATGGCTGCCATCCTGAAAGCTTGGGGCAGCTTTAGGAATACACTTCGTAGGGTTCCGCCCTCTACCCTTGAAGACATTGATAGGTAGGGGTCATTTGGAATGACAGTATTCTTGATGAGCATGGCAAACCACTGGGCTTCACATCACATGCAGTGGTCTAGATGGGAGCCCCGCCTTCACAGTAGGCACTTGGAAAGCATTTATCAGGCTACTTGATCAAAGACTACAGTCCGTGAGTCACCTCAGAGGGGTAGCACGCAGGATTCAACAGATAGATGTAGCCACAGTGGACTAGACAGTTGGCATGCTATAACGATCACTATCTTTAACTCGCTTCACATCATCAGTTTAACAATCTATCACGGGGCAGGCACACATAATTTCCTCCCAACCAACCCTGGTGGTAGCAAATCTCTAGAATAGCCCACATACGTGAAGGCTCCAGCTTGGAGATTCCACCAAGCCCCAATTCCCTAGATGGATCTACTATGCCACATGTCTACATTTGAGAGCATCTCCTCAATGCATCATTTACCCCTCTTGGGATAACATTGAAATCATTTGCCCCTTGGCACATTTAATGCATTTAGACCCCTTAGCCTTAGATCCACCTAGTCTTGTGCCATGTCACCCTCACCAAGGACCTTGACCTTGATTCCTTTTTTATCATTTACGTGAAGCCCAAACAAATATAATACAAACATTGATCCTTTAAAGGAAAATGTTGACTGACCCTTCCGAGGTCATGTTGCCTCAACTTGAGCGTAACATTCCTTCCCTCTCCAGGCATCAACGTCCTCGATGATAAAGTCTGGGAACACTCTCTGTAACTAGTATACGGATTCCTAGGTAGCTTCTGAAAGAGGTAAACCATGCCATGCAACCAACACCGTGGGTATCTTCCGATTGCGTACTTGCATCGTTCCTCCATCCAGGATTCTTGTTGGTTTGCGTCCTACATTATCCTCTGAAACAAAACAACACCCTCGATTAGTGAGTCACCTATATGCAAAAATTTCTTTAAGCGAGAAACATGAAACATTGGGTGCACCTTACAACCCTGTGGTAATTCTAATTTATAGGCTACTTTGCCTCTTCTTTTTAAAACTTACCACGGCCCACAATATCGGGGTGATAACTTAGCACACTCTCCTGAAGTCAAAGACTTAGAGTGCGAAGGAACTCTGAGAAAAACTTTTTCTCCTTCCTTAAATTCTCTAATGGATCTATTTTCATCTGCATACGCCTTAGCTCTATCCATAGCTTGGTGGATGTTAGCTCTCGTAAGTACTAGCATCTCCCTCATCTGAACCACAAAGTTCGCGGCACTCGGCACTTTCTAAGGTACTCAAATTGTAGTTGGATTCGTTGGTCTATAACCATAGTTCAGCTCAAACGGACTGAACCCTATAGAGGAATGTTTTCTATCATTGTAGGCAAATTCTAACAGTGGCAACCACTTGTCCCATGTATGTTACCTCAATGACACATATGCTCTAAGCATATCCTCTAAAATTTGGTTGATTCTTTCCGTCAGACCATTTGTTTCTGGATGATCCCCACTACTCATTCCCAACTCAGTCCTTAGTGTCTTAAACACTGCAATCCAAAAATGACTGGTAAATTTGACATCCTTGTCTGACACTATGGATTTGGGTAATCCATGCAAATGAAATATATGTTTAATAAACAAATCCACCACTTGCGAGGCACTAACAGACTCTCTAGTTGAAATGAAGTGAGCCATCTTGGTAAGACGATCAACTAACACAAGGATAGAATCATATCCACCTTGTGTCGTAGGCAGACCTACAATAAAGTCCATGGAAATGCTCTCCCACCTACCTAGTGGTATTTCCAAAGGTTGTAAAAGTCCGGGTGGCTTCACCCGCTCTGCCTTACTTACCTGACACAAAAAACAACGTGTCACATATTCATGAATATGTTTTTTCATTTTCGGCCAAAAGAAATCTCGCTTCACAAGATCATACGTTTTCTCGACTCCTAGATGTCCCGCACATGGGCTATCATGGCATTGTTGAATGACTCTCTGCCTGAGATCATTCTGATTAGGTACTACTACCTTGCCATTTCTTTTCAGCATACCATCTCTTATGGTATATCTCGCATAAGTCTGGCCTTTTCTGGATGCCAGGTCACCCTTTTTCCCGGATTTTAATACATGAGCCTTAGGCCAAAGGCTCTAGACGAACTTGTCCACGTTTTGAGTTTCTCTTATCTCGGTCATTAGAGCACTTTCTAATACCCTGAAACTCATATTATGCATAATGCGTGACAACGCATCATCAATAAAATGTACTACAAACTTTCCGATATACAGACATAGTAAATTGTTCATAAGCATGACGAATGTAGCTGGAGCATCGGTAAGTCCAAACGGCATTACCAAAAACTCATAATGTCCAAACTTGCTTCTAAAAGCGGTTTTATGCACATCCTCGGCTCTAATACCGATCTGATGGTAGTCACATTTTTTTTTTTTCAAGAAAGAGACTTCTATTAAGTAAGAGAAAAAACCCGCGAGAGCAAGCTCAAAGCAGAATACATCATGAAATCATGAGGATAAATAAAAAACCCCCTCAGAGTGAGGTGGAAAACAACCAAGGCTGAGGCTGAAAGTGCCACCTCAACCCTGTAGTAGTCTCAGAGAAGAAAGGAGAGTCCTTCCATTCCCTGAAGAAAGAAGCCCTCCTGGTTGAGGCTGCACAGGAGTCTCCCTGCATACCCGTCCATACGGCCATCAAAGTATGTACGGTGTCTGTCCAGATATCTGTCCAGATACTAGCCAATGTGTGCAAGGGATGAACCTGAGTACCCTCCAAAGCCTCTGTGCATCTGGCTCTCCAGATATGCCAGGATGCTATGCTCGCTAGAATCTCCCAAGAAGTATCCACAGAGGCATGTACAGCTGTAAAAGGAAGGTGTGGTACCACATCCAACGAACATGACTCAATCTGATGACGTCGAACCGAAATGGCCCGAGAGGAGTCAAATCTCTCATAGAATACTTGAGGCCCTGTAAGAGAAAGCCAAGCCACTGAGCCCCATGTCATAAAGAATGGGGAGTGGGCAAAGTGACTGAAAATCCTGGCTACCACCATCCAAATCATCCTCGCCTGTCTGCAATCCCATAAGCAATGCTGAATAGTCTCCGAAGAAGAGAGGCAGCGAGGGCAAGTAGGGTCGGCTCCGAACCTGGATCTCCAAAGGTTCACTGCAATCCCACCATGGATAGAGAGCCAAAAGAAGATAGTGATCTTTCTATTCCTGTGGGATTTCCAGAGTCTCCTCCAGAAGCACCTCTGCAGATCCACAGTGATATCAAATGTCTCCCAATGAGAAACTCTGGAAGGTCTCCAACCTCTACTACTGAGCTGAAATCTCCTGGCATTACTGACCGTGTAACGAAAGAAGAAAATGCTCTTCTCTCGATGCACTACGTCAATCCACTCCCACTCTCCGGGGTCCCACTGCAAATACCTGATGGGAACTCCCCCATAGAGCTAGAGCCTCCAAGACCCGGTGGAGAGTAGCCGGGGGTCTGGGTCTAGGAACCACACTCTGAATCTGATCCCTATACCAAAAGACCTACAACCCTGATAGGCTGAAAAGCAGACTCAAGCAAGATGTCCTCTGTGGACCTGAGCAATCTACCACCATCTTGGACACTAAAAACTAAAGCATCCTCATGTGCATCTCGAAAGGCCAAAACCTGAAGCGGAACACCGCCTCTCGTAAAAGTACCTGCCCAAGTGGAGGAAGTGAGTGGCATATCATCTGTGTCTATCCAAACCTCTGGAAGGGCTGCCTCATTTAAGATCTATCTTACTGAAAATTACAGCCCCATGTAACGCATCTAGGAAATCATCGATCCAAGCCATCGGATACCTGTGCTTAATAGTGATATTATTCAATGCTCTGTAATCTATACAGAGACGAAAAGTATCATCTTTCTTTTTTTTAAATATCATTGGCGAAGCAAAAAGTGAGAAACTGGGTTGAATTTGCCCCAGCTTGAGGTATTCTTCTAGTTGTCTTCGTACCTCCGCTTCTTCGGTAAAACTTAATCTATAGGGAGGTCTATTTACAGGTTCTGCCCCCGGGATTAGTTCAATCCTATGCTGAACATTCCGCTCTTGAGGTAACCCATAAGGTAACTCATCCCTAAAACAATCAGAGAACTCCTCTGCTATTTGATCAGCCAGCTTGACCATCTCTCCATTTTGGGTAACATCAGTGCTAGCTGAAGAACCATCAATCGGCTCTATTGATGCTGTACAAAGAAACAAAAACTCTTCTTGAGCTTTTCGAACTTCCATTACGGAAACCAACGGTCCTTGAGGTATATCTTTTTCAGCTTGTAAGACATACATCACATCATTCATCTTGAATTGATAAATGTGCTTTTTCCAATCTATGGCTGGATTCTTCCTAGAATGCCAAGCCTTACCCAGGGCTATGTCAGCGTGAGCAAGCTTTGCCATTTCAAAATCAACCTTCTCAGCATAGTCCTAAATTCGAAGTTCCAACTCGGTAACCCTTTGGTCCCATACTTCAGTTGAACTTCCGTTTGCCATTCTGAATGTATATGCATAGTCAGATGGGCTAGTCTTACTTGTCCCTTCATCTTAATTAACTCTGTATCATTAAAGGATGTATGCCCCGTTGCTGCGGGCTTTGACAGGACATTATCAGGTACACTAGTTACAAGCTTAGCAACAGACACACATAACAAACCTTTGAGAAGATCCCACTAGCTGAATCTGCATCTGTTCTGCTCTGGGACTTCCCTCCATTTCCACGTCGCATTCTGAGATCACCATCTCAGCCATCCGACGATCCTTGTTTCGTGGACAATCTTTCCACTCATGAGGCTGAAGGCATCCAAAACACAAGCCCTCTCTCCTCGCTTTTTCTCTTTGCTTTGGGTTCAAAGAAGACTTCGACCAACAAGCCCGGGCTGCCATTGGTGTTACTTTTCTTTTCATTCCAATGGTGGTACTTGGTTTAGGAGTCTCAACTGGCTTCGCCTACTTGGCTTGACCACTAGGTTGTGAGGCACTCCCTTTGCTAATCCACTTCTTCTTAAACCCAGTTTTCTTCGGGTACTCATACTAAGTCCCAACCTGCACAAACCCACTTTGTCTATTCCCTTTGGCATCTTCATAGTTCAGGGCTATAGCAATTGCTTCATCTAGCGTATTCGCATACTTAGCCATAACTTCCATCTTGATCCGATCATTCAGTCCAAAGATAAAAATCTTTTACCTGAATTGACTAAGGTAGAGGTTCATAAACTTTCATTACACTTTCTCTGAACTTATCAGTGTATTCCGCCACTGATAAATTTCTCTGACGAAGGTTTCGATACTGATCCCAAGCTCGGGATGCTTCGTCAGGAGGTAAGAAGTGTTTTCTAAATTCTTTTTTAAACCCCTCCCAAGTAGTGGATGCCACTCCATCTTTCTGCTGTTTTATCCACCACCTATCCGCTGCCTCATTAAACATATGGGTGGCCTCGTGGATTTTCTTCATATCATTCCCGATTTCACAAATGGCAAAGGCCTCGTCCCATTTGTGTAACCAGGTCTCTATGATATCGGAACTACGGTCAGACATCCGACCAAAATACTTTTCTGGCCTATAATTGGCAATATTAGGCACCTTAGCCCTCCTAGGCTCGACCGTATGAACACTGGTTTCAGGCTCCATTGGAGATTTACCTTTCTCTTCACGAGATGGTCTAGTAGACATACTATGAACCATTTTCCTGAGCTCGGATTGCCCTACATTTGCTTGTAATTGTTGCGCTAAAATCTGTTGCAAGGCATCCTCCAATAATGCAATTCTACCAGATAGTGTATGGCCTGCTGGGTGCAACACCTGCGGGATCGGCTGGACTCCCGATTCTACGGGATCCACCCTAGAAGCTTCTTCTTCTACTTCCATTTAGGTCGATGGGTGTTTTAAAAAAAATAAATAAATAAAACACCGCCTAAAACTGTATTTACAATCAGCTTTTCAATCTCATAACCAAAAAAGGTGTCTAAACAGGCGTAACCATCAACTAAAAATAGCTGAGAACCAAGATGAATATCTTTTCCCTATACTAGGGAAATATCTGCAATCTCAAATAACTCAAACACTGAGGGCAAATAAACTAGCATACACCCCAACAAAACTTAAAAGGCATAGAAAGCTCCCTGGTCATATTTCTGTTGCATGAAGAGATCAACTAGTCCCTGTAAGCCACTCCCAATCTGTATTTATAATATGTCCTGCAACCACCCCAGAAACAGCAACGATGCCTAGACCATCAGGCCCAAATCCTGCCTCCAATTCCTTCGATATGCCAGCGTTCTTATCCTCAAGATCAGAGTAGCTGATAGATACAATGCTTGACATGATGGGACGAGGATCATCAGTCATGGATACTATGCGAAGGCGAGGGGAGAACCCACATGCAGCGATCTTGTATGGCAAACAGTGAGTCAGCTTCCAGAGAGACGAAGAGCTGAAGCTAAGTCTATTGCACATAGCTCTGCGGACTACCAGGCCCAATAGGACGAGCCCACAACTAGCAAAGCCATTTGACTATTGTAACACACGATATGATGTTCTGCTCCAGCCTTTGGTATTACCCAAAGCTCCGCCAGCCAGTCACGACACCATCTAATGGACTGTGTGCTCCCGTGATCTTGCCTAATGATCGTCGTCAACCCATAGGTCACATCGATTGAATCACCAGACATAATTATATGAACTGCTCATGGACTCTCTCTAGCACCGTACAAAGGCAAGAATCGTCATCGCACCGCTTACCACCAAACTGCCGTACGTAAGTACTAGCCCCGACTACCAACGGAATCACGATACATACAATTGCAAATCTAGCCTGTGCTCATAGGCTCCCGTAATCTCGTCTTCCACGCCTTCAAATCAATGATGAAAGATAACACCAAATCCCTCCAATCTCAATTCATCGTTAGTCTGTCAACTCGATGTGCAGCTCCAAACCACGACAATCACCAAAACACTGCGTTTTGATACCAAGATATAACGATCACTATCTTTAACTCGCTTCACATCATCAATTCAACAGTCTATCACGGGGCAGGCGCACAGAATTTCCTCCGAGCCAACCTTGGTGGTAGCAAATCTCTAGAATAGCCAACATACATGAAGGCTCCAACTTGCAGATTCCACCAAGCCCCAATTCCCTAGATGGATCTAGTATGCCACATGTCTACATTTGAGGGCATCTCCTCAATGCATCATTTACCCCTCTCTTGGGATAGCATTGAAATCATTTGCCCCTTGGCACATTTAATGCATTTAGACCCCTTAGCCTTAGATCCACCTAGTCTTGTGCCATGTCACCCTCACCAAGGACCTTGACCTTGATTCCTTTTTTATCATTTAAGTGAAGCCCAAACAAAGATAATACAAACATTGATCCTTTAAAGGAAAATGTCGACTGACCCTTCCGAGGTCATGTTGCCTCAACTTGAGCATAACATATGCCTATTACTTCTGCCACTTGGATGGGAGCTTTCTCGAGGACACCAGTTCCTCTTTAGGTGATCGCTCTTCGAGGTGTTGGGGAGGATGCACTTGTCTTTGACGTTGGGGATGGGGGTATACTTTCTAGATCCACGAATCATATTCTTCTAGAGATTGCCTTTCAGCCTGTCAGGATTGTTGGCTTTGTGGATCAAAGAGCGGGCTTGTAGTGGTATTTAGACCCCGACCCTCTGCTCTTGGCCCTGGGATCCTGGAGATTGTGGTTATATAGAGGTGCCCCTATCAGGTGCTTACAGTCGGATCCAAGAGAGTGGGAGTGGATAGATCATGGGCACTGAGAGAGGGGGATTCCCTTCTTTCGTTTCACAGTTGGTAATGCCAGGAGATTTCAGTTGAGCAGTAGGGGTTGGATTCTCTCCAGAGCCCCCCCTTGGAACAGCTTCATCACCGAAGATTTATGTAGGAACTTCTGGAGGAGGCTTTGGAAATCCCTCATAAATAGAAAGATCACTCTTTTCTTTTGGCTTTCTGTTCATGGAGGGATGGCAGTGAACCTGTGGAGAGCACGATTTGGGCTGACCCTACTTGCCCTCATTGTTATTCTGCAGAGGAGTCAGTGCGACATTGCCTTTGAGACTGCAGTGAGGCGAGGACTGTTTGGAAAGGGGTTGCTCGGATACTCAGCATTTTTCATACCTCCCCTTTTATCATGACTTGGGGCTCGGTCGCCTGGTTATCCCTTACTGGGCCCCAGATGTTTTATGAGGGTGAGGCTTCTTCTTGGGCACTCTCACTCCGCACGCAGGTGATAGAGACCTGCTCTCTTCAGGATGTACCATTTACTCCCTTCAGAGCTTCTCATGCTTCAGTTGACACTTTCCGGGAGATTCTGGCTAGCATTTCCTCTTGGCACATCTGGAGAGCCAGATGTACAGAGGCCCTGGATGGCACCCAGATACACCACCCATCACAGGTGTTCCCAGGTATTTGGACTGGCACGGTTCATACTTTGATAGCCATTTGGGCTAGCATGCAGGGCCCTTCACGAGCAGCCTCTTCTAGGAGGATTGTATTCCTACGAGTTTGGAGGGGTTCTCCCTCTTTCTCAGAGGGTTCTACAAGATTGAGATGGAACTATCAGCCCCACTCCTTTCTTTTTGGCTTTTGATCTTTTCATGCATTGCATGGTGTATCATGGAGCTTGCTCTAACGGTTTTCCTTAATACTTAATAGAAGTCTCTTTTTGCCAAAAAAAAAAAACTCTTGGATATTGGCAGTGCCTTTCCTATACAAAGGGCATTATATGAAGGACACACATTGCTTACAAAATCTGTGATTTTACATATACCCATGTGGCTTACAATATTTCTGAAAGTGTATACCCAATCGCACTGAAGGTGAGAAAAAGGATAGGGAAGAGGAAGAATGAAAGCAATCTCATCAACTTTTGCAAAAGACCGCAAGGGTCAACAAGACTGAAAGGTGTCATACAAGAGAAGATCCCAAGGCACACAAATTCAGTAATAGAAAATATGTATATTGATGATGATGATGCCTACTAAGGAAAGCAGAAACAGTTCATCAGTGTCCCAGCTCCATCTCTCTCTCTATATATCCGGGAGCCTATCACGTAGATTACTCGCCTCCCCTAACTGAGGGGTGTGGAAAAATGGTGCTTTAATAGGATCTCTCCAATTTATATCTCTGGCGCTCCAGTCTCCCAGTGGCTTCTGGTTTGCAATCCTCTATATTGCAACTCTCCTAGGTACCTTCCCAAGCCACACTCCCCTCGTTGGAGCCCCCCCCTCAAAAAAAAAAGAAAAAGAAATAAGAAATAAGAAAAAAAGAAGGGATATGGTATAGTCTGCACTTGTCTTTGTACTGTGTAGCTCATGATCTTGCCTCCACCTGCCCAATTGCTCCTAGGAGTTCTTTGTCTTGAAAGGAGGAATAGTGGAACCCTAGCGGGATGCATGTCCAAAACCCCTAAAATAGTCTGTCAGTCTTGTCATCTTGAACATGTATATGGTCGAAGTCATTGTCAAAGCCATTCTGGAAAAGGCAGTGCAGCCCTCACTCTAATCCCACAGTAAAACTAGGCATCTGAAGATCCAAGGCTCATAAACCACGACCTCCTAGGGTGGGATCGCCCATTGTCTTGACTCAATTTGTGTGTTTGTTAGAAGCTACCCTGAGTTGGCTCATGGCTATCCTCCTAGCATGAGACATGTGAATATATAGGTGCCGTAGCCCTTGAAGGAAGGCATTCTTTATAATCTATAGAAAGTGATCTCTGTGTAACTAGTACTTCATGAAAGCTCCATGCATTCAATCCAACTTCCAAATCCCCGATGTGTGTTAGTGCAACAAGTTTGATTTGATGATTCTGTAACATGTAACAATATGAGAAGTTCTATGCTAGAGGCGATCTCATCCCAAACTCAACAACTAGTGATGTCATATATGACAGACTTACTATGACTAATGCAAATTCATGAAAGCTCCAACTTCCCCCAACCTTGCAAGCCCAAATCTTCCATGTTAAATTGTATCACGGTTTTGCTTGTATGTCTACAATTTATGCTCATCATTGAAAGTGAAAATAGCATCATCCGATATGCATACAACGCTGCAAGGTTCTCTTCCGAGCTGCTGAGCTCCCCGTCCGAGCTGCTCCTTGCTGCCCTCCATCCTGCACCCCCCTCCCCTCCCTCCCCTCCCTTCCCTTCCCCTCCCTCCTCCTCTCCCTGCCAGCCCCTCTGCCCCCTCCCCCTCTCGCTGCCCTCTCCCCCGCTACCCTCTCCCGCTCCTCTCCCTCCCTCTCCCGCTGCCCTCTCCCCCTCCCCCTCCCCCTCCCCTCCCCTCCCGCCTCTCTCCCTCCCCTCGACCCTTTCCCTCCCCTCCCCTCCCTGCCTACCTGCTGCCCTTTCCCTGCCCGTCCCTACCCTCCGCTCCCCCTTCACCGCCCCTCCCTACCCCGCTCTCCCTTCCCTTCCCCTCCCTCCCTACCCCCCGCTCCCCCTACCCCGCCTCCCTTCCCCTCCCCCACCCCTACCCCCCGCTTCTCCCTCCCTCCCTCCCTCCGCCCCTTCCTGGCCACTCTGGAACAAACATGGACATGACTTGACTTGGACATGACTTGACCTGGACATGACTTGGGTATGACGGAAGCAATACATGACTGAAGAGTGCCAAACCTCAACCTTGACCCACCATGGTCAAAGTTGATCAGAGGGAAGTACTGGCGCAATAGTGCACGGGGTACACCTGTTGGTGCACATGGGAAGCAGTCCAGCAGAGTGCACAGGCACACAGGCGGTACTCGTTGGTGCACAGGGGAAGCAGTCCAACAGTTAAGAGGTATAGGTGATGCACTTACCCTCGCAACCAACTAGTGTCAAGAGCGCATGGAATAGATAGGAGAACACATGGAGCACGGGATTTAATGACCCAGAACAGGCTGGAGTGTTGCGGAAGCCATCAAGGGCAGAGCGGCCCACAAACGGTGGAATGGCTAAGGATGGCTAAGGATGCAAGAAGACATCCAATAGGAAGAAGGAAAGGAGATTGGCAGCGGGGGGTTGAAGCCTTCCCTTCTTGCCTCGTCATCAGCTCCCCTTCCTTTCCTTCCCTTCTTGCCTCATCATCAGCTCCCCTTCCTTTCCTCCTCCTTGCCTCGCCATCAGCTCACCTTCCTGCTTCAGCTCACCTCCTGATTCGAAATCAGCTCCCCTTCTTTTCCTGCTTCCCTTCTTGCCTCATCATCAGCTCACCTTCCTGCTTCATCATCAGCTCTCCTTCCTTTCCTGATTTCCTTCCTTGCTTTGTTATAAGCTCACCTTCCTGCTTCGTCATCAGCTTCTACTTCACATCTTGTTCCTTCTTCATGCTCGAGAAGAAAGCCACGGTTGCCCAGAGATAAGCTCTTCACCCCTTTCTATACCACCATGACGTCTCAAGTAGCCTCTGCAATGCACATGACCTCACCCATGCCTACAGCCTCTACAGCAGGGCCGACTACATCAGCCAGGCCGACTTCATCAGCAGAGCTAACTTCATCAGCAAGGCCAACTTCATCAATAGGACCGACTTCATTAGCAGGGCCGACTTCATCTGTGATGCATCCCCATCTTGGTCTAGACATCACTATCATCTCGGATGGAGAGCCACCGCAATCAAGACAGCAGCGGGAGGTTCGCTCCCACTCCAGTGCCTCTTCTTCCGACCATGGGGGCTCAGATTACACCCCCTCTGCACGGAGATTATATTCAGAAGGGTCGGGTGGGCCAACAGAGATACAGAGCCCTTCGATAACCATCCCTCCTCTCTCCCACATTCGGGTTATGTTTAAACCTCTTCTGGATCCAAACCTCAAACTATCCTCGGTGTTGACATCTTCACAGATCCAGAACCTTTGTCTAACTGAGTTTGACAAGGTCATCTTCCCTCTTGTGGATGTGAAACTGTGTACAGAATTCATCAGATCTTATGACTCTGTCATAGACACTTTTGAATTCATGGGCTCCAGGCAGCTTCTCACACCCAATTTGGTCTCACAGTACATGGGGCTCCCTGCTCTCCCTATTCAGCCTCCTTCCAACGATTCACCACATCTCCTTTCATTCCTTTCATAGTGCAAACCCAACAGGAGGGGATATGATTGCAAAAAGGTTTTGGAAGTGGAAGCAGAGAAGCAGTGATCACTCGCTACTTCTTCACTCGCTTCTATTCAGCACCCGGGCATTACTACATGACGAAAGGTATCCGTCCTGCTCTCAATGCTCTCTTCACCATCACTCAGTATGATTTTGCATCCCTCTTCTATTCAACATTCTGGGCCACTGTTCGAAATCGCACACACAGAGGCACACACACGACTTGTGGACCTCACCTCACCTACCTCTTGCACCAGTGGCGGGCTGCAACGCCTGTACTTTTTCCTCCACCTTCACATACTTCATCTTCTCCTCACCGTCCACCTTCCGCCCCTATGGTTCCCCACTTGAGATCAGCTCCACTGGCTCTTAGTGCTGCCCCAACATCCTCGGCCTCTCCTGCATCAGTCTCTGTCCCCTCTTCCTCTCCAGTCTCCATACCCACTCTTGCTCCAACCACATCTGCAGCACAGGTTTCTGAGCCATCCCCTCTTCGGCCAGCCTCTGGAGCTTTGTCATCCGTTGCTCATGCAGGAGTTGCCTCTCCATCCATCCCCTTCGAGGCATATTTTAATTTGCCTGATGATGTTCTTCCGGTCACTCCCCTGCCCTCCTCAGGTCTCACCCACCATGGCATGACATTACCACTTACCTCCCCTGCAGTCATGACCGTTCCCCCTCCGATCATCTCATCAGGGTCAGTAGGGTGCAAAGATACGGACATTGGCCCCACAACTCAGGGGGATCCATCGACAAAAGTTATGGCAGCAGGGACCTCTGCCTTAAGATCTCGTGGTGGAGAGGCATCAGAGCGACATAGGTTATTGAACTTGAATCTTACTTTGGGAGCCACTGGTGACGCGAAGACACCACCCTGGGTGTCTCAACGACTGACCCCTGAACCGAGTATGGAGGCTGCTGAACAAGACCTACTGGAAACTCGACCTGGCGAGGTTATTTTTGCTGGGGGTAAGATACCTTTTCAAGCTGATTGTCCTCCACTTCCTCAGAATGATATGTTGGATACCTACTTCGCATCCTTCTCAGGAGATCTATTCACCCATGAGACCCAGATAGAGGAACGGCTGTTGTATGCATTAAAGCGAAAGCGGTCTCCTGTTTGCATGGAGGAGGAGGACCTGGACCAAATTTTCACACTTCCCTTGCAAGAGACAATCACTTCCAACAAAAAAGCATCCCAAGCTCCAAGTTGTTACCTAGACATCGACACATTGGCTCCAGTGGCAGCTCTCGAGAACCCTGAGCAAGAAGGGATGAAATCAGCCTTCGAGGAATATGGCGAACTCGTTGACATGGCTGACCGAATGACCTATCGGGACAGGTATGCATGGGCTAAAAGATCCCTTCATATGGCTCAGCGCATTATAGATGACAGCTTCATTTAGATGGGTGCCTCCCTCTTTAATACTACAGGTCAGGTTGCAAGCTTCTGTCACATAAGCAACACCTCCACTTGGAACATGAGAAGCAGGTAGCCAGCATGCATAAGAATGGGATACAACATCACAGGTGAAAGAAGCGGAGTGGGGAGCAACTCTCCAGGCAAGGGAAGCTGCATGGAAAACTCAACAAGACGAGTTTCAGCAGTGTCTTGCAGCGAAGGAGGCAGAGTGGACAGCCAGCAAGACAGTTTGGAGGACAATCATTCAGCCCAACAGGCTGAGATCCAGAGGGAGCTGGCAGCCCTTCAGGAAAGATACACGTCGCTGGCAGAGGACAGCATATTGTGGATCAACAGGTGGAGGTGGTGCGGAGTCAAATGAAGCAGATTCTCGAGGAGAAAGACCGTCTCCAAGTTTCACATTCCAAGTTGCACGACGACTTCCATGGGCTGCAAGCTGAAAATGCTGCCCTCAAATCTCGATGTGATCATTACAAGTCTGGCTACCACAGATATAAATCCAAATACGAGGACATCCGCAACCTCATGGACACAGTTGAGGAAGAGGCAAAGGCCAGCCCTGGAACATTAGCACACCCACCACACCCACCCCCTCCCCCTCCCTGACCTTCATCCAGCAAGCAGTAGCTCCTGGATCTTTTAGTTCGGCATTTCTTTTTGCGAGCTCTGTACGTTTGGATTTTGCAGTTCTCATGTAAATAAAGGAATTTTCGAGTTGTATGGCCATGAGCCAATTTTATTTCAATTTTATAGTTGTAAGGCCATGAGCCCTTTCTTTTCAGTTTTGGGATGTCAGCCACAAGATCACTTTCTTATTTGTAATTTATACTTAACTTTCTCTCACACAGACCCTCAGTCATTCACCGGGACGGTGAATGATAGTGGCGGGGGATTTGTTGTACTCAAAGTCTTCGGGACTCCCACCAAGAGTCACACTTGGGTCACATCATGGTCACCTCAGCAACATGCCAAGTTGTTAGACCTTGGTCATACCTAGTCGCATCGTGTTCACATATGTTCACATCTTGGTCACTCTGGAACAAACATGGACATGACTTGACTTGGACATGACTTGGCATGACTTGACCTGGACATGACTTGGGTATGACGGAAGCAATACATGACTGAAGAGTGCCAAACCTCAACCTCGACCCACCATGGAGGGAAGTACTGGCGCAATGGTGCATGGGGTACACCTGTTGGTGCACATGGGAAGCAGTCCAGCAGAGTGCACAGGCACACAGGCGGTACTCGTTGGTGCACAGGGGAAGCAGTCCAACAGTTAAGAGGTATAGGTGGTGCACTTACCCTCGCAAAACCAACTAGTGTTAGGAGCGCATGGAATAGACAGGAGAACACATGGAGCACGGGATTTACTGACCCAGAACAGGCTGGAGTGTTGCGGAAGCCATCAAGGGCAGAGCGGCCCACAAACGGTGGAATGGCTAAGGATGGCTAAGGATTCAAGAAGACATCCAATAGGAAGAAGGAAAGGAGATTGGCAGCGGGGGGTGGAGCAAACGAGGAGAAGGTGAAGAGGAGGAAAGGGGAAAGGGGGAGGGACATTCTGGCAAGGGCGGGAGGCGTGAGTGAAGGAGTGAGAGGCTAGAGTCAAGAGCTCTCCTCGTGTGTATCTTCTCCGGGTGTATCAGTCATCTTGCTTTCTAATGAATTATGCTACTCCCCATCTCTACTCACTACTCTAAAATCTCTTTCCGTTGTTGATGTTGTTCCGCTTTGGTCTTCTTCTTGCTCACATCACTTCAGCACTCGTACTGCTTGCACATAGTTGACACCATCGACTAGCACTCGCCTACGTACCATCAGTGACACTTATGGCATGTCTTACTCGCTTCTCGCACCAGTGGCCCTAGGCCTCCAGTAATACTTCCGGGAGTGTTAGGAATCTCCCCCCCCCCCCCTCAGACAGTTTATGGCGATCACGGTGGGACATTGCTGGTGTTGAGTAGCACGAGTGAAGTGGTGATCTAGGATCCTAGAGAGAGGTCTTATGCCAAGTAGTTTTAAAACATTTGAAGGAGCTAGTGAGAGATCTAGGAGGTACTTGAGGAGAGGACTTCCGGCAGACCAAACTAGGTACAAGAAGCATTACATGCGACGTAAGTTTGCGAAGTCCTCAACTCGAGCACAAAGTGAGCCCATTGGAGCAGTAGCCAGAGCAAGTAACTTCATCGACACTCTCATTGACTTGGATCAACAGGAACCCTGGTGGTCAGATCCGGACTCTGGAGAAGAAGAAGTGCAAAGCGGAGAACAGGTGAAAGAAGAGGGTAGTAAGGACGAGGACTCCTTAGGGACTCATCAAGGTCAAGGCAGCCCCTCTCCTCCTGCTGCAACGATGTCTTCATCAACCACCTCTTCTACCGGAGTAGTGACTCCATCTGCTCCAACCTTGACCTCTTGTGGACAAGCTGCTACCTCATCTGTTATGCATAGCTCCGGGCTCCTACCTAATCCTTCTTCTACATCTATCCCATTTGGGGGTACTTTTGCTCCCATGCCTTTGCCTGCCATGATGGTTTCATCTCCCTTTCCATCCACACTGGTGTTTCCTTTTCCACCACCTCCTTCCTTCCCTTCTGCCTACTAATCCATGACTTCAACTCCGTCCCTCTCTTTCCCAAATGCTCTCCCATCCTCTTTCACCCCCACATCTTCCATGTTCTCACCCTTTCCCTCTGCAACACCGAGACCCCCCACTTACGCGCTACCATCTGGGTACAGTTCCTCTATGACTACATCAGTACTGACTTCCCCATTGTGGTCCTCCATAGGAGGAGTTGTCGGGGTGGTCTCCTCCTTGGGAGCACCAACACTCATTACAGCCCCATCGGGACTCCCTCCAACTCTTGCATCTTCTCCAACCTCTCGGGTGGGGATGGCCGTTCTCAGTCCTCTAGGCAGAGCTAGACTTCTCGAGCTACTCAACAAGGTCCACGTGAAGACTCAAAAGTTCAAAGGCCACCTCCATGAGGATGCGGAAGCTCATGTGAGGAAGTTCCTCACAACATGTAGAGCTAAAGGTGTGGAGAATGAGCATGCGTTCCTTCACATCTTTCCCTCGTCATTGGAGGATGCCGCGGATGTATGGTACAGTCAATTTCCTCCGGACCACTTCCAGACGTGGACAAACCTAAGGGAGGAATTCTTACGCACTTTTAAGTTGGAAAAATTCGAACACATGATTGTCCAAGAGTTATCCACTAACACCATGAAGCCTGGAGAAAGCATCTCTGAGATGTACACAAGGATGAGGGTCTTGGCGGCAAAGATGTCGGTGCCACCCAATGATGCCGTCATGAAGGGGTGGTTTTTGAAGGCTTTACCCTCCACCATTGCTATAAGGCTGGTTGACAAACTCCCTGGGCATGCCTCACTACAAGAATTTCTGAGGGAAGTGGTGAAGATGGAACGGTCCCAGTTAAGTTTCGCCTCAACACCCGCCCAGACCACCCAACTTCCGAGAGAAGAGGGCTCACAGGCATGGCAGCAACTCAAGAAGGAATTAGAAGAAATCAAAGAAGGTCTGAAAGACAGAACAAAAGTGGATGGACCGTCACCCTTTGCAGCTCATATAAGAAGTGGTCTCCGGTGCACTGACTGCAAGGGTTCTGGCCATGGCTACTGGGAATGCCCATCGAAGCGTAAGGTACCCACCCCGACCTCCTTTTGCACATTTTGTGAAATTCATGGACATGATGCCTCCGAGTGTAGGTATCTTAAGGGGTTGAGGAAGCTTCTACCGGAGTATCCAATTGGAGAACCACTGGTGGCTACAATCAACAAAGCTGCACCGACCACTTCAGTTCAGCCCCTGTGAAGGCACCTGAACCACCCACCCATCATATCATTCCACCTCCACTACTTCCTAATCCTCCTTTGCTCCAAGCTCCTACTCCTAGTGAATTTGGGGCTCCATACTTCTATCCTCCGCCCTACTATGCACAGTATCAATTACCTATGTCAGGGGGTGGATATGGACCCCCTTGTATCCGCGGTAGACAGGGTGGGTTCCAAGGTGAACGTGGAGGCAGAGGTACCAACTTTCGTAGGCCCATCATGTGCTATAGATGTGGCGAGTACGGCCATTACCAAGATGATTGTACACAACCATTTGGGGGACCCTCTTGTACACAGTGCAACACAAATGACCACTACACCAGAGATTGTCCCAATGGCAGAAAGGAATCAACATTGCAAGTCAACATGGTTGATGTAGTAGTGGCGGGGGAGGGTGACAAACCCCATTTGATTGGTGCAGTGCTGGGAGCTGTGACTAGGTCACAAATGAAGGGTGACAGTAGTAAGGATGACTCAACATCAATATCGGAGGCCTCATCACCAACTAATACCAGCTCAGTCACTAGAGGAGCATCCCCACCTCCTTCCTCCAAGGTGGACAGTGGGCACAGGAATGCATCACCCTTGTCCTCTCCTGTAACTGGATTAAAAAGGACCCAAAGGGCGCCACAGCCATCAAGACCTATCAATAGCTCTAAAACTACCTCAGCTCCAAGTGAGCAAACTATGCCTTCAAGGTACCAGGAGGTGGTCAGGAGTGTCACCAAAGATCTTCAATCTAGTTCTCAAGATGAAGGCGTCACACCTCAGTTCTCTTCCCACAAGTCCAGAATAGTGAGGTTTGCAACGGAAGTGACAACTTTAGAGCAAAAACGTGAGGAGTCACAGGCAGGCCCATCCACTTTCCACTCAGGAACCACTCAGGAAGCACAATGAAGCAAGAGAAGGAAAAAGGGGTGAAGCCTAGTAGTGCCCAAGAAAAGGAGAAATGGGTGATGGGAGAGTCACCACAGGAAATATTGATTGAGAATCCACAGGCACCTCCTCTCCCTCGCGTGAGCTTCGACCCTTGGCCAGAAGCTCGGTAGATGAAGGCACAAAAGGCTACTGCTATTGTACAGCCTTATTCTTTGATGGATGACTTGATGGATTTTAGGCCCAATATCACCTTACGACAACTCTGTCAATTGTCTCCACATATCAAGCATCAGACTATTGCATTCTTGAATCGCATGCCAAGAGGGCGCCAAAGGGGATCTGTTCAGGGCGAGCCCACACCAGAGACGGTAACAGTTCAAGATGGAGTAACACTAGACAATTGCTCAGCCTATGCTGCCCTCACATGTGAACACAGTCCCAAGCTCGCAGTGGAGATCAATGGGGTGGAGCTGATAGATGTTTTCTTGGATGGTAGGGCAGCAGTGAACATCATGCCGAGAGGTACTCTTCAACAAATGGGTTTGAAATTGACAACTGACGTACATTTTCAAGTACGCATGGCGGATCAACGCAAGGTGAAGCCTATGGGGGCTGTCAAAGGTGTTCACATGAAGATTGGGGGAGTTACATTCCTGTCCAATTTTCTTGTACTTAATATGATAGAGGGTGAGCAGACTTATCCTCTACTTCTCGGTAGACCATGGTTATGCTCAGCAAAGGCCATTCAAGATTGGTCAAGTGATGAAGTTCGACTGCCTTTGGGATCCACATCCTTAGAAATAGACATGGTTACTGGAAGGGCTCGTCACCGACCTGTGGAACTTGGGGAAGAGGATTTTGAAGAAGAAGAAGGGGTGGAAGAGGAGTGATGGGCACTTGGGGATTGGCCCCTACAGAAAGAAGAGCTGGCCTATGTGGAGGACTCACCCTTCCAAGGTGAAACCTATGTAACAACAGCACGAGATGATGGTGAGAGCTTGACGTACTTGTTGGAACATGCTGAACCAGATGAGGAAGAAGCTGTCATCTTGGATTGGATGGGGGCCCTGGGATCCTTAGCCATCAACATGGTGGAGTTGTGTCCAGAAGAGGATCCTGAAGCCCATCTTGGTACTTCACGGAATGCGCAAGAGGTGAGCGACGAAGCCTCTCCACCACCTGGTTTGGCTGATCTCATGTATGAACGGATGCCTTTTGGTCTTCTTAATAATCCCCACATGTATCAGCGAATGATGACCACAAGTACCAGACCAAGTGGTGGGGAGGCCAACAGGTGACTCAAAGACAAGACCATGAAGTAGCAATGGAAGCAATGGAGGCACACGACATGGATGCCTCACACCAAGAAAAAGACCATGGGGTCACAACTCAGGAGGAAGAGGATGCTATGCAAGAAGATGATGAGCTGGCGGAGCATAATGATGGTACTGAAGAGGACACTCATGAATCTGTGGAAGAAGAGGATGACCACATATATGATGGGCTGGCTGAGCACAATGATGGTATTGCAGAAGACACTCATGGATCTGCAGAAGAAGAGGATGACCACCTACTTACTGATGTCACTCAAAGGCAGGCGGTGCCGGAAATGACTTTTGGAAGGGTTATTGCATCCATTGTGTAACTTGACCAACCTAGGAGGGGTCAAGAGACTGGACAACTTGAAGGAGCCGTCCACATTCACACTGGAGTCTGAAACTTCAGACCTTCAAGGCAAGCCCACAGCATATAGGGAGAAGAAGATGTCGCGGACCTTGTTCTACTCGCCTTATACATGTCAGAAGCTGACCCCCCAATAACATAGGAGGTTCCTAAAACTACATACGAGGTGGTTGGACTACCATACAGAGGAATGCTCAAGCAAGCACAAAAAGGAAAAAAGAGAATGGGCCCAAGTGCTGCCTCTACATCTCAACCATTTCCAAAAGACACCCAACCGTCCTATCTGAGCTCTTGGATGGAAGTAGTGTGGGATTTTTCTCTAGATGATTCTCCTGCGCACCTAGCAGTGGGAGCAGAAGAACCGAACAACTCCACATGAGGAAGCATACCTCAGGTTGACCATGCCAGGGATTGGAGGTATCTTAACATTGGGACAGAGGACCAACCATGACATCTTAAGGTAGCCAGTTGGGTCTGGGAACATGATTATCTCCTTGCTGCATTGTCTGATTAACCTTCGTCACCCAATGGGGAACTTATGCTTACCGGATGATGCCTTTTGGTCTATGCAATGCACCGGCCACGTTTCAACGTCTTGTCACCAAACTCTTCCAAGAGAACATCGGAAAGTTTCTTGAGGTATTCTTGGATGACTTCTCTGTGTTCAATGGTAAGAATGCTTCTCACCTCGAACTTGCTATTCAGACTGATCACATGAGTAAGTTGAGGTGGGTTTTTGATAAGTGTAGAGAAGCTAGGTTGTGCTTGAATCCGGACAAATGTTTCTTCCTCGCCTTGCGAGGTGTTCTCCTTGGCCACATCGTCTCGGCTGAGGGAATGACCACGGACCCAGCAAAGGTGGAAGTGATATTGACCTTGCCTATTCCTCGCACACCCAGAGAAGTAAAGTCTTTTTTGGGACATGTGGGTTATTATAGAAGATTCATTAGGTCCTATGCCGACATAGCGGTGGCGTTGATGGAACAACTAGCGTTTGACAACCTCAAGGATCGTCTAGTAAAGGCACCCATCTTGCGGCAACCTCAATGGGATGTCATTTTTCATGTCCATGTAGATGCAAGTGGGCTGGCGATTGGGGCGATATTGGCCCAACCAGATGAAGAGCACAAACTCGACCTACCTGTGTACTTCGCAAGCAGACAACCTCAACGGAGCAGGCACCTCAACAACTAGCGTTTGACAACCTCAAGGATCGTCTAGTAAAGGCACCCATCTTGCGGCAACCTCAATGGGATGTCATTTTTCATGTCCATGTAGATGCAAGTGGGCTGGCGATTGGGGCGATATTGGCCCAACCAGATGAAGAGCACAAACTCGACCTACCTGTGTACTTCGCAAGCAGACAACTCAACGGAGCAGAAAGAAACTATAGCACCACTGAACGCGAGGGCTTGGGCATGGTCTATGCCATGACAAAGTATCGGCACTATCTCTTGGGCAGTAAGTTTATCATCATTACTAATCATCAAGCTCTCAAATACTTACTGAACAAATTAACGCTTGGGGGGAGAGTGAGCAGGCGGATTCTTCTATTTCAAGAGTTTGACTTTGACATCCTAGTGAGAGCAGGCCGATTGCATCAACCAGCAGACCACTTGTCAAGGATCTCTTCAGGTGAAGCAGCCATAGGAGTTGATGATGACCTTTCAGATGTGGGCCTCTTCCATGTCATTGCCACAGTACCAAAGGATGACTGCCTGTTTGCTGTGGACTGCTTTCCCCCATGGTATGCAAACATTGTACACTTGTTGTCTACAGGTGAGTTCCCCAAAGGGTTAACTCCAGCACAAAAGCGGAGGCAGATTGTTAAGGCTGCTCCTTTCAAACTGATCGCGGGTCAGCTGTACAAGTTGGGGAAGGACCACATTTTAAGGAGGTACGTGCTCCCTCATGAAACACAAGCCATCCTTCAGGAGGCTCACTCAGGAATGGGGGGAGGTCATATGGCACTAGAGGCCACTGCTAGAAAGATAATGCGCTTTGGGTTGTGGTGGCCAAAGCTATTCCAAGACTGCTATGCTTATGTGCGCCGTTGCAACTCATGTCAAAGAGGGGGGCCGAAGCCTACCCGATGGGAGTACCTTCCCCTTCAGCCATCCAGCCCTGTACCACCCTTCTATAGATGGGGATTGGATTTTGTTGGACCCATCTCTCCTGCAACTCGAAGAGGGAACAAGTATGCTCTGATTGCTACTGATTATGGCACTAAATGGGTGGAGGCTAAGGCCGCGAAGACCTGCACTGCTCAAGTTGTGGCCTCATTCTTGTATGATCAAATCATTTCTAGGTTTGGATGTCCTGTGGAATTGATGAGTGACAGAGGTACCCACTTTCTCAATGATGTCATTACTGACCTCATCATCCAACTGCAAATTGTTCACAAGACCTCTAGTTCATACTACCCTCGAGCCAATGGTTTGGCCGAGAGCTCCAATCGGACCATGTCTCATATTGTGGCTTGGTTATGCCTTCATTCCTTGGCAGATTGGGATATTCTACTACCAGCCGCTCTTTTTGCTTACAGAACAGCATACAAGGCTAGCATTGGATAGTCACCATTCCAGCTAGTTTACGGCTTGGAGGCGGTTATGCCCTATGAGTTCCACATGAAGACCACTAGGGTCATGGCAGAGATGGATGATAACTTGGAGGCATGCACACTTGAGAGATTATGGGATCTTGAAGCCTTGGATGAACATCGTCGTGAAGTGATCCTTGCTCAGGAAGTCTGGCAAAGAAGGCAGAAAGCATGGCATGACAGAAATCTCACGAAGAGGGAATTCCAAGTTGGCAGCTTGGTCTTGTTATATTCCAGTAAGTTCATGAAGCATAAACCCAAATTTGTCAGTGGCTGGACAGGGCCCTTCTTTATCACAAGGATTATTCCCAGTGAAGGGGTTTATTTGGCCACCTTGGAGGGCAAGAAGTTACCAGCACCTGTAAATGGCTCACGGGTAAAGAAGTATCATCCACATTGACTCTCTCTCTTTGGATAAGGATTTCCATTCCTATTAGTTGAATTTTTATTTATTCAAAAAAAAAAAAACAATGTATTCCCTTTCCTAACCCTGTCAAGCTTCTACTCTCTGCCCAGTTGCGCTCTTTGCTGGGAGATCAATAAAAACTGAGTTTCTCCTTCTTTGGCAAGACGGAAATAGCCCTTGCCTTCTCTGGCACATACTTCTCCTTAATCCCTCTTCACCCCTGTCACTCAGGTTGAACCTCTGTTCACCCATGTTCACCTCCAGGTCACCCTGTTCACTCCTAGGTCACCCCACCCCTGTTCACCTCTAGGTCACCCCTGTTCACCTCTAGGTCACCCATGTTCATTCCTATGTCACCTCCCCATGTTCACCTCTCTGTCACCCATGTTCACCTCTAGGTCACCCATGTTCACTCCTAGATCACCCCTGTTCACTCCTAGGTCTCACTCCTAGGTCACCCCTATTCACTCCTATGTCACCTCCCCATGTTCACCTCTAGGTCACCCATGTTCACCTCTAAGTCACCCCTGTTCACTCCTATGTCACCTCCCCATGTTCACCTCTAGGTCACCCATGTTCACCTCCAAGTCACCCATGTTCACTCTTAGGTCACTCCTGTTCATTCCTATGTCACCTCCCCATGTTCACCTCTAGGTCACCCATGTTCACCTCCAAGTCACCCCTATTCACCTCTAGGTCACCCCTATTCACCTCTATGTCACCCCTGTTCACCTCTAGGTCACCCCTGTTCACTCCTATGTCACCCCTGTTCATCTCTAGGTCACCCGGGTTCACTCCTATGTCACCCCTGTTCACTCCTATGTCACCTCCCCATGTTCACCTCTGTGTCACCCATGTTCACCTCTAGGTCACCCCTGTTCACTCCTATGTCACCTCCCCATGTTCACCTCTCTGTCACCCATGTTCACTCCTAGGTCACCCCTGTTCACTCCTAGGTCACCCCTATTCACTCCTATGTCACCTCCCCATGTTCACCTCTAGGTCACCCATGTTCACCTTCAAGTCACCCCTGTTCACTCCTAGGTCACCTCTGTTCACTCCTATGTCACCTCCCCATGTTCACCTCTAGGTCACCCATGTTCACCTCCAAGTCACCCCTGTTCACTCCTAGGTCACCCATGTTCACTCCTATGTCACCTCCCCATGTTCACCTCTAGGTCACTCATGTTCACCTCCAAGTCACCCCTGTTCACTCCTAGGTCACCCCTGTTCACTCCTATGTCACCTCCCCATGTTCACCTCTAGGTCACCCATGTTCACCTCCAAGTCACCCCTGTTCACTCCTATGTCACCTCCCCATGTTCACCTCTCTGTCACCCATGTTCACCTCTAGGTCACCCATGTTCACTCCTAGGTCACCCCTATTCACTCCTATGTCACCTCCCCATGTTCACCTCTAGGTCACCCATGTCACCTCCAAGTCACCCCTGTTTACTCCTAGGTCACCTTCCCATGTTCACCTCTGTGTCACCCCTGTTCACCTCTAGGTCACCCCTGTTCACTCCTAGGTCACCTTGCCATGTTCACCTCTGTGTCACCCCTGTTCACCTCTAGGTCACCCCTGTTCACTCCTATGTCACCTCCCCATGTTCACCTCTTTGTCACCCATGTTCACCTCTAGGTCACCCATGTTCACTCCTAGGTCACCCCTGTTCACTCCTAGGTCACCCCTATTCACTCCTATGTCACCTCCCCATGTTCACCTCTAGGTCACCCATGTTCATCTTGAAGTCACCCCTGTTCACTCCTAGGTCACCCATGTTCACTCCTATGTCACCTCCCCATGTTCACCTCTAGGTCACCCATGTTCACCTCCAAGTCACCCCTGTTCACTCCTAGGTCACCTTCCCATGTTCACCTCGGTCACCCCTGTTCACCTCTGTGTCACCCCTGTTCACCTCTAGGTCACCCCTGTTCACTCCTATGTCACCCCTGTTCACCTCTAGGTCACCCCTGTTCACTCCTATGTCACCCCTGTTCACTCCTAGGTCACCTTCCCATGTTCACCTCGGTCACCCATGTTCACCTCTGTGTCACCCCTGTTCACCTCTAGGTCACCCCTGTTCACTCCTATGTCACCCCTGTTCACCTCTAGGTCACCCCTGTTCACTCCTATGTCACCCCTGTTCACTCCTATGTCACCTCCCCCACCCCTGTTCACCTCTAGGTCACCCCTGTTCACTCCTATGTCACCCCTGTTCACGTCTAGGTCACCCCTGTTCACTCCTATGTCACCCCTGTTCACTCCTATGTCACCTCCCCATGTTCACCTCTGTGTCACCCATGTTCACCTCTAGGTCACCCCTATTCACTCCTATGTCACCTCCCTATGTTCACCTCTGTCACCCATGTTCACTCCTAGGTCACCCCTGTTCACTCCTAGGTCACCCCTATTCACTCCTATGTCACCTCCCCATGTTCACCTCTAGGTCACCCATGTTCACCTCCAAGTCACCCCTGTTCACTCGTAGGTCACCCCTGTTCACTCCTATGTCCTCTCCCCATGTTCACCTCTAGGTCACCCATGTTCACCTCCAAGTCACCCATGTTCACTCCTAGGTCACCCCTGTCCACTCCTAGGTCACCTTCCCATGTTCACCTCTATGTCACCCCTGTTCACCTCTAGGTCACCCCTATTCACTCCTATGTCACCTCCCCATGTTCACCTCTTTGTCACCCATGTTCACCCCATGTTCACCTCCAAGTCACCCTTGTTCACTCCTAGGTCACCCCTGTTCACTCCTATGTCACCTTCTCATGTTCACCTCTGTGTCACCCTTGTTCACCTCTAGGTCACCCCTGTTCACTCCTATGTCACCCCTGTTCACTCCTATGTCACCTCCCCATGTGTCACCCCATATTCACTTTGTTGTCATCCCTGTTCACCAATGTCACCCCTTTTTCATACTAAGTTCACCCACCCTTGGTTATTCCTTGTCCAACCCTGTCCACCATGAAACCCTTCTAGAATAGTCATCCTTCCATCTCTCAAGTGGTAGAATATTCAAATTATCCACTCAAATATTACCACTTGTCCACACTGCTTTTTCTCTCACCTCCCACCTCCCACCAGGGCTATATTTAGCTGCCAAATTCAGCGCAGGTCTTCATCTCACCTCCCAATTCCCACCAGTGCTATATTTAGCACTTGGCTAAACTCAGCGTAGATCCTTGTAATCAGCTCATCCATCGCATCTTACAGTCCACTCATGCTATTTTTGGCTTACCTTCCTAAATTTGCTCTCTTTGGTTGTGTCTTTGTGGCTGTTCTACTCCAACAAAAGCATACACAGCAAGCAAATCATCCCTCTTGCTGGCATGACTTCTCCTCAGCTCCCTTCCCTCCATCAGCGAATTCTCCTGCAGCAGCCCCTCCATCAACGATAGCAGCCCCCCCTCCATCAACGAATTCCCCTGCAGCAGCTCCCTCCATCAACAAAATCTCTTGGCAGCTCCCTAGCAAGAGCCTCTCCTTGGATCGCACCAACCAGGTGCAGCGCACCTCTCCTTGCAGCCCATCTCGCACCCTCTTCTTGGATCGCATCACTCCCAGCAGCACCCTCTCTTTGATCGCATCTCTCCCGGCAGCGCTTCTTCCAATTGCGCCTCACTTTCCCTGGCAGCCTGCAGCAAGTCGCCTCTTCCTCGTGGGCAGCCTGGGAAGGTCCTTGGAACGCTTCTCCCTCTTGGACAGCCTGCTGCAAATTGCCACCTTGCTGCCCTCTCGAACTCAGCTCCTTCTTCTGATCTGCCCTTCTCTGCTCAAATTTTCTCTCTATCTCTTACTTCGCCATATAGGTCTCTTCCTCATCTCCCCAGTACTCCTGCTTCCTCTGCTCAAATTTTCTCTCTATCTCTTACTTTGCCATATAGGTCTCTTCCTCGTCTCCATAGTATTCCGTGCTTCTCCATCAGCTCCCCTTCTCATCGCCATCAGCTCCCCCTGTTGTTATCACCCGCCCCACTCTCTCGTTATCTCTCAGCAGGCCTTGCCAACACCTCGACAGCAGCTCCCCTTCCTCGTCATCAGCTCACCTTCCTCGTCATCCGCTCACCTTCCTGCTTCAGCTCACCTCCTGATTCGAAATCAGCTCCCCTTCCTTTCCTGCCTTCCCTTCTTGCCTCGTCATCAGCTCCCCTTCCTTTCCTTCCCTGCTTGCCTCGTCATCAGCTCCCTTCCTTTCCTCCTTCTTGCCTCGCCATCAGCTCACCTTCTTGCTTCAGCTCACCTCCTGATTCGAAATCAGCTCCCCTTCTTTTCCTGCTTCCCTTCTTGCCTCATCATCAGCTCTCTTCCTGCTTCAGCTCACCTTCCTGCTTCGTCATGAGCTCTCCTTCCTTTCCTGATTTCTTTCCTTGCTTCGTCATCAGCTTCTACTTCACATCTTGTTCCTTCTTCATGCTCGAGAAGAAGCCCAAGTATAAGCCACGGTTGCCCAGAGATAAGCTCTTCACCCCTTTCTATACCACCATGACGTCTCAGGTAGCCTCTGCAGTGCACATGACCTCACCCATGCCTACAGCCTCTACAGCAGGGCCGACTACATCAGCTAGGCCGACTTCATCATCAGAGCTAACTTCAGCAGAGCTAACTTCATCAGCAAGGCCAACTTCATCAATAGGACCGACTTCATTAGCAGGGCCGACTTCGGCTGTGATGCATCCCCATCTTGGTCCGGACATCACTATCATCTCGGATGGAGAGCCACCGCAATCAAGACAGCAGCGGGAGGTTCTTTCCCACTCTCAAAGCTCCAGTGCCTCTTCTTCTGACCATGGGGGCTCAGATTACACCCCCTCTGCACGGAGATTACATTCAGAAGGGTCGGGTGGGCCAACAGAGATACAGAGCCCTTCGATAACCACCCCTCCTCTAACACAATCTATGTTCTAACTCACACTCAGATCACGGGCGATGGCACTTCATTTGTTCCACCTAGCCATACTCTCCTGGATCGCATTTTTCAATAGATACGTCTTTTTTTGTCTTCCTCATGCATATCCACGAGACCCTCATCTCCCTAGATGGTTCCCCTTGCCACATGTCATCATTTTAGCCTTTTCACTTAGTGCACCATTTACCCCTCTCTTGGGGCACATTTAAACCTTTTGCCCCTTGGCATTATTGCACATTTAGGTGCACCTAGGCCTAGTCAATGCCATTTCACACTCACCTAGGACCTTGGCAGTTACTTCTCTTGACCATTTCATTTACGCACATTAATTATTACAGAAGTCGGTCATCTAAGAGAAAATGCCCACCGATCTTTCCGAGGTCATGCTATCTCGGCTAGAGCATAACATTCCTTCCCTGTTCAAGCATCAGCGTCCTCGATGATGAAATCTGGGAACACTCTCCGTAACTGGTATACGGATTCCCAAGTAGCTTCCGATAGAGATAGACCATGCCATGCAACCAACACCGTGGGAATCTTCCGATTGCGCACTTGCATTGTTCCTCGGTCCAGGATTCTTCTTGGTCTGCATCTTGCATTATCCTCTATCTCCTGAAACAAAACCACACCTTCGATTAGTGAGTCACCAGTATGCAAACGGACTGAACCCGGTAGATGAATGTTTTCTATCATTGTAGGCAAACTCCAACAATGGCAACCACTTGTCCCACGTATGTTGCCTCAATGACACATATGCCCTCAGCATATCCTCTAAAGTCTGGTTGACTCTCTCCGTCAAACCATCCGTCTCAGGATGATCCCCACTACTCATCAGTCCTTAGTGTCTCCAATACCGCCGTCCAAAAATGACCGGTAAATATGACATCTCTGTCTGACACTATGGATCTAGGCAATCCATGCAGACGAAATATATGTCTAATGAACAAATCCGCCACTTGCGGGGCACTAACAGACTCTCTAGTCGGAATGAAGTGAGCCATCTTGGTTAGACGATCAACCACCACAAGGATAGAATCATACCCTCCTTGTGTTGTAGGCAGCCCTACAATAAAGTCCATGGAAATGCTCTCCCACTTACTCAGTGGTATTTCCAAGGGCTGTCAAAGTCCGGGTGGCTTCACCCGCTCGGCCTTACTTACCTGACACGAGAAATACCATGTCACATATTCATAAATATGCTTTTTCATATTTGGCCAAAAGAAATCTCGCTTCACGAGATCATATGTCTTCTCGACTCCTGGGTGTCCCGCACACGGGCTATCATGGCACTGTCGAATGACTCTCTGCCTGAGATCATTCTGACTAGGTACTACAACCTTGCCATTTCTTTCTAGCATACCATCCCTTATGGTATTTCTTGCATAAGTTTGGCCTTTTCTGGATGCCCGGTCATCCTTTTCACTTTCCCCGGGTTTTAACACATGAGCCTTAGGCCATAAGCTCTAGACAAACTCGTCCACCTTTTGAGTTTCTCTGATCTCGGTCATTAGAGCACTCTCTAATACCGTGAAACTCAGGTTGTGCATAATGCGAGACAACGCATCAGCAACCTTATTGTCTTTTCCTCTTCGGTACCGAATCGTTAAATTAAACTCCTGCATGAGCTCTGCCCACCTAGCTTGGCGGCCCCTCAAGTCAAGCTGTTTACTAAAATGTTTCAGAGTATCATGATCCACATCCACATAAAACTCTGAACCATACAAATAATGCCTCCATGTTTTCAAAGCATGGATAACAGCATACAACTCCAATTCATGAGTTGGCCAATTCCTTTGAGAGGGAGAAAGCTTCTTGCTTTCAAAGGCTACTGGCCTTCCCTCTTGAAGGAGAACTGCTCCTACCGCAATGCCACTTGCATCGGTTTCTAGGAACAACGGTTTCTGGGGATCAACTATTTTTAACACTGGTCCTGTGACCATAGCTTGTTTTATGGTGTTAAAACTTTCTTGTTGATTCTGTCCCCAAATAAAAGGTACTTTATCTGAGGTGAGATCAGTCAATGGTGATACTATTCCGGAATATCCTTTCATATGCCTTCTATAAAACTGGACAAATCCCAAGAATGATCGCAATAATGCGGTCAGACTCTGAGGGATTGGTCAAGTTAGTATCGTAGCCACTTTCTTCGGATCCATTTCTACCCCCTGTGGAGTAATTATGAACCCTAAATATTCAAGCCTAACCATACACAGTATAGTTTTCTTTTTATTTACATAAATATTGGCTTTCCTCAAAGTACTGAACACTACTCTTAAGTGTTCACGATGCTCAGTAATACTTTTACTGAATATCAGGAAATCGTCAATAAAATGTACTACGAACTTTCTGATATACGGACGTAGCAAATCCTTCATAAGCATGATGAATGTAGCCGGAGCATTGGTAAGTCCGAAGGGCATTACCAAAAACTCATAATGACCAAACCTGCTTCTGAAAGCGGTTTTATGCACATCCTCGGCTCTAATCCAGATCTGATGGTAGCCACACTTAAGATCTATCTTGCTGAAAATCACGGCTCCATGTAATGCATCTAGCAAATCATCAATCCGAGCCATCGGATACCTGTGCTTAACAGTGATATTATTCAATGCTCTGTAATCTATACAGAGGCGAAACGTATCATCCTTTTTCTTCTTTAATATCACTGGCGAAGCAAAAGGTGACAAACTTGGTGGAATCTGCCCCAACTTGAGGTATTCTTCCAGTTGTCTACGCACCTCCACCTCTTCAGTAAAACTCATTCTATAGGGAGGTCTATTTACAGGTTCTGCCCCCGGGATCAGTTCAATCTTATGCTGAACTTTCCACTCTGGAGGTAACCCATAAGGTAGTTCATCCCTAAAACATTCAGAGAACTTCTCTGATATCTCTTTAGCCAACTCGGCCATTTTTCCATCTTGGTTAGCCTCAGTGCTAGTCGATGCATCATCAATCGACTCTACCGACGCTATACACAGACACAGAAACTCTTTCGGAGTCCTCCGAATTTCCATGGCTGAAATCAGTGGTCCTCGAGGTAAATCCTTCTCACCTCGCAAAATATATTCTACCCCGTTCATCTTGAACTGGTAAATATGCTTCTTCCAATCAATGGCTGGATTTTTCCGAAAATGCTAAGCCATGCCTAGGGCTATATCTGCGTGAGCAAGTCTGGTCAATTCAACGTCCAGCTTCTCAACATAGTCCTGAATTCGAAGTTCCAACTGGGTAACCCTTTGGTCCCATACTTCAGTTGAACTTCCGTCCGCCATCCTGACCGTATAAGCATAGTCAGATGGACTGGTTTTCAACTTGAGCCTCTTAATAAGTTTTGAGTTGATTACATTGTGTGTTGACGCTGAGTCAAACAACACAATCACATCATGACTGGCTACTTGCCCTTTCATTTTAATCAACTCAGGCTCATCGAAAACCGTATACCCCGTTGCTGCGGGCTTAGAAAGGATGTTATCAGGTGCACCGCTTACTAACTTAGTAACAGACACACTTAACAACACAGGTACTAACCTCTGAGAAGGTCCCGCCAATTGCATCTGCATATGTTCCGCATTGGGACTCTCCTGCATTTCCACGTCGCATTCAGATATTATCATATTAGCCGTGCGACGGTCTTTATTCAGTGGACAATCTTTCCACTGATGTCGCTGAAGGCAACCGAAGCACAATCCTTCTTTTCTAGCTTTCTCTTTTTGTTCAGGGGTCAACGAGGACTTTGACCAAGCCCAGGCTGCCATTGGAGTTATCTTCCTTTTCACCCCAACGGTGGTACTTGTTTTTACTGGTCCCTCAACCGGCTTCACCTGCTTGGTTTGGCCACTAGGCTGCGAGACACTTGTCTTTGAAGTCCATTTCCTCTGAAATCCCCCTTTTTTCGGGTACTCATACTGAGTCCCTGCCTGCACAAATCCACCAGATCTGCCTCTGGCATCCTCATAGTTCAGGGCTACTGCAATAGATTCATCTAATGTGGTCACATATTTAGCCCGAACTTCCATTTTGATCTTGTCGTTCAGTCCATAGATATAGTCTTTTAACTGAACCGACATAGGGAGAGGGTCTGTTATTTTCATGACACATTCCCTGAATTTGTCAGTGTACTCTGCCACCGACAGACTCCTCTGACGAAGATTTCTATAAGCATCCCAAGCTCGGGATTCTTCATCAGGTGGAAGAAAGTGTTTCTTAAATTCAGCTTTAAACCCTTCCCAGGTGGTAGGAGCAACTTGATCCTTCTGTTGCTTTATACACCATCTATCCGCTGCCTCAATAAACACGTGAGTGGCCTCATGGATCTTCTTTAGATCAGATCTGATTTCACAAATGGCGAAGGCTTCTTCCCACTTGTGTAACCAAACCTCGATCACATCAGACCTGCGCTCGGTCATCTGACCAGCGTACTTCTCTGGTCTATAGTTAGCAATATTAGGCACCTTGACCCTCGCACGCTCTGATGAATGTATATTGGGCTCTGGCTCTGCTGGAGCTTTGCCCTTATCAATTCTAGACGGTCTAGCCGACAAGGCTTGCACCATTTCCCTGATCTCATTCTGACCAGCGTTCACTTGAAGCTGCTGGTTCATAATCTGCCGTAAAGCATCTTCTAATATCGAAATCCTACCGACCAAAGTAGGTGTTGTGTGATGTGACATTTGTTGTGTAGATGTGCTCTAGACTCACTAGGATTCACCCTAGAATTCTGTCCTTCTGCCTCCATAGTTTCAAAAGGGAAAATAGTTTTTTTCTTTTCTTCAGTCTTTTCTAGAACCCAAATAAAATACATATACACCTCTTTTCTATTTTGCTTTCCTGTTTTTCTTTCTCCTGCACACTAAACTCCCAAATATATAATACTCTGAACGTTCCTTTTACTGTGCAGGAATAACAGGACCATAATTAATAACTGTAAAAACTATATTGAAAGAAGGTGCTCCCTGATCTCTTTCTCAAAATGTCGATTGATCTCCCTTGTCGTATCTATCTCTGGTTCGCTGTCAATTTTTTTATATTCCGAGTTCAACGATCAGGTTTAAGCATCCTGGCTGACCACGATCTTTTCCCTCCACCTGAAAGTAGTACCCAGACCTAGGCACGTGCGTGGGATTTACGCGCACAATGTTCGTAGCAGCGTCCACAGGGTCCTGTTCGGCGACTTTCGAAGGCTGTTGCAAGGAAATTCGCCTATCCTGCCCGTGAGGCGTTTCTTCTAAAGGTAAAGGATCTTGCAATCTCCGTCTGCGGCCTCTCTCCTCGTGAGATCGATCTAAGGAGACCTCCAGATCCTGAATAGCTGGTCTCTCAGTCGCTGGCTTTCCGTCCCTCAATACAGCCGCGCTCCCTTTTTCCATAGTTCTGTCCACGTTTACAGAAAAATCACGATTTAATTAATTTGCATCGCCTTCACGACTGTTACTTGAAAAAGTAAGCCACAGTTCCCCTTTGAACAGATCGCGTCCAATTTTCTGCAATCGATTCTTCTCGACAAATCCTTCCTGTACGCTTTGCTATTCCCTACACCTGATTGAAATGCTCCGCCACCACGAAGTTTCCTCGTCACGGACAGCGATCCTCCCGTCCATCGCACGTCACAAACAGGCGATGCAAATGACCACCTTGCGTCACCTCTGCGCTCCAAGCCTTCCTTCCGTCACCTAGCTCGTCGCTCTTCCCTTGCCTTGAGCTCTAATACCAATTGACACAATCTATGTTCTAACTCACACTCAGATCACGGGCGATGGCACTTCATTTGTTCCACCCAGCCATACTCTCATGGATCGCATTTTTCAATAGATACGTCTTTTTTTGTCTGCCTCATGCATATCCACGAGACCCTCATCTCCCTAGATGGTTCCCCTTGCCACATGTCATCATTTTAGCCTTTTCGCTTAGTGCACCATTTACCCCTCTCTTGGGGCACATTTAAACCTTTTGCCCCTTGGCATTATTGCACATTTAGGTGCACCTAGGCCTTAGCACTCAGAACCACCTAGTCAATGCCATTTCACCCTCACCTAGGACCTTGGCAGTTCCTTCTCTTGACCATTTCATTTACGCACATTAATTATTACAGAAGTCGGTCATCTAAGAGAAAATGCCCACCGATCTTTCCGAGGTCATGCTATCTCGGCTAGAGCATAACATCCTCTCTCCCACATTCGGGTTATGTTTAAACCTCTTCTGGATCCAAACCTCAAACTATCCTCGGTGTTGACATCTTCACAGATCCAGACCCTTTGTCTAACTGAGTTCGACAAGGTCATCTTCCCTCCTGTGGATGTGGAGCTGTGTACAGAATTCATCAGATCTTATGACTCTGTCATAGACACTTTTGAGTTCATGGGCTCCAGGCAGCTTCTCACACCCAATTGGGTCTCACAGTACATGGGGCTCCCTGCTCTCCCTATTCAACCTTCTTCCGACGATTCACCACATCTCCTTTCATTCCTTTCACAGTATTCCTTTCACAGTGCAAACCCAACAGGAGGGGATATGATTGCAAAAAGGTTTTGGAAGGTGGAAGCAGAGAAGCAGTGATCACTCGCTACTTCTTCACTCGCTTCTATTCAGCACCCGAGCATTACTACATGACGAAAGGTATCCGTCCTGCCCTCAGTGCTCTCTTCACCATCACTCAGTATGATTTTGCATCCCTCTTCTATTCAACATTCCGGGCCACTGTTCGAAATCGCACACACAGAGGCACACACACATGTACTTGTGGACCTCACGTCACCTACCTCTTGCACCAGTGGTGGGCTGCAACGCCTGCACTTTTTCCTCCACCTTCACATACTTCATCTTCTCCTCACCGTCCACCTTCCGCCCCTATGGTTCCCCACTTGAGATCAGCTCCACTGGCTCTTAGTGCGGCCCCAGCATCCTCGGCTATGCATGAGGGCCATAGACTGGCAATTCTACTCCTAGACTTCGAAAAAGCATACGACAGGGTAGATTAGGGTTTTCTAGAGGGAACCCTTCTTCGCTTTGGATTTTCAGATTTGTGGATTAGAGGGGTTTCTGCTCTTTAGAGGTTAGCCCAGAGCCAAGTACTCATTGGTGGAGTCAGGGGAGACAGATTTTAGATTTCTAGATCTGTCCGCCAGGGATGCCCTCTAGCCCCTTTTCTATTCTTATTTGTGGCTGAAGCTATGAGCCTCTATATTAGAGCTCAAGCTGATATCTTTGGGCTGAGACTTCCGTTGAGACAGGAAGAGATCTTTGGTATCTTTGGGCTGAGACTTCCGTTGTTTGTTCTTGCTGGTGCGATCTACAAGCAGTATCACTCAGCTCAAGAGACCTATAAGGATTTTTTTGTGGAGTGGATTAGACGGCACTTCAGATGTGATAGGTAGGGTGGCTTGAGAGACTCTTATTCTACCCATAGAGGAAGGGGGTCTCAGTATTATTGATCCAGACTTGCAGTGTAGAGCCTTTCTCTGCAAGATGGTGATGAGAGGTTTGATGCCTGGTCAAGAGCCATGGAAGGATTTTTCTTACACAGTATTCAGACATGCACACCTTCTTAGGGAGGAGATTGGAAGGACAGCCTTAGATGGATCTTTACGTCAGCCCATCTCAGATCTCCTACCTCCCTGTAGGCCATCTTCTGGTGGTTCTAGTGATGCCCTATAGGCCATGGTATGTGCCTTGTAGGCATAAGTGTAGGCACTTATAGTGTTAGTGCCTTCTAGGCCACATAGGACACTTAGTCCTATGTGACACCTAGGACATTTAGTCCTAGGTCTAGGTACAAGTACTTTGTACTTGTTTTTCATCATCTTATCTAAGATTTGACGTGACTGCTCTATCGACTCGTCTTGTACCTCCACTCTCTCTCTTCGTTTTGTACCTTCAGTGGTATCAGAGCGCTACTGGACCTGTTCCCCTGCCTCCGCATCTGCATCACGCACAGATTTCAAGAGTCTACGCTCCATCCGTACAATCCATATGATTGTACGGACTTTCGTACAGATTCCTTTCTGCCCGTCGCACTTGCTCCGTACAACTGTACCTTCAGTGCCCGTCGCACCTGCTCCGTACAACTGTACCTTCAGTGTACCTGCGTCGTACAACCGTACGGCTCTGCTCCGTACTCTACGTCGTCACTTGTACATGCGCCGTACAATCGTACGGCTCTGCTCCGTACTCTGCGTCATCACTTGTACATGTACCGTACGTTGGATACAGTCACTTGCATCCGTACACCGTACCTGCAATCGTACCTTCAGTGGTACTACGTGTCCTGTACTTCCTACACCATATAACCATATAGGTTGTACATTGGCTGCTGTACAATCGTACATTGGCTGCCGTACGACCGTACATTGGGTGTTGTACAGCAGTACATCCGTACGCCGTGCAAACCGTACAGTCTCACTTTCTTACGTGTGAGATCTACAGAGATTGCAGGACATTGAGTCATTTTTGCAGGATATTGAGTCAGATTTGCAGGACATTGGGTCAGATTATCATACATTGGGTCACATTTGCAAAATTTCAGCAAAATTTGGGGCTCTTCTACATTTGCCCTCTTTTTGGCCTATTTGCCCTCAATAAATTTGGGGCTTTTGCCAAATTTGCTGTTTTTGCAGTGAACATTGCCTGTCACAGTCACATTTGGGTCAGCATTTGCCCTTTGATTTGGGTCAGAAATTTGCAGATATTTGCTGTCATTTTTTGGGACAGCCAGCTTTTTTGCAGTGATAGCCTTGAGGCTTTTGGTTTTTCAGGTCTTTTACAGGTTATCACAGTTGCTATGGCTGGGAACAATCAAGATTTATTTGGAGTTCTTCGTGAAGATGATAAGTTGGATGGCACCAACTATCCGATGTGGTCTTATCTCATGAAACATATTCTTGTTGCAAAGCATTTGTGGAATATTGTTTCTGGGGCTGATCTGAGGCCAGCCAATGCTACAGTGGTTGTTTCTACTGCTGGTCCTTCCGCAGATGGTACTCCTCCTGATGCCTCTTCCTCTAGCACTCCTGCTGCTGCTCTTCCAACTCAAGAACAGTCAAGATGGGATGCAAGAGATGCAAATGCACATTCATGCATTGCTTTATCATGCAAGAGAATCATTATTCCACACATCCGGTCTTGCAGGACAGCAAAGGATGCTTGGGATAAATTAGCTTCTCTCTATCAGATACGCAATGAAGCTCGTGTTGCATATTTGAGAAGGCAATTACAGGAAGTGAATATGAATGAAGGTGAGTCAATGGATGCATATTTGACAAAGGTCAAAGACCTCATGGAACAACTTGCCAACATTGATGAGGTGGTGCCAAATTCACAGCTTGTCAGTACCACATTGAATGGACTACCAGATACATATCAAGGGTTTGCTACAACCCTTCGATTAGTGGCCATGGGTAATCCAGACCATTATTCTTTTGACCAGCTAGTTACTTTGCTTTTGTAGGAAGAGCAAAGTAGAGCTAACAGACAAGCCATTATTCCTGATCATGCATTTGCTTCACAGCAAACAGGAAGAGGCAAGGCTTCCGAGCCTATGGGCAAGCCAAAATCTGCGCATAGCAGCTGCGATTCCCCTACGCATAGCAGCTGCAATTCCTCCCATGCATCTAAAAATACAGCAGATAAGGGAAAGAAGAAAAGATGCAACTATTGTCACAAGCCTGGACATGACATTTCAGAATGCAGGAAGCGCATTGCTTTGGAGAAAAAGAAAGCAGGATTGACAGTTAATGCCTCACATGCCATTGAATCCCATGAGCCAGCAGATGCTTCACATGCACATGCTCTTCAGGATGATTGGGCATGGGCTGTCCATTGCTCATTTGATCCCTCCAAAGCTGATGCACTCTTTACTGCTAATGATGCTCAGTCCTGGTACTTTGATAGTGGTGCTTCCAAGCATGTCGCATCTTGCAGACAATTGTTTCATTCTCTAGCTGATGCACCTCGAGGGGGGACTGTTACATGTGCCAATAATGCTTCATATGCTGTAAAAGGAGTTGGAGATGTGCAACTCACATCCATTTCCAGCCATCCTGTCACTCTGACAAATGTTCTTTTTGTGCCTGGCATTGAAGTCAACTTGATTTCAATTTCAGCAATTGCTACTTCAGGTTTCAGAGTAATTTTTGATGGCTACAGATGCCTAGTATATGATCTTCGTGATGACAATGCCATAGTTCTCACTGGCACTTTGCAAAAAGGGCTTTATCACCTTGATCATCATTCAGCTGCACTTTCTACTGAAGCACTGGCTATTTCAGATTCACAGCTTGCTGAAACTCATCTTTGGCATGAGAGAATGGACCATCTCAATTATAGACCTCTTGCAAAGCTACATTCACAGTAGATGGCAAATGATGTACCTCAGACTCACACAGTTTCCAAACATGTGTGTGAGGGTTGTCTTTTGGGTAAGATGCATCGATTTCCTTTTCAAAAGAATTGTCCGAAACTCTCACAAAGGAAATTGCAGCTAGTACACAGTGATGTCTGTGGCCCAATGAGGACAAATGCCATTGGAGGATACAAGTATTTCATGACTCTCATTGATGATTTCACAAGGTATTGCTGGGTATATCCTTTAAAGGCCAGATCTGAAGTTTTCTTATGCTTTCAGAGATGGCTGAATATGGTTGAGAATGAATCAGGATGCAAGCTTGTCACCCTCAACACAGATAGGGGAGGTGAGTATATGTCAAAGGAGTTTGATGCATTTCTATCCTCACGGGGCATTATTCACTCATGCACTACTCCTTACACTCCTCAGCAGAATCCTGTTTCTGAAAGAAAAAACAGGTCCACAATGGAGATGGCCAGATGCATGCTTAAGGCCAAGTCTTTGCCCAATAAATTTTGGCTCGATGCAGTAATGTGTGCCAACTATGTGCTGAATAGATCACCTACACGGGCATTAAAGACTATCACACCTTATGAAGCATGGAAAGGCAGGAAGCCTTCAGTTTCACACATGAAAGTTTTTGGGTCTCTTGCATATGTTCATGTACCATCTCAGCTGAGACATAAGCTTGATGACAAGGCAATCAAATGCATATTCATTGGATACAGCCAAGAGAGCAGAGAGTATCGGTTATATCAACCAAATACTGGGAAGATTATTGTCAGTAGAGATGTGATCTTTGCTGAACATTCAGCTTCTCCTCTTGTGGACTGCAAAGCAAAGCCAGATATTGACATGTTTGATGCCTTTGAATCTTGGTTACCTCTGCCATCGATAGAAGAGGATTTTGAGCAGCAACATGAGCCTCCTGCAGGCCCTTCACTAAGCAATAATCAGCCACAACCTCATGCTGATTTGCAAGTTACTCTTCCGGCACAGAATGATCCCATTACTCATGATGCAGTCATTGAAGAAAGAGTTGTCAATAGACAGGAAAGGCAAGTTCCCAGATGGCTTCTTGATACATTGAGGGACAGCAAACAAGATCAGCCTTTTGCTGCCCGGACAAGATCAGGGAATAGACAGCATCGTCACTTTCTTGAGTTTGCACTCCTTGCTACAGCTTGCAATGAAGAGCCTTTGTGCCATAAAGATGCTTTTGACAGCAAAGAGTGGATGGATGCAATGAAAGCTGAGTTAAATCTATTGCCAAAAATGACACATGGGAATTAGTAGATCTCCCACCTAGCAAGCATGCCATTGGAACGCGGTGGGTCTACAAATTAAAAAGGAAATCTGATGGCAGCATAGATCCATACAAAGCACGTCTTGTTGCAAAAGGGTATGCCCAACAACAAGGCATTGACTTTGAGGAGACATTTGCTCCCACATCCAGGATTACTACCATTCGATGTGTCATTGCCATTGCAGCCCATCATCATTGGCAAGTGCACCAACTTGACATCAAGACCGCTTTTATTCATGGGGATCTGTAGGAAGAAGTTTATGTCACACAACCTCCTGGCTTTGAGGTTGTTAATTCTGAAAATAAGGTATGCCGGCTTAGAAAGGCCCTTTATGGTTTGAAGCAGGCACAGGGCATGGTATGCCAAAACTCATGCACACTTACTATCCCTTGGTTTTCAGAATAGTCCCACAGAACCCACTCTTTATTTTTGTGGGAGTGGATCTGATTGTTTAGTGCTGATTTTATATGTGGATGATATGCTTATCACGGGCCCAGATACTCAGCAAATTGCAGCCTTCAAGGCTGATTTGCAGCAGATTTTTGACATGTTAGACATGGGACGGCTCCATTATTATTTGAGCATTCAGTTTCCTCATGTTGAGGGGGGTATCATGATGTCTCAGTCCAAGTATATTGGACAGCTCCTTAATCGTTTTCAGTTTGAGGATTGCAAGCCAATCTCTACTCCAGTTGACCCTGGCTTCAAATTCTCAGCTCATGATGGGAGCCCACCATGTGATGTCACTCTTTATCAGCAGGCTGTTGGATGCCTTATTTATTTATGTCATACCAGACCTGACTTGCAGTATGCAGTATCTCAGCTCTGTAGATTCATGCACATGCCCAGTTCACAGCATTGGCAAGCAGTGAAGAGAGTCTTCAGATATCTCAGAGGCACTCAGGATTTAGCCCTCTTCTACGGTGATCAAGGTTCACTTACCATGCATGCTTACACGGATAGCGACTGGGCAAGATGTTCCGACACCAGAGTGTCACATACTGGCAATTGTTTTTTGATTGGCAATTCATGTATTTCTTGGCTCAGCAAGAAGCAACCGACAGTTGCCACGTCTAGCTGTGAGGCTGAGTACAGGGCAGCTTTCACCGCTACAGTAGAGTGTGTTTGGCTTCGACAGTTACTTACAGATCTTGGTATTTGCCAGACATCCTCCACTATTGTCTACACTGACAGCCAGAGTGCTTTGGCCATTGCGCGTAACCCAGTGTTTCATGCGCGTACCAAGCATATTGAAGTTCACTATCATTATGTTTGGGAGCGGTTGTCAGCAGGAGACATAGAGTTGTCCTATCTTCCCACAGAGGACAACATCGCAGATATGTTTACAAAGGCACTTCCTCGTCCCAAGTTTGAAGTCTTCTGACAGGCTTTACACTTGGTTCCCTTTGTTACATGATCTGACATTGCTTGTACATTCATAGGTGGCTATATCCTTTTGGATGAACATGTGCCACCATGACCACAAACTACAAGGTATTTTGAGACGTTTCCAGAGTACTTCAGCCCATCCCATGGAGGGGGGTTTGTAGGCCATCTTCTGGTGGTTCTAGTGATGCCCTATAGGCCATGGTATGTGCCTTGTAGGCATAAGTGTAGGCACTTATAGTGTGAGTGCCTTCTAGGCCACATAGGACACTTAGTCCTATATGACACCTAGGACATTTAGTCCTAGGTCTAGCTACAAGTACTTTGTACTTGTTTTTCATCATCTTATCTAAGATTTGATGTGACTGCTCTATCGACTCGTCTTGTACCTGCACTCTCTCTCTCTCTCTTCGTTTCGTACCTTCACTCCCCTCTCATGGCTGCCATTCTGAAAGCTTGGGACAGCTTTAGAAGTACTCTTCGGAGAGTTCCACCCTCCTCTCGTGAAGAAATTGACAGGCAGCCCGTCATGTGGAATGATTACATACTAGATGAGCATGGCAGATCACTGGGCATGTCACACTACATGCAGTGGTCTAGATGGGTGTTGGGCCCTGCCTCCACTATGGGTGTTTGGAAAGCTTTCAGGATGCTTCCAGAGGATCAAGAGAGTTCGTTCAGTTAGTCACCTCAGAGGAAGTGCAGCCAGGATGCAGCAGATATATGCAACCATACCAGTGGAGTGGATGGATACAGACCATTTGCCTATCTCGAAGTCCAATTGGTTGGGGGCTTTTACGAGGACAAGTATCCCTCTGCAGCTTATAGCCTTGCGGGATGCACATGAGGATACCCTTGTCTTTCGGGTTCATGCAGGAGGCAGACTTCACAGATCTTCAAAGGATATTCTCTTGGAGGCTCCTTTTCAGCCTGTCAGGATTGCAGGATACATGGAGATGGGTAGAGACTCATAGTGGTATCTTGATCTAGACCCTGTTCTCCTGGCTCTTGGATCTTGGATGCTTTGGTTGTATGGAGGTTCCCCTATTAGATCCTTGCAGCGGGATCCAGGGGAATGAGAGTGGATAGATGAAGGGAAGATGAAGGGCACCGAGAGAAGAGCATCCCCTTCTTTCGTTACACGGTTAGAAATGCTAGGAGATTCCAGCTCAGTTATAGAGGTTGGAGGTCCTCTAGAGCTCCTCATTGGGATACTTTTCAGATTTTTGCAAAGATGTAGAAAAAAATTTGGAGGAGACTTTGGAAATCCCTCAGGAATAGGAAAATCATGTTATTCATTTGGCTTTCTATTCATGGAGGGATTGCAGTGAAAATGTGGAGATCAAGGTTCGGGGCTGACCCTACATGTCCTCAATGCCACTCAGCGGTTGAGTCAGTGCAGCACTGCCTTTGGGAGTGCGCACAAGCGAGGATGATCTGGAAGGATGTTGCTAGGATACTTTGCATTTTTCATAGAGCACCCTTCTTCTTGACCTGGGGATCAGTTGCAACTTGCTTGGTTGTCACTCACTGGTCCATAGGCTTTCTTCAAGGGACATGACACGAATACAACCTTCTTTGTTTGACGACACCTTGTGAAGTCATGCTCCCTCCAGAATGTTCTGTTTACTCCATTCAGAGCTCCCCACGCTTCTATAGACACATCTTGGGAGATTCTGGCTAGTATTACAGCATGGCATATTTGGAGAGCTAGATGTACAGAGGCTTTGGAGGACTCCCAGGTTCACCCTTCTCAGACTATGGCCACTATCTGGGCAGATACTATATACACTTTGATGGCCATTTGGGCGAACATACAGGGAACCTCCACGACTGCTACTGCTAGGAGGGTTGCTTTTCTCAGAGTCTGGAGGGGTTCTCCTTTCTTCTCTGAGTCTTATGCAGGACGAGACATAGTCTTTTACACGGAGACACACCAGAGCCCAGAGTGTCCACTACCGATAGTCAGTGGCTACACATGGGAGTCAGCCTTCAAGGATGAGACGAGGGATACAGAAGGAGTTCGAGGATCAGGCGGGGTCACAGTATTGTACAGGTCTTCCCTCGCTGGAGCCATCTCCCTTGAGAGGAAGGACGCACACTCTCGATTCATGTGGATCCGGATCTGTCATCCTGCTTCAACATGTATCCACTTGCTTGGTACTATTTCTTTTTGTTTTTCAATAGTATGCTTATTAAGAAATGAAATGTTTTCCTACTGTTCAGTTACGGACAATGGGGACTAGTTCTAGCATTTGAGGGTGGACCCCCTTGCTTGGGGTTATGGGCATTAGTGACCCACAAGAGTGATGGCCTCTCTTTGAGAGGGACATCTAAAAACCATACCCCACCTGAGTACCCAAACATGGGACCAATCAAATGCACAGATTGCATACCGACCTAGGAACCATTCAAGAGAATGTTCCCTGAGCTTTGGGTGTGGGCCTGGCAGCATGCCAAGAGTAATGGAGATACAAGATAAGACGACAAACAAATGAGCTCAGTATGGCTCAATTATGACCTTAGAGTACGTCAATAGATAGTCTAGCTGTTAGGAACCCGTGGGTGCGATCAGAATTGAATTCTGACAACTTTGAAAATTTAGGGTTTTTGGAAGTGACACGTGGCAGCTGACATGTGGCAGACTGCCACATGGAATCTGAGCTGGCAGGTCAGTCCACCTGTCCCACACATGTGGCAGCATGCATGGCAAGTGGCAGGGCATGCATGCCAAGTGTTTGGCCCCAAATCTGGTAGATTTGGGGCATGCATGCCAAGTGTTTGGCCCCAAATCTGGTAGATTTGGGGCAGGTTGCGGGCTGTCCTCTTTGGGACTGCAGCCCACCAAAAATCTGGGACAAGTGTCCACCTTCCACTCTAGGCCTTGGGGGGGAGGGGGCTGAGCCTATAAAAGAAGGCCTCTCCCCTTCATTCCTCACATGAAAAATTCGTCACTTTTCTTCTCCCTCCTTTTGGATGATGCAGCAGAACCTCTCCAGCTCCTTGGGTGCAGCCAGCTTCTCCCCAGGCCATTCTCTCACCTCAGCAGCACTTTCTCTCTCTACAACAGCACATTCTCTCTCTACAGTTCCAGCCCCTCCTCTCCAGAAATCTGCCCCCTCTCAGCTCTTCTGGAACAGCAGCAGCAAACTCTCTCCTTCTCCTAACCTGGAGCAGCCACAGCCCCTTTCTCTCTCCTGCTGCAGTCTTTCTCTCTCTACTGCAGAATTTCTCTCTCTACTGTTCCAGCCCATTTCCCTTGCAGAAATCTGCCTTTCTGTGCACCTCTGGAACATTCTCCAGCTCCTTGGGTGCAGCCAGCTTCTCCCCTCAACAGCACTTTCTCTCTCTACAACAGCACATTCTCTCTCTACAGTTCCAGCCCCTCCTCTCCAGAAATCTGCCCCCTCTCAGCTCTTCTGGAACAGCAGCAGCAAACTCTCTCCTTCTCCTAACCTGGAGCAGCCACAGCCCCTTTCTCTCTCCTGCTGCAGTCTTTCTCTCTCTACTGCAGAATTTCTCTCTCTACTGTTCCAGCCCATTTCCCTTGCAGAAATCTGCCTTTCTGTGCACCTCTGGAACAGCAGCAGCTCCTCTCTTACATCCCCTCCCTTGGGATCAGCATTGGCACTCTCTCTCTACAGCTATCACTCCATAAAAGCTTTCTCTCTCTAGCCTACAGGCTGTTTTTCTAAGCTGTTCTCATTCCAGCCCCATTTCCACACTCTCCTCACCCAAGGTAGCTTCAGAGGCATCAAGGACTTCATCTACAAAAGGGTCAAGTCACGAAGGGAGCCTGTATTGTCAAGTTTATCTCATTTACAGCACTATTTCATGTTGTTTCTACTATCTTTCTAGAAACTAGTGCTTGTCTCTAATGTTGGATGTAAGTGGTGATTGTTGCAGGCTTCTTCCTTGTGGATTGGGCAAGCCAAGAGTTGAAACCTGAGCTTGAAGTCCTCCTTTTTGTTGTCTACCTTGTACATATGCTCTTGAGTCTTGTATCTAGGTTTTCACTGAGTTCATCAGTTTGGAAGGTGCATTGCACCTTGGTCTTGTATCTCCATTTTCAAGAATAAAGTGAGCCTGGATAAGGGGGGGGGCCGTCTTGGCCCCTCAATCATATTGCAATTTCCAATGATGTCACTTTGTGTTCAAGCTGTATAAATCTTAATTCCAGCTTAATTGCAAACTCTTAAGTTCAAGTATACGTGTTTGGCAACTCGCAATCATCTCATTCAAACGCCTCTGCAAAATCCGTTGTCTGAATTGATAGAAAGCACCGAGTAGTTTACAGGATCTGACGCACAGCCACTCGTGACCTTTTCATAGCAATATGCTACTTCCTGCCAGACACATCCCACTTCGCCAGAGCTGCACGAGAGGAGGGTGAGATATCGCCATATGCACCCTTACATCAGGATATCCCAGACCTTTTAGCCCGCGGGGAAGTTCTCCTTATTGGGGACTTCAACGCCAGGATGAGCACGCGCCAGGCACCACTCCTGGACTTCCGAGACGACTCTTTTATGCTACCAGACACGGACCTAGACGGAGCAGGTATGACCAAGATCTCATCAGATCGACACGGGCCTGTTACTCCATATGGACATGCGTTCCTCGATCTGGGCAGGATGCATGATCTCATCATCTACAACGGGCTTGACCTATGGCCCTCCTCAAGTGGTTTTACTTGCTTCCTACACGGGGGGGGCACTAGTGTAGTAGATTACATCATGGGATCCCCTACCTTCACTTCATGTATCACTGACTTCACCGTAGCACCACTCCCTCCAGGAGCTGATCACACATACCTATTCTTCACTATCGCCACCCCACGCTTAGCCACACCACACACACCACATAGGAAGTAGGACACCTACCACGACATACACTTTGATCACAGCCTCTCACCTGCCTACTCTGGATGCCTAAACAGACTCCTAACCTACATCGATCACATACCACTCATAGAGGACCGTGCTGCCCTTATTAGTCGCACACTCCACGAGGCTGCCCTCCAAATCTTTCCCCACACCACACGGTCCACTAGACCACCACCTCTTGGTTCTGTACCCTGCAACAACTGTTACGATGCGGAGTGCAAGGCTTATCACCGACAACTCCGACTTGAAACCAGATGTCACCTCCTGAACACACCAAACACGGTACACAAGTACCGACGTCTCGTACGTCGCAAGAAGCAGGCATTTCTTCGTCGAAATAAGGAGGAGCTGTTGAACATCTTGTACAGCAACAACTCTAGGGATTTTTTGCGAAGATTCCTTGAGCGTAGGTCTCCATCACCCCTCACCGACACGAGAGTCTGGCACACGTATGCACACCATCTTTATGATGTCCCACACCAGCCCACTCCAGATCTCATACACACTCCTCGCCCCACCACTTGCATGTTGTTCACCAAAGGGGGAGTCAATGACGCGGCATTGAAACTGCACAATGGCCAAGCTAAGGATCACGAGGGGCTATGCACTGAGTTTATCGCATATGGGGTCGACACGTTAGCCCTGATCCTAGCAAAGCTATTCAATGACGCTGTTTTCCTTGGCTTCCCCCGCACTTGGACACTCAACACAATCACCCCCATCCACAAGGCAGGGGATCCCATGGACCCGAGTAACTACAGGACTATAATGATTGGACATGTGATGTCAAAGATCTATGGAGCTGTATTGGATGCGTCGGTCAGCCTGTTCGCAGAGATGAGAGGACTCAGAGCAGAGGGTCAGACTGGTTTCAGGCAAGACCATGGGACTATGGATCACATACTCACACTCAGAAGTGTCATTGAGGAGGCTTGATCACGGAAGGAGAGGGTATATTGCTGCTTTGTGGATTTCCGCAAAGCCTTTGACACCGTACCTCAAGCTCGTCTCATCACACGCCTACAGACACTGGGATTTGATCAGGAGATCATCTAGGCAGTCATGGGACTTTATGAGAGAGTCTCAAGCCGAGTTTGGATAGGCACAGGCTGGGGACAGATGAGATCTTGAGTACCATAGGGGTCAAACAGGGTTGTCCCTTATCACCAACCCTCTTTGGCCTCTACATCGATGAGCTTGAGACTTTCATGGGGGCTTCCGGAGGGACCGGTTGCTCACTTGCTGGGATCATCATCATGATTCTTCTTTATACAGATGACGTGGCACTCGTCGTCCACACACGAGGGGCTCCAGCGACACCTAGATCCACTGCAGGCTTTTTGTTTATCCCATCCTGCATAGACAAAGGAATTTTACCAATCTGCACAATAGGATGTGCAGTATCATCACCAGTCTCCACAAATCCTAGTCTTTCCATTTTCCTTGCATCCTGCATCCATTCTGCATGACCTGTCATGTGGTTTGATGCACCTAAGTCAACATACCACACATCATTGCTTTCTTCTGCACTTGTCACAGAATCGGTCATGTGCTGCACCATAAATAAATGCTCATTTCTGTCATCACCCTGTCTAGTAGAGGATGTATAATTGCCTTGCTGCAGTTTCCCATTCATAATGTCATTCTGCTTTTTGTAGCAGTCTTTAGCCATATGACCCATTTTACCACAATAGTAGCATTCAACATTGCTGTTTGCATTTTGGCCTCTCTTCCATCCACCATGACCTCTTTGTCTCCCCCTGCCTCTAGAGTTACCATGTCCTCCTCCATAGGAATGGTTTTCTTGAGTTTGTTGCATATTCTGATTTCTAACTCAACTGTAAGACCATCCCATCCTGGAGATTTCCATTTGCCACAGGATTTGATTGCATCTGACAATTCCCTCTCAGTAAAAGGTTCCTCCAATTCCAAAGCTTGAGTAGTGGAAATAATAGGAGAAACATGCTGTAACAGTAAATTTCGTGCAACCAAAACCTGCTGCAAGGGAGGAACTGAGAACCAAACTGCTGAGAGAAATGATGCACACAAACAAAAGCAAGCTATGACCGTGAGGTAGTCCATGAACCATCAGGCATAAGCACCTTGCAAATTTCTGTTTTTAATCTCCTCTAATGCAAGCTTTTGAAAAATTGTTTGGAAGAGCAGCCTTTATCTGTAAAGGCTCTTTGTCTTGCTCTAGTCTCCCATTTAGCCAGTTTCCTGTGATCATTGAGTTTAAGACAATGTCTAGCTTGGCATAGTGTTGTTTGCTCATGCAGGGACAATGAACGAAGATGGCTGAGTTCAGTGAGGTCCTGACAAGTGAATTTGGCTTGAGCAATAGTTTCCCTCAGAGTCTTCATGTAAGACTTGCCATAACCTCTAATCAAAACTTGCATTTTGGAAACAAAAGAATCCCATGCATTATCAATTATCAATATGGCTGCGAGAAGACAGAGAATAATTTGCTTCAGTAACCATGGCCTTGAAAGCAGCATGTTGCAAATAGCTATTGTTCACGATCAGATGTCGCCTTTGTGGTAATCTATCATCTGGCATATCATGAAAGGATAACCGCAACCATAGAGGTGCATGATCTGAATGTACAAAGGCATAGTCAATCCACATTTTGCATGTAACATCACCATTTTGTTGCGGAGCTACACTATACCATCGATCCAGACGTGCCTGATAAGAAGAAAGGGCATTATGTTGGAAGGTGTATCCGGGTGACAAAGGCTGCGATTCCTTCCAAAGGTCAACCAACTCAAGATGCATCAGTAATTGAGACCATGCATGCCTTTCACGGGTTAACATATGAGTATGTCTGGAGGTATTGTCACCCTCTTGTGGAGCATTATTGAAATCCCCACATATAAAGGCATGATATCTCCATGGATATTGTTGCATGGCATCCCAAATAGCAGTTCTTTCTCGAGAGGATTGAGGTGCATAGACAGAAGCAAATTCAAACACCTCTCCTCGAATGATGCATTGAAGAATAAGCCATCTGCCTTTATTGTCATTTAAAGCAATAACTGGCTGAAGCTCATGTTTGATCAGAAAGACTACCCCTGAGAAAGAGTGCTCCCCAGCATAGAAAATATCATAGCCACAGTAGTGACCTGTCTTTTCCTGCATAGACATGTTGGTTGTGTTCTTGTAATGCCACTATGTCAGGCTGAAATCTATTGATATACAGCCACATAGATTTCCATTTCCTACTATCACACATCCCCTGGACATTGAGTGTAAAACATTTGATATGAGCAGTCATATTTACAGATATTTATAGTAAAATAACAGCTATGTACAACAGCAAACTTCATGATGTCAGCCCTGCATTTCTATCTCAGGGTCAAGGCCTCTTCCCTGAGAAGAAATATCCACCTGAGGAGTAGACAACAAAGCAGCAACCTCTTCTTCAGGGAAGAGTGTTCTGCTAGCTGTCACTGCAGCCCATGTGATCCCAATTCCTGTATTGACCTCTGGGGTGTTTCCACTAGAAGACGCACCATTCCAAGTGCGAGGGGGTGGAAGTCTTCGAGCAGAAATAACTTTTCTTGGACTTTGCCATCCATCAGTTGGAGGTTTTTGTCCTTTTGTTGAGGGTTGAATAGCAGGAGGTGAATGTGAAGAAACATTCCCATTTGAAACCTGTAAAGCACTAATATCTAATTTCTACTGCAGATCACGGGAGCAGCACCATGAATATCCTCCCAGCCAAATCTTGCTGAAGCTGACGAGCAGACAGAGAAATTCCAATCCCAAATCATACGTGAAATCCTTCTCTTCTCTCTCTAGCCTCAACAAGCCCCAACTCCCTAGATAGATCTAGATGCCACATGTCATCCATATAGGGCCTTCCTAATGCAACATTTCACCCCTCTCTTGGGATGCATTAAATCCTTTGCCCCTAGGCACAATCTTTGCATTAGGCCCTTAGCCTTAGATCTACCTAGTCTGGTGCTATCAGCCCTCACCTAGGACCTTGACATTAATTCCATCCCGATCATTTACATGAAGCGCAAACAAATATATTACAAAGATAGATCCTTTAAGGGAAATGTTGACTGATTCTTCCGAGGTCATGCTACCTCGGCTAGAGCGTAACAAAACCACTGGAGCTTTGCCTTTATCCTGAATTCCAAAAAACTGTCTACTACCTTTGTTTTTATTTGCAATGGTACCTAGGTAGGAGCATCTTTAGTAGGCATTTGAACAGGCAAAGTAGCAGGAGGCATTTTATGCTGATTCATTGGACGCTGTGAAGCCATGTGTCCAAATTTTTTGCAGTCAAAACAAGCCCCTGCAAATAATCCCCATTTCAGTTTATAAAAAGCACTTCCCATGTCTACATTGTTCACCGTGACTGAATAAGAGTCTGGTGTGAGATTATCAGTATCCCAGAGAATGCAAAATCGATTCGAGTTGCCATTAGGCCGTGGTGGGCAGACCACTTTGCCTAAAGTTGATGCAATTTTAGGCAAGAGTGAAGCCATGCATTGCGGGAAGTCTACAACTTCAACCCAGACCGGACATCTGTGTCGGATTAAAGCCTGAAAATCCCTTGTGGGAGACCATGGCAATACGTGCACCATTTGCTGCCCAAAAAAGAGGGGCGAATGTTCCAAAAGCATTTGTCTATGTATCTCATCCACCATAATGACCTCAAAAAAACCCCTGGCTGCATAGTGTACCTTGCGGACAAACGAGCCAGCCAGTGTGCGAGTCAACCAGTTGCCTATCTCTGCAGCAGGTGGCATCCGGCCTGGAAAAAATAAAATGACTGCATTTTTGTCATATTCTCTAACTGGATCCACAATTTCATCCATTTCAACCATGAGGCCAACCGATGGAACCGAGTCTTTCCACTCTTTCCTTGTGTCTGCAAATCCTTCATGCATGACATCATAGACCAATTGTGCCTCGAGAGAATCATGTACCGGGTCATGCTATGACCCTCAGCCTACTTTTGCTTCTTGCAATGAACTGAACGATCCTTTTGAAAAGTTTTTTCATAGGAATATTCAGCCATAGCTTTGTAAAAAGTGGAACCCTCATGAGCCGCTGCTCCTCCCCGCTCCCTTGCTGCACCCTCTCCCTCAGCCTGTCCCTCCCTCTCTCCCTTGCCCTCAGCCCCTCCCTCTCCCTCAGCCCCTCCCTCCCTTCTCCTCCTCCCCTTCAGCCTGCCCCCTTCCAGCCCACTCCCTCTCCTTTCCTCTCAGCCTGCTCCTCCGCCCCCTCCCTGCCTGCTCCCCCGCCCCCTCCCTGCCTCTCTGCCCCCTCCCTGCCTCTCAGCCCGCCCCCTACTCCCCCGCCCCCTACTCCCCCGCCCCCTCTCCACCCCCTCCCTGCCTGCTCCCCCGCCCCCTCCCTGCCTCTCCGCTCCCTCTCTGCCTCTCAGCCCACCCCCTCCTCTCCCTCTCCTCCCCCTTCCCTTCACCCCCCGCTCCCTCTCCTCCCCCTCTCAGCCTGCTCCTCCGCCCTCTCCCTGCCTGCTTCTCTGGCCCCTCCCTGCCTCTCAGCCTGCCCCTTCCTCTCCCTCTCCTCTCCCTCTCAGCCTGCACCGCCCCCTCCCTGCCCCTCCCTCTCCTTCCTCTCCCTCTCCTCTTCCTCTCAGCCAGCCCCCTCCCTGCCCCTCAGCCCGCTCCCTTCTTGCCTCTCCTTCCTCTCCCTTTCCTCTCCCTAGCCTGCCCCCTCCCTCCCTCTCAGCCTGCCCCCTCCCCTTCAGCCTCTCCCCTTTACCCCTCCCCTCCTCACCCCTTCCCCCCACTCCCTCCTCACCTCCTTTCCCTGTTTTCTACCCCCCTATCTCCCGCAGCTTTTTTTTTGGAGCAAAAGGAGCCTTCAAATTGTCAGAGTCGGCCTCCCCACCTCGATTGGCGATGGATACTCTGTCAGCCAATCCTACTCCACCTCCACCGGCCGCGAAAACTATTACCTTTTCTAAAGACGAGTTGCAGCAGCTCAAGAAGGATGTAGAGATTGAATGCTCTACCACGTTGCTAGCACGCATCTTCGGGTCTCACCCCTCCAGATCCCAAGCCAGAGATTGGATGCTTGCGGCTCTCCCCCCAGACCTCACTCCACGATTGTTAGATGTTCGTCTTCTGGGACGAGGTTTTTTCCAGGTTGTTTTTGACACTCCAGAGACTGCGAGCACTGTGCTCAAGGCTGAGTTTTTACACTTGGGACACAGGAAGATCTTCTTTGAAGCCTTTCATATTGGTTTCGACCCAGTGGAGGCAGATAAGGAAATCTTTTCGCTCTTCATTAGATTCCCCAGGCTTCCCTAGGTTCACCATCGACTTCTTTCTGTTATTGGGGAGCATTTTGGCGCAATTGTTGAGATCCCACCCCTCCCTGGGTTGCCATTGACTGCAACAGAGGCAACCAAGGCTGATGGGGTACCTAGAGTTAGGGTCCTCTGTAAGGATCCTAACCTCAAGATGGATCATGTTATGATCCAGCGCCTGGATGGTTCCTTTTTTCGCCAGAGAGTAGAGATTTCAGGCAGACAGGACCAGCGAAGGATATGCAGGACCATTGGACACTTTGCCAGGGATTGCCCCAAGAAGAAGCAAAGGCCCAAGAAGCCCTCTGGTACAGCTACCACCCCATGGCCTCGACAGGGGGGACACGGGGGTGGTATAGGTCCAGCACTTGCTCCTCGGCCTCGACAAAGGGGTGGTACAGGTCCAGCACCTGCTCCTCGACCTTCGCATGGCGGTCCTCCTTAGGGTGGTGGTGGTACAGGTCCAACACCTGCTCCTCGGCCTCGACAGGGGAGTGGTACAGGTCCATCACCTGCTCCTCGACCCCCACCTACCTCAGGGGCACGCGACGCTCTCCAGTGGGTTCCGGCACGTGTGCAGATCCCTCCTTCAGTTCACGAGGGTACATTAGTGGACTCTGCTTCACCTCGAGCTGTCCCTCCAGTCTCACCTCGCACAGTCCGAGACACTAAAGCTTCGACCTCCTCCCCGGTTGCAGCTTCTTCCCTAGATCCAGCGGTGCCAGACGCTCTTCTTGAGGCAATAGAGGTCTCCCCGGCTGGGCAGACACAGGATAGAGAGTAGTCCTCACTTCCTCCCTTGGATAGGGGGAAGGGGATGGTTTACACTATTGATCCTCTTCCCTCAGAAGGGATCCTTCGCACTCCGGTGTCTGGCTTGCTTCACAGGAACTCGTTTTCAGCCTTGGCAGATGGTTCAGATTTCCCAGAGGAGGAGTTTGTGCCTGCTACTTTTGGGGAGCCAGTGATTGGGTTTCATGTTGACAGGGCTTCTTCTTCAGGTGGCAGGGTTCTTTCCCCTGTTGATTTTCCGCCACTTGGTGCCATCCCTCCCTCCTCGAGCAGGAGGTCTTCCCCTGTTGAGGGGTTTGTTTCCGCCTAGGTCGGGGAAGGTGTTCCACTCTACATCCTCCCGTCGATGAGGATTATTAGTTGGAACATACAGGGCCTAGGTGGCATCCCACATCGCCGCCGTAGACAACTGTCAGCTTCATCCAGGTGTTACTGGGGGTTCCATTGATATCTTATTTATTCAAGAGCACAAGCTGGATTCTAGAGATTGTGCCAAGTCAGGCAAGTTGCTTTCTGGCCATACTTTTTGGTCGCCTGCCTTGGGCACCAAGGGGGGCACTTCTATTTCAGTTTCGCAGTCGGTTCTCCCCTTAGTTGTTGGACACGGAGTCATTATTCCCTCTAGAGCTCAGTGGATTATTCTTTTGATTGGAGGGCGTAAGGTTGGTTTCCTTAACCTGTATGCCTCCAACATTAGAGGGGAACGTGTCCTTATGTGGAAGACTTTGCTCTCCTGGGCCCCCATTGTGGATTCATGGGTGATTGGAGGTGACTTTAACATGGTCGAGTTACCGTCAGACAAAAAAGGGGGTAGAGAAGGCGGACTTCACTCTTTGGAGAGAGCAGCTTGGGATGCCTTCCTTTTTCACTTCTGTGGCAGAGATACTTGGTGGGATGATGCCTTTCTTATTCAGCCACAGTCCCTCCTGTTCTCTTGGTCGAACAGGAGGCAACAGATGCCTATTCATGCACGCATTGACAGATTCTATGTAGATGATTGAGCACTAGACAGAGGTGGATCGGTATGCATTGCTGCTGGGGTTTCCACTTCAGACCACTTTCCTGTTGTGCTGGCTATCTCAGAGCCTCACTTGAGAGGCCAGTCTCCCAGCATCAGGATTCCAGATGCCTTTTACACAAAGGAGGACCTTACAGAGGCAGCCCTGCAGATATGGGTTTCTCATGTCCAAAGTGGGCAGCCATATCCATCACATGTAGCTGCTGCCCTTTCTGGTATTAGCAACTTCTACCGCTCAGTTGCTTGTACCAGGAGACGAGATATTCTCAGAGGTGAGATTGGTGTTCGCCAGCAGTTGGCAGCTTTGCAGAGGGAAGAGCAAAAACGGCCTTCAAATGCTTGGATTCAGGAGCGCCTTGCTGCAGCAAGGGCTCATCAGCAGTTATTGCTTGATCAGAGTGCTTGATCAGAGAGCAAAGTATGCCTTTCATGCACGGGAGTCCTTCTGGATTCAGATGGGTGGTAGAGTCAATAAACACTTTTTCTCTACTCTTGACCCTAGACATAGTAGAGAGAGTGTATCCTAGGTTATTGACTCACATGGGGTTTTACAGACAGATCCTGATGATGTCTTACGCATAGCTTCAGATTTCTATGCCACCCTTCTTACTGCTGATCCTGAGACACATGATAGAGAGGATGCTAGACAGGCTATTTGGCAGAGCATTCCTGTGTTGGTGAATCCGGGTATGCATGTTATACTCGATGCACCTTTCACCAACACAGAGTTCAGGACTGCACTTTCAGCCCTTCACAACGGCAAGTGCCCAGGTTCGGATGGCCTCACCCCGTCTTTTTTCATTGCATTTTGGGATATGATTGGAGACTATATTACTTCAGCCCTGCAGGCCATTTGGGACTTTGGCGAGATGCCTGGGTCACTTACAGAGGGTCTCATCCACCTTATCCCAAAAGGAGGTTGCAGAAATTTAGTGTCCCAATGGAGGCCTATCACACTTCTGGGGACTTGTTACAAGATTCTGGCCAAGGCTATCAGCCTCCGATTGCAGCCCCTTCTCCCTGATCTTATTCATGACACTCAGACGGGATCTGTGCATGGCAGAAGCATTTTTTATAACATTTTCTCTTCTGGGAAGCTTCAGAGTGGGCCATGCAGAGTGGACAGAATCTTGCCATTCTACTTTTGGAATTTGAGAAAGCTTATGATAGAGTAGATTGGGGTTTTTTGGAGGGCACCCTTCTACGCTTTGGCTTTACTGATGCTTGGATCAGAGGTGTTTCCTCTTTGTACAGATCAGCCCACAGCCAGGTACTTATTGGTGGGGTAAGGGGTGAGAGATTTCAGATTTCGAGATCAGTCCGTTAGGGATGCCCCCTTGCTCCTTTCCTTTTTTTGTTCGTGGCCGAAGCTATGAGTATCTATGTTAGATCTCAAGCTGACATCTTTGGGCTAAGACTTCCCATCAGAAGGGAAGAGGAGCTACTTGACAGTGAGTTGGCAAATGACACAGCAGTTTACTTGGATGCCACTCCACAGACGCTCACTTCTTTCAGGACAGCATTGGATTTATTTTGCTTGGCGGCAGGGGCGTAGATAAATTGGCATAAATCCAATGGCTTTTGGATCAGTGATGAGGACACTCCAGTTTGGGGGCTTGACATAGGATTCACTTGGGTTTAGAGGGGTGAGCCTATCAGGTATTTGGGCTGCCAGGTCGGCTTGGATATTTCTACCACGCAGCAGTTTGCTCCCGTTTTGGAGAGCATCAGAAGGAAGCTTCTTTTTTGGAGCTCAGCCAAGCTGGATCTTGCCTCTAGAGTTGTGGTGGTCAACCAGGTCCTCTTGGCCACGGACTGGTTTGTTTGTTCATGCTGGTGGCGTTCTAGGGACTGCATTATTCAGCTCAGAAGACCGATCAGAAACTTTCTCTGGAGTGGGCTTGATGGCACAGCAGATGCCTTAGCCAGGGTGGCTTGGGAGACCCTCATCCTCCCTACACAGGAAGGGGGTCTCAATATTATTGATCTAGATTTACAGTGCAGAGCTTTACTTTGCAAGATGGTGGTGCGGGGACTTATGCCAGGGTAGGAACCATGGAAGGACTTTCTTATCAGCAGCATACAGAGGTGCACACCTTCTTCAGGAGGAGACTGGATGAGCAGTGTTAAGTGGATCTTCACCACAGCACACCTCAGATCACCTTCGTCCCCTCTCATGGTTGCCATTCTGAAAGCTTGGGCCAGTTTCAGAAGCACTCTTCGGAGGATTCCTCCTTCCTCTCGGGAAGAGATTGATAGGCAACCCATCATGTGGAATGACAGTATTTTAGATGATCATGGCAGACCACTGGGTGCCTCACTCTACATGCGGTGGTCCAGGTGGGAGAGGGGACTTGCATCATCTATGGGGTCTTGGAAAGCTTTCCGCAAGCTTCCAGAGGAGACTAAATCAAGGTTGACAGGACATCTCAGAGGGAGTACAGGGAGGATCTTGCAGATTGAGGCAGCCCTTCTAGAGGTTTGGGTAGACACAGATGATATGCCACTCACTTCCTCCACTTGGGCAGGTACTTTTACGAGAGGCGGTGTTCCGCTTCAAGTTTTGGCCTTTCGAGATGCACAGGAGGATGCTTTGGTTTTTAGTGTCCAGGATGGTGGCAGATTGCTCAGGTCCACAGAGGACATCTTGCTTGAGTCTGCTTTTCAGCCTATCAGGGTTGTAGGTCTTTTGGTGCAGGGAACAGATTCAGAGTGGTTCCTAGACCCAAACCCCCGGCTACTCTTCACCGGGTCTTGGAGGCTCTGGCTCTATGGGGGAGTTCCCATCAGGTATTTGAAGTGGGACCCCGGAGAGTGGGAGTGGATTGACGCAGGGCATCGAGAGAAGAGCATCCCCTTCTTTCGTTACACGGTCAGTAATGCCAGGAGATTTCAGCTCAGTAGTAGAGGTTGGAGACCTTCCAGAGTTCCTCATTGGGAGACATTTGATATCACTTCAGATCGGCAAAGGTGCTTTTGGAGGAGACTCTGGAAATCCCACAGGAATAGAAAGATCACTATCTTCTTTTGGCTTTCTATCCATGGTGGGATTGCAGTGAACCTTTGGAGGTCCAGGTTCAGAGCCGACCCTACTTGCCCTCGATGCCTCTTTGCTTCGGAGACTATTCAGCATTGCTTATGGGATTGCAGACAGGCGAGGATGAATTGGATGGGGGTAGCCAGGATTTTCAGTCACTTTGCCCACTCCCCATTTTTTATGACATGGGGCTCAGTGGCTTGGCTTTCTCTTACAGGACCTCTGATTTTCTATGAGAGATTTGACTCCTCTCGGGCCATTTCGGTTCGACGTCATCGGATTGAGTCCTGTTCGTTGGATGTGGTACCACACCTTCCTTTTACAGTTGTACATGCCTCTGTGGATACTTCTTGGGAGATTCTAGCGAGCATAGCATCCTGGCATATCTGGAGAGCTAGATGCACAGAGGCTTTGGAGGGTACTTAGGTTCATCCCTCGCACACTTTGGCTAGTATCTGGACAGACACCGTACATACTTTGATGGCCGTATGGACGGGTATGCAGGGAGACTCCCGTGCAGCCTCAGCTAGGAGGGCTTCTTTCTTCAGGGAATGGAAGGCTTCTCCTTTCTTCTCTGAGACTACTACAGGGTTGAGGTGGCACTTTCAGCCTCAGCCTTGGTTGTTTTCCACCTCACTCTGAGGGGATTTTTATTTATCCTCATGATTTCATGATGTACTCCGCAGTGTACCAAAAATATTATTTAGAGAAAAGCATAGGATTGGATGTGAACAATGCGTTCTTGAGCAGTTATCTTGATGAAGAAATTTACATCGATCAACTAGAAGGCTGTATAGTTCTAGGGAAAGGCATTTGAAGTGCCAATTCTTGAAATTGATTTGTGGTATAAAATAAGTCCCTAGACAAGAGAATGCTAGAATTGGATATCCTTTACATCATCTTGGTTTTGAGACATCTACAATAAATCGACAATTATACATTCTTAAAATAGGCTTAAAATTTGCAGTCATCATTCTTTATGTGAATGATTCTCTCACTACCCTTTCATGTGAAGAAATGTTTGTGAATATTAAGAGAAAACTTACATCTACCAAAGGAGGGTGGAATACTTTAGACCAAAAAATATTCTCTACCCTCAAAGAGTTGCCCGAGAGAGAGTCCCTGCCATGCCATTCCAAGTGGGATAGAATGTGTTTCCAATCAAGAAGCAGACGAGAGACAAAAGGGCATCCTCTGATCTTGCCTTGGATAGAGCCAAATAAAAAATCCCACTGAGTAGGCTGCCAATTCCCAAAGGCAGATGTATGAAGATGTAATAAGAAGAGCGGATCATGAAAGCCCAAGGCTGATCTCCTTGCATAAACTGTATCATCATTTTCCCTCTGTGAGCAAGTAAATGCATTTGAATATTGAGAATGTTCGTCTTGACCCCCGTGCATCTTTGGAGAACGAAGACGATGCATAGAGAGTAATCTGAGACTTTTCTTGCCATGTTTTGAACGCCAGAAAATTTCCATGATAGCTGACATAAATGAAACCAGATCTGCCTTAGTGAACATAGTGAGAGGCAGATAAAATTGTATGTATGCTATCAAAATGGATTGTGTAATTCGCAGACGAACATGTAATGGCCAAGTTGCAAGCTTCCAATATTCAAGTTTTGCCCTTAACTTTACTGGCACCCAATCAGTTTGTTGTGAACGGGTGAGTCCCCAGCCTAGAGGATAACCAAGATGTCGAATGAATTGAGAAGCGGGGACAATTTCCCTAGGCCACAGAAGGTTGTGCCATTCCTGTGCATGTAACGGCAGCAATTTTGATTTCTGAAAATTTACCCGAAGGCCAGCAGCCAATCCATATGTAGAAAGAGCATGCATAATCATGGACAGATCAGCCCGAGTATTTTTTGGAGTAAAGAATGAATCATCAGCATATGCCTGAGCAATCATGCTGCGACTACCAAGAATCTCCAAACCGTGCAACTGGTCAGTGTCCAAGAGGTGATCCACATATTGAAGCAGTGGATGAGTGGCTATGGCAAAAAGTAAAGCACTCAGGGGACATCCTTGCCTGACAGAGAAAGCAAGAGTCCAGGATGGAGAAATATCTCCTGAAAGTATGCAGGCAGCTTCACTATCTTGATATAGCCAAGTGATGAGTTGCTGCATTTTTGTGCCAAAACCCAATGCCTGCATAATCGATGAAATAAAATCCCATTGAACAGTATCAAAGGCTTTTGCAATATCAACTTGCAATAACAAAACATCCTACTGTGTGTATTTGGCATATTCAATTCCAATGTAAGCATTAGCAATGTTATCTGTGATATGCCTACGCGGGACAAAGCCATATTGAGCAGGATGCAACCCATCATGTAAAAACCCCTTTAGCCGATCAACAATCATTTTGGTAGTGACTTTGTAAATTACGGGCATAAGAGTGATAGGTCTCCAGTCTGCCAAAGACTCACAAATTTGTTTTTTGGGAAGGAGTTTAACAAGACCTCTCTTCTATGTGTCCGGCATTTTTTGATTTTGCCACGCAGCATTCACAGGCCAGTATGCTAGAAAAAACTCGACTGTTAAACCATCCCATCCTGGGGATTTCCATCTGCCACATGATTTGATCGCATCTGACAGTTCCTTCTCAGTAAAGGGTTCCTCCAATTCCAAAGCTTGAGTATGGGAAATGATAGGAGAAACATGTTGCAACTTCGTGCAAGCAAAATCTGTTGCGAGGGAGGAGCTGCAGAGCCAAATTGCTGAGAGAAATGATGCACACAAACAGAGGCAAGCTATGACCGTGAAGTAGTCCATGATCCATTGGGCATAAGCACTCTGCAAATTTCTCCTCTGATGTAAACTTTTGAAAAATTCTTTGGAAGAGAAACCTTTATCTGTGAAGGCTCTTTGTCTTGCTCTAGTCTCCCATTCTGCCAGTTTCCTGTGATCATTTAGTTTAAGACAATGTCTGGCCTGGCATAGTGTTGTTTGCTCATGCATGGACAACGAACGATGATGACTGAGTTCAGTGAGGTCTTGACAAGTAGATTTGGCTTGAGCAATGGTTTCCCTCAGAGTCTTCATGTAAGACTTGCCATAAGCTCTAATCAACTTGCATTTTAGAAATATAAGAATCCCAGGCACCATCAACATGAAGATGGCTGCTAGAGGAAAGACAATGAGCTGCTTCAATAACCATTGCCTTGAAATCAGCATGTTGCAAATAACTATTGTTTATGATTAGATGTCTCCTTTGTGGCAATCTATCATCTGGCATATTATGAAAAGATAACCGCAGCCATAGCGGTGCATGGTCTGAATGCACAAAGGCATAGTCAATCTACATTTTGCATGTGAAATCCCCATTTTGTTGGGGAGCGACATTATACCATCGATCCAGACGTGCCTGATAAGCGGAAAGAGCATTATGTTGAAAAGTGTAGCCCGGTGACAAAGGCTGCAATTCCTTCCAAAGGTCAACCAGATCCAAATGCAAAAGTAGTTGAGACCATGCATGCCTTTCAGGAGATAACATATGGTCATGTCTGGAGGTGTTGTCTTAGCATTATTGAAATCCCCACATATGTAGGCATGATATCTCCACGGATATTGTTGCATGGCATCCCAAATTGCAGTTCTTTCTCTAGAGGACTGAGGTGCATAAACTGAAGAAAATTCAAACACCTCTCCTCTAATAATGCATTGGAGAACAAGCCATCTGCCTTTGTTGTCATTTAATGCAATGACTGGTTGAAGCTCATGTTTGATCAGAAGGACAACCCCTGAGAAAGAGTGCTCCCCAGCATAGAAAATATCATATCCACAGTAGTGTCCTGTCTTGCCTGCATAAATATGTTGGTTGTGCTCTTGTAATGCCACTATGTCAGGCTGAAATCTGTTGATGTACAGCCACACAGATTTCCATTTCCTACTGTCACACATGCCCTGGACATTGAGTGTAAAACATTTGATGTGAGCAGTCATATATACAGGTAGTTATAGTAATGTAACAACTATGTATAGCAACAAAATTTATGAGGTCAGCCTTGCATTTCTATCTCAGGGTCGAGGCCTCGCCCCTGAGAAGAAGTAGCCGCCTGAGAAGTAGACAGCAAAGCAGCAACCTCTTCTTCAGGGAAGAGTGTTGTGCTGGCTGTTACTGCAGCCCATGTAATCCCAATTCCTGTATTTATCTCTGGGGTATTTCCGCTAGAAGATGCACCATTCCAAGTGCGGGGGGGTGGAATTCTTCGAGCAGAAATAACTTTTCTTGGGCTTTGCCAGCCATCAGTTGAAGGTTGCTTTCCTTTGGTCAAGGATTGAATAGCAGGAGGTGAATGTGAAGTGAGATTCCCATTGGGAGCCACTGGAGCTTTGCCTTTATCTTGACTCCCAGAAGGCTGTCTACTGCTTTTATTTTTGTTGGCAACAGGAGTAGGAGCATCTTTAGTAGGCATGTGAACTGGCAAGGTGGCATGAGGCATTTTATGTTGATTCATTGGACATTGTGAAGCCATGTGTCCAAACTTTTTGCATTCAAAACAGGCCCCTGCAAATAAACCCCATTTGAGTTTATAAAAAGCACTTTCCATGTTCACATTATTCACCGTGACTGAATAAGAGTCCGGTGTGGGATTATCAGTATCCCAGAGAATGCAAAATCTGTTTGAGTTGCCATTTGGCTGTGGTGGGCAGACCACTTTACCTAAAGATGCTGCAATTTTAGAAAAAAGTGAGGCCATACATTGGGGGAAATCAACAACTTCAACCCAAACCGGGCATCTGTGTCGGATTAAAGCGTCGGATTAAAGCCTGAAAGTCCCTTGTGGGAGACCATGGCAAGACATGCACCATTTGCTGCCCAAAAAAGAGAGGTGAATGTTCCAAAAGCATTTGTCTGTGGATCTCATCCACCATGATAACCTCAAAAAAGCCCCTGGCTGCATAATGTACTTTACGAACAAAAGAGCCAGCCAATGTGCGTGTCAGCCAATTGCCTATCTCTGCAGCAGGTGGCATCCGGCCTGGAAAGAATAATATGACTGCATTCTTGGCATATTCTCTGACTGGATCCACAATTTCATCGACCTTAACCATGAGGCCAACTGAAGGAACCGAGTCTTTCCACTCTTTTCTCGTATCTGCAAATCCTCCATGCATTACATCATATACTAGTTGAGCCTCAAGAGTATCATGCATCGGGTCATGCTGACCCTCAACCTGCTTTTGCTTCTTGCAGGGAGCCGAGCGCTCTTTTTGAAACTTTTTTCATATGAATACTCTGCCATGACTTTGTAAGAAAGGGAGCTTGAGAATGAAGTACCTGTAAAAGGATAGTGAAAGCCAAAAAAACCAGTCCCAAAGAAATATTCACAGGAAGCCCACAAGAGAGGAGAAGAAGAGTATAACTAGTAAGGAGAGAGCATAGGGATAGGTGAGATTTTGGCGGAAGACACAGGACTGCTAGGGAAGACACCGGAGCAAAAAAACCCCAAAAGAACTTGTACGGCAAGAGGTACGGGGTAAACTTTACGAAAGGGACTGAGCAGGTTGCGCTGTACGGACCACCAGTACGGACCACCAACGGGGTTGTACGGAGAAGTTTGTACGGACGATGATGGATTGCACAGAAATACCAAATGAAATTTGTACGGAGGCTGGGCTGTATGGAGAAACTGACGAAAGGAATTGACGAAGAGAACTGACGGAATTTGTACGGAAGAGGCTGGGCATACGGAAGCTGACGAAGGGCTGGGATGTACGGAAGCTGACGAGGAGACTGGGCTGTACGGAGAAGCTGACAAAATCTGTATGGAAAAGGCTAGGCTATACTGCGTTGTACGAAAAAACGGAGAGCAGGGAGGCAGCACGGCCTGCACGCAGATCTGCGCAGGGATGGCAACCGTACGGATGTACGGACGTACGGACGAAAGGGCCTGTAGGGGGATCAAGGCGAGGCGCTCCAAGCTCTCTCTCTACACTTCCTCTCTCTAACACACACACACACACACACCCCATTTCCATACACACTTTTTTTTGTGGGAAGAAATCTTTTATTTCTGTAGAATAATTACATTCATAGTTACTTCAAAAATGAAGTAGCTACTACTCAACTAAAGATCTCAGTATAAGCTGTATACACATCCTGATCAATCGAACGAGTTTGAAAACAATCATAGAATGATTGTTGCAAAGATCGTTTGAAAAAAAGAAAGGATGAAAATAGTGGATTACCAAAGACTCTATGATTTCTATCCATCCATAAAGTCCATAGGGTCCAATAGCGCACCCATACAAAAAATAAATCAAAACCCTGTCTCTGTGGATGAAAGCCAAACAACCATAAAAATCTGCCAAAAGTAACAGTAGGAAATCGCTGTCGAAGCCTCTGTCTGATGAGAGCAATGAGATCAGAAGTATTTGGACAGGACCATTTCCATACACACACACAGCTTCACTACACACACACACATACATGTGACTGCTAGATGCACACATGCACCTTAGAGAAAGCCCTTGATCACAAATATCCCAACATACCCCCCCCCTCAAGGGTTTGCCTCATGCTATGTCAAGGATTCATCTAGTCACATAGTTTCACATGCCATCTCATGGAGGTCAATGATAAATCTATGGCTAGGATCTCATGCTAGCAAGGGTGCCCAAGGGTCAAGGTTTACAAAAATGGGATAGACCCCCCAAATGGTTATCTCCTTTGCAGGTACAAGGATTAATCTTAGGCCTTCGTGTGGACCTAGTTTCTCATGTTTGCAAGAGGTACCATGGAGGCAAAGACATATCACATGAACTGCATCATATGGTGACCAAAGGTGATTTACAAAGACTGTAAGGACTAAAAACACATAACATTCTTTTTGGAGTACTACTCTGGATCTCAAAATTAACTACATGACGAAGTAATGACAAAACTTCAAAAATGTTAGAGTTTAGAAGGTCCAATCTTTATCTTCATCTACCATAATATTTGTTTCTTCATTTGCTGATGCTACTACAAAATTGTTACTTCATTTGTTGATTGAGTTCTTTCTTCAACCATATTTGCCGACTTTCTTCTTCTCATTGCAAAACTTCTCAGAGTGATTGTTTTTGCCACAATAAGTGCAAGGATTAATTTTATTTCAATCTTTGTCAAGATGGTTGGTCTTTCCACAATGCTTGCATGCTTTGTACTTGCCCTTTGATGAGAACTTCACTGTAAGTGCTTGAGTTTGATCTTATGCCTTCCTTGAATTCTTCTTTCTCTCTTCTTCTTGTAGAGCACTGATGATGCTCTCTAGTGCTGGTTGGGAAAGATTCTTCAAAGTAGTCACAACATAGTCAAAATCCTGAGGCATACTCTTTAAGAGCACAGCCATTGCATCATCTTCAGTGATTGAAGAGTTGACTGAGGCCAATTGTGACATAAGACTCCTAATAGTGTTGACATGAGCTGCAATAGAGTCTCCATCCATCTTTAGTCAAAGAACTTAATCTTCAAAGTCAATTTAGAGTTATGAGAGCTAGCACCAAATAGCACATCTAACTTATGCCAAGCCTCATAAGGAGATTCCAAATCTGAAATATGATGCACATAATCATCTCCCAAACCTAATGCAATATTTGCATTGGATTCCTTTAGCCTTTTAGCATCTCCTGGTGTTGTTGAAGTAGTCACTTGCCTTCCCCTTTTCTTTGGTTGTGGTGGATTCACCCTCTTGTGATGACTGATTCCCTAGCTTGACTAAATCCCACAAATTCTCCTTCATAAGCATAAAATTAATTTTCATTTGCCAAGTATGGAAGCCTTGGCCATTGAATTTGTCTATTTTAAAGGTAGCCATGAGAGGGTCTTACCTTTATGATTAGGATTTTTCACTTTTCTCTTGACATATCTAGGTGCTTCTTCATAAGCTTTTTCACTTTTCTTTTGACATATCTAGGTGCTTCTTTCTTCTTCTTCCCTTTTGCTTTCACATATGAAGCATTAGAAGAACAACAAGAGCTAGGCATTGTGAACAATCATTACCAACTGAAAATTTACTGTCAATTAAGTATCCTCAGCATATTTGAACTTGAACATCCATTTCCCAAACTGTCAAGAATATGAACAAGAAATAGTAGCAATCTTGGAGACCAAAATTCGCATTGATAGAAGCAGCAATGAGAGGGCTTTTGAAGCAGAAATAAAGCTTGTATACCAGCCAAGGTCTACACCAGAGGATAGGCACAATTGCGCATCACGTCGCCATAGCCAAGTTGAAGAAGTTTGACTGGTGTTTCTTTAAATTCTCCTCACTCCAGCAACCATTTGAGCTCAAAGTTCATCAAGAGGTAGCTTGCAGCATCGCCCAACTTGGGCTCAAAGGGCAGGTCGAAATTTCGACTGTAGAAGATGAATTGCACAGAAGTTTGTCGTGCGAAGTTTGTGTCGGCATGGGCTGTAGAGGGCAAATGTTGGGAAACTCTTTGAGGTGGAGGTGCACCCTACTAAGGTGGAACTACAGTTCATAGGGTTTGAGGAATGGCGCACTACAGAGAGAGAACAAGCTCTTACAAAAACCTCCAAGAAAGAGGCAAAATGGGAAGGTGGAAGTGAGGAAGAAGATGATGATTGTCTGAGGGGAGGGGTTCCTATCCTTTCGGAGGTGTTACCAGAGGTCAAAGGCCGCTAGCGTGAGAAGCATGAGTGTTGCAATGATCTAATGCAATGGATCGCGCGGAGTGCACCGTGCAGTGGTGTGCGGATGTCGTAGGCTGTATTGCAGTGAACAACGGCGTACGAGTGCACTATGATAAATGACAATCACATGAGAACTCCACAACATAAGCATAAGAAGAAACACGGTCATACACTAGTGAAAAGTCCCCATATCAGAAAGAGACAAAATGAGAAAGTGACCAAGATGGCCAAAGTACATATCACTGGACCAGCACCTACAGGTCACAGGTCGCAAGTCACAAGAACACACAGATCTATCCCCATAGTAGACAGAGGGGTACACATAGGTCTCTCCACACTCCCTCCTTGGCGAGCTCGTACCTCCAGCCTCTATCTCTTCTCACACTCTCCTCCTACTCCAATGCCGAACGTCGAATGCTCAATGCTGACTGTCTCCCCCCCCTCTCCACCTTCTCCTTCATCCTCATCCCTCGCCTTGGAGGATCCCTTCTTTGCTAAGAATCTCCCCCTTTCTCCCCATTGGTCATCCTCCTATCTCCTTAGCTGTTGAGGATAGCCGTTGCGCCACTGGCTCTCTTGATGGCTACGATGACTTCCTGACTCCCTGACTCGCCAGCCTCTTCTAGTCAGGATGGTGTAAATACTCCATGTGCAGGTGAGCTAGATCACCGCACCATTGAACCATTGAACCACTGTGTAACTGTAAATACTCCTGACTGCTCCATGTGCGCAGCTCTCGATGAGATTGCCTTGGGCATGGTACTCCTGGTTGACCTGTGGTTGACATGTGACGACCTGTGGGTGACATGTGTCGACCTGTGGTTGACATGTGTCGACCTGTGGTTGACATGTGTCAACACATGGTCGCCTCGGATAGTACTCCTATCCGAGTGTGGTCAACCCCTAGTGTCATGTGGCTAACTTGTGTTGACACATGGTCAACATGTGGTCAATGCTTGTCGACATGTGGTACGCCTGTCGACATGTTGTCAACACCTCTCGATCTATGGCCAGGGGTGTCTCTATTGTAACAATGATGTGGCAAACTAGGGGGCTAAAGGGTTTTCTAGAACCTAGAGCTCTGATACCACATGTCAGGGAGTAGTGGGAGAGAAGAGATGCATCATGACAAGAGTTGAGAACACAAGAGAAGACCAAAATGTGTCTTCTATTGATTGTGAGAGAGAAGCCTCTCATATATAGAAAGAAAGAAAGAAAGAAAGTTTATTAATGTCCACTGGAGACCTAAAAAGGTCTATGGGACAAAAGAGACCTGCTTATACATCAGTACAGAGAGGGCCATAGGCAACCTCCCTGGGAGTATCATCTGATTCCTCCAAAAAAACAAAATACATAGAACATAAAACATAAAAGGAACTAAGTACTATGCTATGGAGTGGCCATTACATCAGTTTAAGACTGAGGGTCTTTAGATTTTGTCTTAAATTCTCTAATCACTGTAAGACCATCACGATATACTGCCCATTTTCCTGCTTCCCTGGCTGCCCGAACCTTAGCAAGCTCGGTAGCTTTGTTCTTCAGTTGGGTTCTTGTAAGCTCCTCAGCAATCCATAGAGTGGGAGAGAGGGTGGCCTAGATCATAGGCACCTCTCGTACATCAAAGGCAATTAGTCCTACATCATAGGGACTTCCTAAATCATTGGCACCTCCTTAAGAGGGTGCCTTCTACTACATCATCACATGTGTCATGGTCCTAGATAGCACTAAGTGTGCTTCACTATACACACATACAAACATGTTACTGCTAGATGCATACATGCACCTTAGAGAAGCCCTTGATCACAAATATCCCAACATTTATTACCCTTGGGATATTTGTGATATTTGTCATTATAATGATGCCATTCAAACTCACAAATGCACATACTTGCTTTCAAAAGTTGATGAATAAGATGTTAATTCCATACCTTGACCACATTATTCAAGTGTATATGGATGACTTTCTAATTTATAGTACTAGGGATGATCACCTAGTGAAAGCAAACAATGGTCTTTGTTAGATGGATGAAGCTAGGGGGTGCGTGTTGCTTCACAATCATCACCTTACGGAGGAGGATTGGTCACATCATCTCAACATTGATTTACTTTAATTGGAAAGGATTCAAAGCTGCCATGCAAAGCTTCAGACACTTCTTCCCAACTTGTTTGAGTCTTTTCTCCATAATGTGGAGGTAAACCCGTTAACCTGTTGAATTGAACCTTGCCTTATTACATGCGACAAACTTAAAACATAAAGCAACAACTGCATGAAATGAAATGAAATATAAAGAGCCACTATATTCCAAAGAATCACTGAGAACTACATCTGGATGATTCACAGCTTACAAGTCACGGCATCGAGCCATCACACTATTATGGAACTTCTCGAAGGGTAGATGAAGATGATGCTGACATCACAAACGCCCATCACGAACCAAGCATCTCAGTGAAGAACACCCACAATCCATGCCACGAACAAGGTTCGAGATAGTGCAGTTGATAGCTGAGTTACTCATGCAATCTATGTAGGTCCCACATGGCTCATGTCTCCACTAATCCCCCCTTAACCTAAGCTCAGCTTAACCCATTCAAGGTTTGCCTCCAACAGCCCCCTCAAACTGAGAATGGGTAATCTCTAGGTCAACTATGAGAGAATCCTCTCTCAACAAATTGACAAGAGATCAAAACAAAGAGCCTTGCCCCAAAGCCGATACAGACATAAAACGTGCACATATCAAACACTTTCCACAAAAGTGGAGAGATCAAAGATACCATGCTTGAAATATTCATAGGCGACCAACTTTCAATAGACAAACACGACACGATAGAACTTGGACTCAGCTGTGCCTCAACTCTACGAGGTATTTTTGGTAGCTTACTACAAAATACCTAGCTATTATTCAAGACTTTTAGAACACATATTCATCATAGTCGACACCTTCGACTTCGTATAGACCTGCGACATATTCATGAACCACTGTTGCATGTGCCGATTCCTCTACTTTGGTGGCCTCTCTATTCTTCTTTTTTGTATCTTTCCGCTTCCTATAGGAGAATTCTTCTCGGTGCCCAGGTTTTCCACAGTAACCACACGAAAATTCAAGACGACTATCCTTTTTTAGCAACTTGTTTTTACCAGTAGGCACCATGGAAACAGAGACATGTTCCATATCAAAACCTTCATCAAGATTCTGTTGTCGTTTGTCGTCGAGGAGGGTTGCGATCATCTCAGGCAAAGAGAGATCTGCATTGACTCGTAGGATTTTCATAATTCTAGCATTATGCCGATGGAAGACTGTTGAGGAGGGCTGCCTTGATATCGTCATCTTCAACTTTCACTTTCATGTCTAGGAGTTGATTCAGGATAGCTCGCATTTTATTGAGATGCTCTCCAAGACAATCATTATCATCCATCTTTAAACCAAAGGAAGCTTTCTTCAAAATCACCTGCGTGTTCTTCATCAATCGAGATCCGAGCAGAGTATTGATGGCCAACCAATTTTATGCAAGGTTTGATGGTTGTATTTAGCTCCAAGTGCTCGACCAATGATCCCAAGAGCTTTCTCGTTGCGACTATTGCAATGCATTGTCTTTTGTTTCTCGGATTCGCTCGGCTCTTCTTCTACTCCAGACACTACCGGCCATAATCCTTTCTCCATCAAGTATAATTGGGTCCCAAGTTGCCATGCAAGGAAATTTGAACCGGTAAAGGCCACCAACTTCACAGATTCCACCTTCGACTCCGTCTTTCCTACTCTGATACCAACTGTTGAATTCAACCTTGCCTTATTACATGAAACACACTCAAAACATAAGGCAACAACTGAATGAAATGAAATGAAATATAAAGAGCCACTGTATTCCAGAGAATCACTGAGAACTACACCTTGATAACACATAGCCACAACTCATGGCGTCGAGCCATTAGACTGTTATAGAACTTCTCAGAGGGTATATGAAGATAGATGCCACCATCACGAGCGTCCATCATGGACCAAGCATCTCGGTGAAGCATCTCGGTGAAGAACAGCCACAATCCGCGCCACGAACAAGGGTCGAGATAGTGCAGCTGATAACTGATCTACTCATAAAATCCATCTCTCCACTAATCCCCCCTTTACCTAAACTCAGCTTAACCCATTCAAGGTTTGCCTCCAACAAAACCTTCTTAGTATCCAACATCTCAAACGGTGCTTGTTAGCCTGGGTCTAACAACATTCTCGAACTTTGGCAATCCGGTCTTTAACTGTCTCTTTGATCTAGTGATAAGACAGTGTGATGTGATCTACTTTATACACCTTCTATACAGTCTTGGTACAAAGGGACTTGAATTTCTTCTTGAAGGCGGCTTCATAAGAGACCTATCCACACTGGGAGAATTGGTGTCCTTGAGATCACCTAAACCAATGGAAGGAATTGCTCCCATTGGAAATGGTGTATCTGGTGCAATATAGCACTGTAGTATATCAAAGTCCAAAACTGATTCTAAATCTCTATCTAACAATTGGAATGAGAATGAAAGGTACTAGAAGAGTTTAGCTTAGTACCAAAGTTGTCAAATAAAGCTCTCCAAACCTAGCGAGTAAATTTGGAGTCCCTGATGAAAACCATGGCTAAGGGAATGCCACACATAGGATTCCATCAAAAGAAACTCGGCCGCATCAGTGCATCGATCATGCTCTTACATAAGATCAAGATGACAAATTAACCTATCCCAATGGTCAAATACATTGTATTCCTTGAACCAATGGCGGCTGGTAGTTCAACGACAAAGTCCACGTTGATCTGTTTAAAGGACTAGTTCGGAATCTCAAGGGACTAGAGCAAAGCAGGAAGCTTCCCTAAGGGACCTTTCACCTAAACGATTCACATATTCATTGACATTCCTACGAAAGTGTGGCTTGAAAAACTTTATTTTAAGATTATCTAGGGTGCCTTGCATCTGCCACTAGTGAATCACGGGCAGCATATAACAAGGCTAGACAAAATTGAGAAAGGACACACGACCATCCTTTATAGAACAACCAACCATCATGAATGGCTTAATCGCTGGGCTGATTTTCCAACATGACTTTGTACTAATGAGACTCTGCATAGTCATGGTATGGGTTCTTCACATCTGGGATTGTGGACTCTTGAACAATGAAAATGAACGAAACCATGCCCTTCTTGCTAAAATCATTGATAACCACATTCTCTTCATTGGTAATATACTCTATTGGACCCATTGCAAAGCTTGATCACCAATCTAGCCTATAAATTCCTTCCCAAACAAAAAATGCTTCCAATTCAAGAGGGCATGAATTACTGCAATAAGCTCTTCATCATCTATAAAATACCTGGTCTCGAATGATATCAGATTGCGTCCTTCAAAACAAGCATGATGGGGTGACAGTGCTGCTCCAAGACTGCTCCAATGCATAGTTCGTTGTCATTAGTCCTCACATGGAGTTCGTTGTCATTAGTCCTCATATGGAATATCTGATTCCACTCAGCCAATGCTGTTACACTGTTTAGAAGGCATAGTTCAATGGGTGGTTGATGGTATAAAGCTTATGCATACCTTGAACTCCTTGGCAATGGTGACAAAAGTGTGTAGCCAGCGGGGCAGTGACTCCTTGTGTTGTAGGGATCTTGGAGGAATGCCAATGGAGACTCTACTCCCAAGCAACTTCTTGTGAGAGCTTTACTTGCATGAGACTAACACTTGTCTACCAGATTGTGTCTATGTGATTTCACAAGAATGTAGAGGAAAAGAGGAAAAGAGAGGAGGGTGAAGAGGAAGGGATGTGGAAGAGGCATAGGGCTATAATAATTGTTTTCTTTAATGAATGGTAGACTATAAATGCTTTTGGAGTGAGGCAGATAGGTTGCTTCTTGCTCTTCAATCCCTATAACAACTTGGTGATAGGTACTATAATCTTTGCCAAGTCCTTGACAAGTTTTTTGTAGGCCTAGCAAATACCCATAACATGTGTACCTCTTGTGCATTTATGGGCACCTCTCTCACCCAACGATGTCTTTGACCTTTGCAAGATCTCAGTAGAAACCAATGGGATATATAATGTATCCCAAATGGTGTACTTCCTCCAAAAAGAAACTAGACACATGGTGATGATGTACAAGTCGACCTTCAGAGGTTGGGAGAAACACAAAGACTGATTTGCATTTAAAAATCTGAAGTATCTGTTGCATCATCTATAGACAGTAGCCCGGGCAAATATTCTTGGAGTGAGGCCTTCTATAAAGGCGTTCCCATAGTATCATTCCTCAAATCCACGACACAAGGTACCCTATGGACACTGGTAACTGATGGACCGGTACCCTTTGGACACAGTAATTGATGGATCATTATGGCACAACATTTTCTTGCGAACACATATCGATCTAGACTAGAGAGGATACAACATTTTTTTGTGAACATGACAATGTTGCACCCAAGGGCAAGTTGAAAGACTTCAAAGGAGGTGGGGTTGCAGTAAATTTTGGAACTTTCAATGGAATGCAGGATAGGCTGAAGGCCTTGACCTTTGTCTAGCAGCTTGATGCAGCATTTGCTGGTGGGAATTGTACAAAGTCATCAAAGTTCAGAAAGTCAACCACCTTTCTCAAGGCAATGCACTTAAATGGTGGACCAATTTGCTTCTATAGGGTAGAGCTCCTACCACTTGTGTGGAGTTCAAGTAGGTGTTCTCAGTTGCTTGGCTCACCACCACCTTTGAGGTGGATATTATGACAGCCTCGCACAAGCTAGATGCAACAAATTGCAAGAACCTGGAGGAGTACAACAACAAATTATGGGAAGCATTGCTGCCTGTGAGTTCTTACACGAGTGTCGAGCTGTCAGAACAGATTGAGAAGTATTGTTGTGGGCTGCCAAAGGTAATCTGGGACTACTGCACCAAAACAAAAGTTTCTAACATGTCTAAGCTTATTGAGAATGCCACTACAGCTTATGCCCTCTTACAAGTGAAGATTTTGGGCTTCAAGGGCAACAACCAGGAAAAGAAAGCACTTTATGATGCCAACAAGTGTTACATATGCAGCAATGAGAGACACATAGCATTTGAATGCATGAATAGAAAGAGGAAGTACCCTTCAGGGGAGTAGGGTGAGCAAAGGGAGGAAAGAAAGAATGACCAGAAGGGTAGGAGGCCAAATCCCACAACTGGTCTTATGCTGGATGTGATTGGGGACAAATAGGAATGAAGATACCATGGAGTTATGCAGAGCATGGGGAAAGATTCGTGACCAGACAACTTCGTTCTTCTTTCTTTTTTTTCCCAAGAAAATTACTTCATTAAGTATGAATGAAAACCGCGAGAGCAAGCTCAAATGCGGATTTACATCATGCAATGCATGCGTTAAAAAACAGCTCAAAATGAGCTAATAAAAACCAAGGCGGAGGCTGAAAATGCCATCTCAACCCTCAGGGAGACTCACAGAAGAAAGGAGATCCTCTCCAAACTCTAAAAAATATAACTTTCCTGGTAGTGGCTGCTCTGGAGGATCCCTGCATGCTCGCCCATATGGCCATCAGAGTGTGTATTGTGTCGGTCCAAATACTAGCCATAACCTGGAAAGGGTGGGTGAACCTGGATACCCTCCATCGCCTCTGTACACCTGGCTCCAAATATGCCAAGCTGCAATGCTAGAAAAAATCTCCCAAGACGTGTCTATTGAGCCATGAGCAGCTCTAAAAGGAGTGAAGGGAACATCGTGGAGGGAACAAGACGTGTCGCCGTACAATGAGAGCTGGATCTGGATCATGTCCCTCGAAAAACACTTGAGGGCCAGTAAGAGATAACCAAGCCACTGAACCCTAGGTCATATAGAAAGGTGTTGTATGAAAGATGCTGAAAATCCTAGCAACACCTTTCCAGATCGTCCCCGCCTGTCTGCACTCCAAAAGGCAATGTTGTACTGACTCAACTGCAATGTGACAACGAGGGCAAGTAGGGTCAGCCCCGAACCTAGATCTCCACAGGTTCACTGCAATCCCTCCAAGAGTGATCTTTCTATTCCTATAAGTTTTTCTGCACAACTGCGAAAATCTGAAAACTATCCCAATGGAGCGCTCTGGAGGGCCCCCAACCTCTACTGCTGAGCTGAAACCTCCGGGCATTTCTAATTGTGTAGCGAAAGAAGGGGAAGCTCTTCTCTCGGTGCCCCTCGCCTTGCTGCAGCAAGGGCTCATTTGCAGACATTGTTGGATTAGAGAGCAGAATATGCCTTTCATGCATGGGAATCCTTTTGGATTCAGATGGGTGGCAGGGTCAACAAACACTTTTTCTCTACTCATGGGCCCAAACATAGTAGAGATAGTGTCTCGCAGCTTGTTGACTTAGACGGGGTGTACAGTCAGATCCTGATGCTGTCATGCGTGTAGCTTCAGATTATTTTGCATCCCTTCTTACTGCAGATCCGGGCACACAGGCTATAGATGATGGTGCCTGAGAGGTTATTTAGCAGTGTATCCCTGTACTGGTGAAGGATGAGACGTATGTTTCTCTGGATGCACCTTTCATCAATGCAGAATTCAAGACTGCATTACTTGCCCTTCACAAGGGCAAGTGCCCAGGTTCGGATGGACTTACCCCTTCCTTTTTTATTACTTTTTGGGAGCAGATTGGTGATCACATTACACAGGGCGTGTGGGACTCTGGTGAGATGCCAGATGGTCTCATTCATCTCATCCCAAAGGGGGGTAATAGGAATCTAGTGCCTCAATGGAGACCCATCACTCTATTGGGCACTTGTTACAAGATTCTGGCGAAAGCCATCAGTCTGCGGCTACAGGTTTTCCTTCCAGATTTGATTCATGACACGTAGACAGGGTTTGTGCATGGCAAAAGTATATTTGAGAATATTTTCTCATTTTGGGAGGCCTCATAATGGGTCATGCAGAGCCGCCAGAGATTGGCCATTCTACTCTTGGACTTTGAGAAAGCTTACGACAGAGTAGACTGGGATTTTTTAGAGGGTACTCTATCTCGCTTTGGTTTTTCAGATGCATGGATTAGAGGAGTATCCTATCTCTACAGATCAGCCCATAGCCAGGTGCTCATTGGGGGGGTAAGAGGGGACAGATTTCAGATTCCAAATCAGTCCGCCAGGGATGTCCTCTTGCCCCTTTTCTTTTTCTGTTTGTGGCGGAAGCTTTGAGTACCTTAGATCTCAAGCTGATATTTATGGGCTGAGGCTTCCTATCCGACGGGAAGAAGAGCTCCTAGATAGTGAGCTGGCAGATGACATGGCTGTTTTTTTGCATGCCACCCCCAAGACACTCACTTCCTTTCGGACAGCCTTGGATTTATTTTGCATGGCTGCAGGTGCACACATTAATTGGCATAAATCCAATGGTTTTTGGATTTGTGAAGATGACACCCCGGATTGGGGTAATGATATTGCCTTCACTTGGGTACAGAGGGGCGTCTCTGTTAGATATTTGGGCTGCCAAGTTGGGGTGGGCATCTCTCCCTCACAACAGTTTGCTCCGGTGTCGGAGAGCATCAGAAGAAAGCTCCTTTTTTGGAGCTCAGCCAAACTTGACTTGGCTTCCACGGTGGTGGTGGTTAACCAAGGCCCGTACGAAATTTTTATGGAGTGGTCTAGATGGCACAACTGATGTTACAGCCAGGGTGGCTTGGGAGACCTTGATTCTTCCTACAAGAGAAGGGGGTTTGAATATCATCGACTCGGATCTATAGTGCAGAGCCTTACTCTGCAAGGTCGTTGTGAGAGGACTTATGCCAGGGCAGGAGCCTGGATTTCTTTATTAGATGCATACAATCTCCCACGCCCACTTCAGGACATGATCGGACACATAGTACCAGATGGGTTTTCACCACAGCCCACCTCAGATCTCCCTCCTCCCCTCTTATGGTTGCTATCCTGAAAGCATGGGCCAGCTTTAGGAGTACACTTCGTAGGATTCCCCCATCCACCCGTGAAAAGATTGAAAGGCAGCCTATCATGTGGAATGACAGTATTTTGGATGAGCATGGCAGACCACCACTTGGAGCTTCTCCTTCCATGCAGTGGCCAAGATGGGGGAGGGGCCCTGCATCTACCGTGGGAGCATGGAAAGCATTTAGGAAGCTTCCTGTAGACCGACAGGCCCAGATGGTTCTTAATCTCAGAGGAAGTGTAGGGAGAGTCCAGCAGATTGATACAGCCTTGCCCTTGGATTGGGTGGACACAGATGCCATGCCTATTACTTGCTCCACATGGATGGAGGCATTTTCCAGATTGGGAGTTCCTTTACAGGTGATTGCTTTTCATGACACACATGAGGATGTCTTAGTCTTTGATGTTTCTTCAGGGGGTAGGCTGTCCAGATCCACATACGATATCTTGTTGGAGGTACCGTTTCAGCCAGTCAGGATAGTGGGCTTCATGGAGCATGGCTCTTTTTCACAGTGGTACTTGGATCTTGACCCCGCTTCTCATCGCCTTGGGCTCATGGAGGCTGTGGCTCTATGGAGGTGTCCCAATTAAGTTTTTGCTGTGGGACCCTGGGGAATGGGAATGGATAGATGAAGGGCACCGAGAGAAGGGCATCCCCTTCTTTCATTACATGGTCAGTAATGCCAGGAAATTCCAGCTCAGCTGTAGGGGTTGGAGACCTACCAGAGCTCCTCACTTGGAGAATTTTCAGATTTCTGCTGACTTGCAGAAAATTTTTTGGCAGAGGCTCTGGAAATCCCACCGGAATAGAAAAATCACTCTCTTCTTTTGGCTTTCTATTCATGGTGGGATAGCAGTGAACCAATGGAGATCCAGCTGACCCTTCTTGCCCTCATTGCCTTTCTGCTTTGGAGACAATACAGCACTGCCTTTGGGATTGTAGACAGGCGAGAATCATATGGAAGGGCATGGCAAGACTTCTCAGCACTTTTATTTGCCTACCTTTCTACATGACCTGGGGATCAGTGGCTTGGCTTATTCTTTCAGAGCCCCAGGTCTTCTTCGAGAGACTTGACTCCTCTTGGGCTCTTCACATCCGACGACACCTTGTGGAGTCGTGCTCTCTAGAGGATGTTCCGGCCACTCTCTTCAGGGCTGCTCATTCCTCGGTTGACTCTCCTTGGGAGGTCTTAGCTAGCATTGCAGCATGGCACATTTGGAGAGCCAGATGCACTGAGGCTTTGGAGGGTTCTCACGTTCACCCTTCTCAGATCTTGGCCAGTGCTTGGACAGATACGGTACACACTCTGATGGCCATTTGGGCAACCATGCAGGGATCATCTCGAGCAGCCTCCTCCAGGAGAGTTACTTTTCTCAGAGATTGGAGAGACTCTCCCTTCTTTGATGAGACTTCTACAAGGTTGAGTTGGCATTTTCAGCCTCAGCCTTGGCTTCTTTCTACCTCATTCCTCTGAGGTGTTTTTATTACATGCTTAGCATGTTGTATTTCCGCACAGAGCTTGCTCCAGCGAGTTTCTTTCTTACTTAATAGAAGTCTCTTTTTTGCCAAAAAAAAAAGATCCATATGCTGCTGTCCAACCAATCTCCATAAGACTGAATGCTGCATGATCTTTCCAAGGTTCCTATCCAGGCATCAATCCATGTACTACAAACTTGCAGAGCAAGGCCATACACTGCAAGTTCGGGTCAATAATATTGAGACCTCCTTCCCTTGTGGGGAGAATGAGGGTCTCCCAAGCCACCCTGGCTACTACTTCCGAGGTGCCATCTATACTGCTCCAAAGGAAGTTCCTGATAGGTCTCATAAGCTAAGCGATACAACCTCTCGATTTGCACCAACATGAGCAAACGAACCAGGCAGTGACCAATAATACTTGGTTCACAACTACAACTCGAGATGCAAGGTCAAGTCTGGTTGAACTCCAAAAGATGAGTTTCCTCCTGATACTCTCCAACACAGGAGCAAACTACTGTGCCGGAGAGATGCCCACCCCAACCTGGCATCCTAGATACCTAACGGAAACTCCCCTCTGAAATTAAGTGAACCCTATGTCATTCCCCTAGACTCAAGTGCCCTCATCACTGATCCAAAAGCCACCGGATTTGTTCCAATTAATGTGTGCTATTGCCGCAATGCAAAACAAATCCAATGCCGTCTTGAATGAAGTCAGTGTCTGTGGAGTGGCATCCAAAACAACAGCCGTATCATCTGCCAACTCACTCTCTAAGAGCTCATCCTCCTACCTCAAAGGAGATACCACAGATAGAATGGGATGAAACTAACATCAGTTGGATCTCTCAGAAGGAAACACAAGTACAAGTTGAGTTCACAGAGAGGGTAGCTGGAGTCAAGATTCTTCGACAAACAAACCAATTGAAAGGCACACGGGTATGGATATCTAAGGAGCTTACCTGAATCAGCTCAAACAAAGGAATGTTGAACTTACTAAAGTGAAGGATGCACGCAAAGATGGAAAATGGGCAGTATATAGGGATTGACAAGCCTTGATCCGTGATTTCAAATCTAAACCCAAAGACTCTCAGTCTTAAACTGATGTTGCTCAAGCCGTTTCTTTTCTAAGATAAAATTAGTAGCTAGTTATGCATCTAAATAAAATAGGGCTGAGCTAATACACTCCCCCAAAGACTCTCAGTCTCTAACTGATGTTAATGTTTTTGGTGTGTTTTTTCTTTTTGTGTGTGTTTTTTTGTACCAACAAGAAGGCTCAAAAAGATCCATCCTCCAGCAATAGGATCAGATTTTTTATTTGCAGCAGGCAGTGAGAGCTACGATTGGGAGCTGGCAGAAGTAAAGGCCCCACTTCACATTCTGTAAGGGCCTAGTAAGCAGGCAGTAATTCATGAGGCTGTAAAATCTTGTACAAACTGCTAAGAAGGAAGTGATTATGGAAGTGGACTTGTGTAAGCTCCTCTGCTATCCAAACTTTGGTGCCCTTCAACTTGTAAGATTGCCAAAGAAGCTTGATCCGCATATCTTTTGACTTCAGTGTAAGGATTGCATGACCTCTATAATGGCTTTGGACAGTGGATTTTCCAGTGAAGCAGAGTGCAAGGGAGTGAGCCCTTCTTGTAAAAGCATTTTCCATTGTCAGAAGAATTAAATAAATACCGAAAGGGGCACCAAAGCATTTGGGGTCAATCTGCTTCTCTTGCATTTGGTTTCTGGCCAGGGGCACTCTAGCCTCCCTTTCAATGTATTTAAAGTTGTTTTCTCAGTGATAATTAACTAATAGAATTGCCTAGAAATAATGTACTATCGCTGTGAATAATGTGGATGTCAAGTTCGTTACGGTTTAGTGCCCTTTAGCTTGCTAGAGGCCAGTTTCAAGAGAGGCATAGGTAGAGTACGTCCAACAAAGGGTATGTCGAAAGCGGTGAGTAGCACCACCACTGTGAAGCACAGATGCCCCCCTATACCCTATCTTCTTTGGGCTCTACATCGATAAGATGGCCTCTTTTGTGAATACTCTACAATCAAAGCAGGGCAAGAGATTGATGTAAGACAACACAACACGACACTACCATGACTGGAGGCTGTGCAGCAATTTGTGCTACATGCAAGAAGTAGAGATACAGGAGCATGTGTTCATGAGATGTCTCCAACACTATGAGAGTTTATGTAGATGTCACTGCTTTTACACAGGGGTTCCAAGCATGAGTCAAGTCACACGATTGGACAAAAAACCTTGACAACACATGATCACAATAGAGGAGCCCACACTGAGTGATCACCACAGAGCACAAAACCTACAGCCCACTCTATAAAAGCCTCAAATGAATAGGACGTTGACTACAAGATCAAAAAACGCTCGTCCCATCCAAGGTACCATCATTGCAGCATCAAAGCATTGGACTGCCTCACAGTGCCCATGGTCCAATCTACGGAGTACAATTCAAGAGAGGAGAGGCTGATCTCGAACATTTTTTTATAGGCATTAGGATTCCTATCAAGGTCACAAGTCAAGCCCACACAAAACTTAGACCATCTTGCTTGGCACTTGACATGTGCGCATTTGTTTGGTCTTTCGATATTTCAAGCTCCAGCTTACACTGTTGGAATAGCGAGTGATGGGCTATAGATTTTTTGTTCCTTAATTCAACAACCTTGGTTCTCATGATATAATTAAACCTTGTCTCATCACTAGAGGCTACTGATAAGTTATGGTTGTCTTGTGCCTGCATCAAAAAAATGGTCCTTGCAACAACTCTCTCTTTCTTGGCCTCTGCCACTTTTGCATGTCGTTGCTATTGAGAACCAAAACTTGTCTACCTTCTCCTTTAAAAGTTCAATTATTTTTCGTACTACAAAATCATCAGTCTTATTATGCCAAAGGAGTGGCATACTAAGTTTATTCAATACACATGCCTCTCCTTCTTCCTATTTGAGATACAGTGAAAGACCCTCCTTGCCAAAGCTCGGGACACAACCAAAGCTCATGGGGCATCTAGTGTCTTCTTTTTTCACACAAAAGAATGGCACGTCGGTGGTGGGGAGAGTAGGAAATGGAGAGAAGAGGACTTGGAGAAAGAAAGAAAGAAAGATTTATTAATGTCTGCTGAAGGCGAACAAAGCCTATGAGACCAAAAAACGTGAGTCCAATCGTGGAGATACAAACCCCATGGGGGGCACTGGCGGTGTATACCATACCTCCCAAACACTACTGAGCTAGTTCCAGCCCCAGGGCATGCATCACTTTCCACACGATGCTAGTCCAATAGATTTTCTCAGCCTTTGAGTGGATGTGATCTTCATTTTCAAAATCACAATTGGTGAAAGACAAAAGCATGTTCTATGGAATACAAGCACCTCCTCTAGTTTGAATTGTGTTGATTCAGGAAGGGATTAAATTTCTCAGAGTCACAAATTGCAAACAGTTCAGGATATCCACCTCACTTTGAGGGGGTTTTATTTATCCTCATGATTTCATGATGTTGTATTTCCGCTCAGAGCTTGCTCTAGCAAGTTTCTTTCTTTCTTAATAGAAGTCTCTTTTTTGCCCAAAACAGTTCAGGATATTGAGAAGCAAATTAAGTAACCTCATTTAGAGTAAGGGTGCCAGTTTTGTCACAGCAGATTGTTGTTGCCGATCCCATTGTTTCACAAGCAGAAAGATGCCGAACCTTCAACTCGTAGAAACCAGCATTGGCCATGTAAGGAGACATCAATAAACACTGCCAAATAACATTGATAGATCAAAGTATCACATCTCATACTCATACCAGTGATTTATCAGCCATCATCTTTCTCATGGAATATGCCAACCTGTGATAACAATTCTTGAATCATTCTTTGTTATATTCAAGGTAACTGAAAGTACCAGTTGCAATCAATTAAAGGTTGAAATCAACATACGAGAGAGTAACAGCAAGAGGAAGTCCTTCTGGGACAGCAATGACTACAATCACAACCTGCTCAGACACAGACACCATTCACATATCTCTCAGTATGGCCATTAAACATGTAAAAATTGATAAGCATGTAAAACTGAGCTTAATCTATACTCACAGCAATTGCAAAAATCTTCACTATATTGGATACCACCGTGTTTGGTGTAGTATTATTTTTATTCTTGTTGTAGACTATAAAGAAGTAGCTGCATAGATGAATAAGGCTCGTCAACAAATGATAGTGAAAAACCAAACAGAGAAGTAGTGCATCTGTATCTTCAGTATGTTCAGAATGAGTGACTTTTATACTCACCGTAAGAAAAGGACAATAAATACAAGACTCGCAATGGCCAGTCCAACCTTTCCAATGAAAGTTGCAACTCCATTTAAGCGTACCTGCAAGAGTGAATCCAACCGTTAAAGCCATTGATAGATTTATGATCCTTGTGAAGAGAGCCCTTAGTTTCTCGACAAGAGCCCACTACAAAAATTAAAAAACTGCCACATATAGGGATCCTTGTCACAAATCACAGGAAACTTTGTGAAGAACAAGTAGCACCCCAACAAATTCCAAGCATCATGCCTAATGTCGTAAAGTTCTTCCACTGAAAAGTAAATCCACCTGCAGTGGAGTTTCTTCAGAAGTATCATCATTTAAACTGGCCATGACTTGCCCCCATTCAGTGTGCAAACCCACACCCGTCACCTGACAAGAAAGTCTTTTCTTCAGAATGAAAAAAGAAAACTAGAAATAAAAACTTCCCAAATTCTGCACTCATTATGCAAGACAATTACCAGCATTGCACCATATCCATCTACAATTTTGCAACCTGACATGAGGAAAGGCTGCTTGGCATTTTTAGGGACCTGAAAACCAAATGTGTATTATCTTAACAAGTGTGTTACTTGTTTGTAAGCGATCTCAAAGGCTTGCAGATGCATACATTAGGAATTTCAAAGATACCAATTGATGAAAAGTGAAAATACATAGCAGTGAACACAAGGGAAGTAGCAACAGATCCTCCCATTTTATCAAATGCATATGAACACATAATACACATATAACTCTCTTTCATACAATTGAGAAGAGAAGAGAGGTCAATAGTGAAGTTTGATAGTGAGAAGAGAAGAGAGGTCAAATGCATATGAACACATAATACACACATAACTCTCTTTCATACAATTGAGAAGAGATGTCAATAGTGAAGTTCAAGCTCAAGCAAATTTACAGTAGCTCATGTATGAAGGACAATTTAACTATTTTGACACTAAGGACCAAGGATTAAAGAACTTCATGAAAGGGGTGACTGCGTGGAAAGCAAAGAGCTACCAAAAGTATAAAGACCTTGAAGATCACTGCTTCACTCAGTGCCACTTGCAGGCCCAAACCTGATTTTCACTCCTCTCCTTCATATTCACTTCAGACTGTACATCCCCTCCGCCCCATCCAGCTGAAAAGGCAGGACTTGCCCTTTAGGTTCCAGAGGGAGTTGATGGTAAATTTGAGGGAGGCCAGGAAATTTGATGAAGGGGGAAAAGATCTAACTGTCCTCCTCAACAGGGTCGAAGCCCAAGGAGAAGGGTGAGAGAAAGATCCTCCTACAGCCTAGCACCAAAGAGTTAGCCTGAAGCCCTGTGGCCGCAGACTCCAGAGTATCAAAGAACTTGGAAGAAAAAGAAAACGTCGGTGAGGCGGGGTGTGAGGTCTCCAGGTAGCGCTGCAAGCTTCAAGTCTTTGGCTTGTTACCTGAAAGGATGGGATCCAAAGATGCAGGCATGGAGTGGGAAGCCATTTGTCAATGGAGGCGAAAAGGCCGATTTGAACACAATGAAGCTCCATCTGACCATAGAAGCTACTACACGAGAGGCTGAGAGAAGGTAGAGGGGGAAAGGCTAAGGGGAGGCAGGGGAGGGGGTGAGAGGAGAAGAGGTAGAGGCTGAGGAGAGGGTAGAGGGAGAGAGAGGGGAGAGGAGTAGAGGGGGAGGGGAATTGGGTTTTAATTAAATACATTAATCAAAATAATGTCTAATTGAACTTATTAACTAATCTAACCGATTAACAAATCAAAATAATTCATCTAATTAATCTCGCTAATCTATGAATCTAATTACTTTAAATCTATGAATCTAATTAATTAATTAATTAACTAACATAAGCATAGTTTAATTATATTCGAGCAGGCACAGTCAGCAAGCCCGTGTTCAGCGGCCTCTCAGGCAGGAGCAGCAGGAGTCTCAGACCACATGGGTTACCCCCTTGGAAGGGAACTGGACACAGGTTAAAAAGAAAAAGAAACCAAGCAAGCAAGCCCGCAAACGCCGCAGGCAAAGGGCCAACCGCAGCGAGAGGGATAGGGTTGACTGAGAGGCCTCGAAGGAGGAACAACAGGAGCCACCTCCTCTAGCGGTAGGGGCCACTGTCCACCCAGCCGATCCTCCAGCTTTGGAGGTTCAGCCTTCGCACCCACCCTTGCAGCAGAGAGCCCCAGGAGCTCCAGATGCGGTGATGGCGGAAGCCGCAGACGCTAGCCTGAGGAGGGCCACGGAGGAGCCGATTTAGAGCCCCGGCGAGCCTAATTAGCAGGGGGGCTTGAGGTCGCCCTTTTCCCTCCCCCTCCCCCTCCCCCCCCCCCCCCCAGCCCCTCCCCCCTCCTCCTCTTCACTTCCCCCTCCCCCTCCAGGGTTCCCCCTGTTCTATGGTTACTCTCACCACCCGCCCCCTGCCCTTTGTTCCTCGCGTCGCTACCCCTCCCTCTCCCGCCGCCCCCCTCTCTGCTTCAGTAGCATCTTCTTTCGCTTTGACACCCCTGCCATTAGGCAAGGGAACGACGACGCCCCCTTCTGCTTCCTCGTTGCAGCACCAGGTCCGCTCAGAGAGGGATCCCGAGGGACGAGGCTCGTCCTCCGGGCCAATAGCTCCCAACCTCCAGCCTGGGCATCCCTGACCGTGGGACTTCTGGAGGTTAGGACCCTGGAACTATCTGGAGATTCCGGGGCTGAAGGACCACTGGATGTAACGCTCATGGTCCTTCATCCCCGGAAGGGGGATTTGATCAGTGCAGTGGGATCTCAGACACACCCCATTTGGAGATTTCCATTTGCCTCCATAGGGTTGGAGAAGTGGTCCCCAGAGGTGTTTGATGCTATCTTGGGTAATTAGATTGCACTCATGATGGACGAGTGGATGGGACCACAGGGACTAGATCTTTGGTACGCACGAGTGGTTTGGCAACAGGAGTTATCAGATTGCCGGCCCTTAGGTGGAGGAGGACCCTTCAGGAGCGCGAGCGGGCTTTGAGGAGAGACCTCCCCTGCATCAAGAGGCTGAGGGAACAAGACACAGCTTCTCAGTGGCTTAGTAACAGATTTGAGAGCGCTCGTCTCAAGCTTCAGGACACAGAGCTGCGGCGGGCTGAGTTCTCCTACCACTCCTCCCGGGCCAGATGGGTACAACAGGGGGACAGGATGACGAAGCAGATCTTTAAGATCCTTGGGCCCCGCTCGACAGGCACACAGCTACAGCGTCTCCGGGACTCGTAAGATATCATGCACACTAACCGCAGGAGATTCTCGACATGACCACCGAGTTTTACAGCCAGCTCTTTCAGACGGAGAGGTTGACCCGAGCTGGTCTTGTGGTCCGAGATCTAGTTTGGGATCACGTTTTGACAGTAGTCTCGCAGGACTTATGCAGCAGACTTGAGGAGCCTTTCACAGATGAGGAGCTCTGGGAAGCCCTCAAGGCTCTCCCGACCCAGAAGTGACCGGGGGAGGATGGCTTGACTCCGGCCTTCGTCCAGAACTTCTGGGAGATTATCTCCACCCCTTTCCGTTTAGCTTGCAAAGGAGATTTTTGACATAGGCCTTCTCCCTCATCAGTCTCTGAGCAGGGGGTGGATCTGTTTGGTCCCGAAAGGGGGAGATAGGTCAGATATCCGACAATGGAGGCTGATCACTCTGCTTGATACTCCATACAAGATCCTTGCCAAGGTCTTGAGTTTGCGGTTTCGGCCTCATCTTACCGACATCATCCACGACACACAGGCTGGGTTTGTCCAGGAGCCCAGCATCCTGGACAACATCTTCACATTTTGGGAGGCAGTGGATTGGTCCAAGGAGGAGGCCCAGCCGCTAGCTGTCCTTCTCTTGGACTTTGAGAAGGCCTACTACAGGGTGGAGTGGTCCTTCCAGGAGGGCACTATGAGGAGATTGGGTTTCTAGTCATGACCTTATTTGGTGTTGTACCCTCATTGATTTGTTAGTCACAATAATTCCGCTCTCTATTACTTACTCCTCTTCCTCAACACACCTTACCATTTTTTGGCAAAATTACCAAAATGTTGTTGTTAAAGATATATTTACTTTATCAATGAATCACCTTTGCTTCACTTTTTTACTCATTATATTCTTCTACTTCATGTTATTTTTTAGAAAATATACCTATTTAGTTGCACTCCAACTAATGCTTAACTCTATCAATGACTAAGCATGATCACCACATTTATCGGAGGACACGCAGGCGAGGCCTTTCCTCTCTCGCTCAGTCCACCAGGGCTGCCCACTTGCTCCCTTCCTCTTCCTATTTGTAGTAGAGGCTCTAGGCTACTATATGAGATCACATGTGGCGCATCTCACAAGGTTGAGGCTCCCAATTAGAGAGGAGGAGGAGCTCCTTGATTCGGAGTTTGCAGATGACACGGCCTTGTATGTTGAGGGCACCACAACGAGTCTAGAGAGAGTCTGAGGTGCCCTAGCTATCTATTGTGAGGCCTCGGGGGCACGGATCAACTGGACAAAATCCATAGGCTTCTTCATGGGCTTTGAGGAGACACAGGAGATCCGTGAGTGGGGGAGTGACTTTGGTTTCAGATGGAAACCACAGAGCCAAACAGCCAGATACCTCGGATGCCAGGTGGGTATTGACATCACAGTAGAGCAGATTGCCCCTTTCCTTGAGAGTGTTTGGCGCAAGCTTCTCTATTGGAGCTCGGCCAAACTCTCCCTCGCAGGTTGCGCCTTAGTGGCAAACCAGGTCCTCCTTGCCACGGCTTGGTACATAGCCTCCTGCTGGTGCTTTCACAGGGGATGCATTGGGCAGCCCCGACGGTTGCTAGGAACTTCCTCTGGGCAGGTTCTAACGGCACGAGGAACACTAGGGCCCGAGTAGCTTGGCAGGCCGTATGCACTGGGAGGCTTGGGTATCATTGATCCCGAGATGTAGAGCAGGGCCCTTCTGGGCAAGTTGGTGGTTCGTGGCCTCACCCCAGGTGCAGAGCCTTGGAAGCTCTTCTTGCAGCGAGGGCTTCTGAGGAACACCCTCTTGAGATATCGAGCTCTACTCGTGATATGCCAGGGTGACCGTTGTGCATTTATGTCACCGACTTGTTAGCTGCAGATGCGGTTGGTACACCGCCCATGAATAATAGCTGGATGACAGCTATCCTTATCTACTCTAGTTCGTGGCTCAGTTAGTACGCCACCTTAGTTAGCTAAGTTTGGTTTGAGACCCACATATAGGGTTCTTCTATTTCTTTGTACTAGAGTTCTTTTGGCTTTCACAACTAAGAAGAGAAAAAAACTGTTTTCAGCCTCCACCTCTGTGTGTATTCCCCCATTGTGTATGTGAGAAAGCCGCAAGTGATACTCCTTTCTTCTCTCCCACTATCTTTACATGGTATCAGAGCCTCGTTCGTGGTAAGGAGCTCAAAAAAGCAAACCAAGTTCGCGGTGTCCTGGTAAGAGTACCAGTGTTGCTTTCCTTTTTCGAGTTTGGGAGCAAATCTCTGCAGGTAGCATAGCCGGAAGTACAAGAGTGCACTGTCTCAAATTAAGACGCCCTTCGCGGTGTGGCGAGAGGGCAGTTTATGCTGCGGGAGAAGGGCGAAGCCTAGGGTGACTTTATTTTTCTGATTCGAGGCCATTTCGGGGCCCGTTTTGAAGGTGGAAGTTCTTCGCAGGCACTCAAAAAAAGACTCGGTTTTTGCTGTGCAACCACTGCTCTGCAGGTCGGTGAAAAGTTGCCGCAGAAATTGCATCGTATGCCTGTGCGCAGAGATACTGGGAGTTACAGAATCATCCTTATTGCATGTTGATGCAAAATCGTCACTAGGAAGTGACTGTGTGGTCAAATACCACTCTTCAGTTTTGTAGATTTGCCCGTGTGAGGTAGAAGCTGTGTTTTTTGTAGTGACAGAATTTTTTGCAGTGACAGAATTTTTTGCAGTGTTCTATAATGGCGTCTGATTCTCTTTCACAGATTGTCACTGAAAAGCTTGACAAGAACAACTTCCAAGCATGGAAGTTTAGAATGACGAATTTCCTTATGGGAAAAGGCTATTGGGAGTTCATTACAGGAAATGAAGAAGAACCAGTTCTTCCTAATGTTCCCAATCAACAGGAAATGCAGGCATTTAAAGGATGGCATGAGAGAGCCAGAAAAGTTATGTACTGGCTGTCTATCAGTATTTCGGATTCTATGATTGTGCATATTCAGGATGCAAGTACGCCAAAGGAGGCATGGGATACTTTGGCAAAAATGTACAGCACAAATACGCAAGCCAGGAAAATGCAGCTCAAGCACGAGTTGCACAATGTGTAGAGAGAAAATATGAGCATCAATGACTACCACATGAAGGTGAAGAAAATTGCAGATGCACTTGCTTCCATTGGGTCACCAGTGGAAGATGATGATCTAGTTTCTGTGACCTTGAATGGTCTAGGAAAGGATTATGCACAGTTCCGGACATCCATTGCCGTCCGTGAAAAATTTCCTGATTTTGAGGAGTTGTTTGCTCTTCTAATTTCTGAAGAGCAGAGAAATGGTGGTGCATCTTCTTCAGGAGGAACTTCAAAAGAAACTGTCTTCTACTCAAATGTGCTGGAAGAGGTAGAGGCAGAGGTAGAGGAGGCCGATCTGGAGGCCGTGGTAGAAATCAAAATATGCAGCAAACTCAAGAAAACCAGTCCTTTGGAGGAGGACGTGGTAACTCTCGAGGCAGGGGGAGCCAAAGAGGTCGTGGTGGATGGCAGAGAGGCCAAAATCCAAATAGCAATGTTGAATGCTACTATTGTGGTAAAATGGGTCATATGGCTAAAGACTGCTACAAAAAGCAGAATGACATTATGAATGGAAAATTGCAGCAAGGCAATTATGCACCTTCTAGTAGACAGGGTGATGACAGAAATGAGCATCTGTTTATGGTGCAGCACATGACCAATTCTGTGACAAGTGCAGAAGAAAGAAATGATGTGTGGTATGTTGACTCAGGTACGTCAGACCACATGACAGGTCATGTAGAATGGATGCAAGATGCAAGGAAAATGGAAAGACCAGGATTTGTGGAGACTCGTGATGATACTGCACATCCTATTGTGCAAATTGGTAAAATTCCTTTGTCTATGCAGGATGGAAAAAAGAAATACCTATCTGATATATTTGATGTCCCAAACATCACCAAGAACCTGGTTTCTGTTGGTCAAATGGTTGAGCAGGGCTTGCAGGTCAGATTTAATTCTCATGGATGCTTTGTTGAGGATATAAAAACTAACGGTCGCTTGATAGCAAAAGGAAAGAAGAAGGACAGGATGTTTACGTTGGATGCGGACATGCCTGAATTGAGTGCAGCAATGTTTGCACATGGGACCGGTGTAGTTGCAGATATTGATATCTGGCATAAACGCATTGGTCATGTTAATGTACAGCGACTTAAATCAATGCAGGCCCAAAATATTGTTGCAAGATTGCCTAAATTCAAGGTTGCAGAAATGCATAAGGTATGTGAAGCCTGTCAATTTGGAAAACAGGCAAGGAAACAATTTCCTAGGCATGTTCAAGAGAGTAAGAAGCCATTGGAATTAATCCACTCTGACGTGTGGACTACTAAAGCTGCATCTATTGGAGGCTGTCATTATTTTGGCACTTTTATTGATGACTACAGCAGAAAAGTTTGGGTGTATTTTATGAAAAAGAAAAGTGAAATGTTTGGGCACTTCAAAGCTTTTAAAGCTATGGTTGAAAAAGAAACAGGCTTGCAAATAAAATGCCTAAGGTCAGATGGAGGGGGAGAGTACCTCTCAAATGAGTTTGCAAGGTTCCTGCAGGGGCATGGCATAAAGCAGCAATATTCATGCAGTCATACCCCACAACAAAATGGACTTGCAGAAAGGAAAACCAGGCATATTATAGAGGTATCTCGGGCCATGCTAAATGAAAAAGACCTACCAGATTATTATTAGGCTGAAGCAGTTGCTACAGCAATTTACATAATGAACAGGACTCCCACTGTAGCAATACATGGCATGACGCCAGAGGAGACGTATACTGGTAGAAAATCAGATATTTCTCATTTGAAAATTTTTTGTTGCATTGCCTATGTTCATGTGCCAGATGAGTTGAGGTCCAAGTTGGATCCAAAAGCTGAGAAGTGCATCTTTATTGGTTATTCTCTGCAGCAGAAAGGGTATCGATGCTATAACCCTTCTACTCATAAGTTTACAGTGAGCAGAGATGTTTTTTATGAGATGAGCAGCTGGTATAAACCAGTAAATGTGATTGATGATGTAGATGCACAAAATGGTAATGCTGCACAAAATATTAGTGGACCTGCAGTGTCCTCTAGCAGTGGTTCACATACTTCGCCATGGACAGGCAGATTGTAAGTGACTGAAACTGGGTGTCCCCAATGCGTGCATTCATGTCTCCTAGAATCAATACTCTCCCCTTGGCATTGAATTCCACCAAATCTAAGCACAAGTCTCCGTATGGATCTGATGCATCTCTATCATAGCGTTGATAGTACGTCGACCCTAAGTGCGGTATGTAGCACCCAACTATGTAAAGTGGTAGGGGCTCTGCTTTCACCATGATCCAGATGAACCGTTTATGAGGGTCATCTTTGCATATGCTTATATTATCTCGTAAGTGTTCTTTGTATAGGCATGCAACTCCTCCTTGCCCTCTTGTACCAGTGTGTGTTTGGCATATTGAATGTGTTACGTATCCATTGATTGGAGGTAGTCTGTGCATATCCCTCTCCCATGTCTCTGCAAGAAAGACTACATCTGCATCCTCAAGCACATCATTAAGGCCTGCCCCCTTCTGCCAGGGGAAACCTCTGCAATTCCAAAACATTACTTTGATTTCCTTTTGGGTCCCATGAGCCGCGTATCCCTAGAGGGTGGTGTCCTCTTTTGCCTCTTGTCTCTTCTTGCGTGCTTCGTAGGATTGGCATATTTCGGCTTGTTGCTTGGGCGTTCTATCTTCAGTGATGAAGTAAGAGGTTCCTCGTAGGTATATCCTGCTGTTATCTAATATAATTGTTCTTTTCCTTGCATCCATCATCGTGCATACAATTGCCTGGTGGTAGTCTTTCTCTTCCTTTTTCTTGCCGACCCTGTGTGCTCCAAAAACAGTCACATCCTGCATAGCAAAATGCTGAGAGGGAGAGGGGGCTGGCTGAGAGGGAGAGGGGGGGGGGCAGCAGCTCACGGGGAGGAGCAGCAGCTTTCGAAAACTCCAAAAAATCTGACGAACGTGATCTAGAATACTACTCTTGAAACAAGTACTTACAAAAAATAGGATTGTCTATGTTTATGCTCCCCTTTATAATGTGCAATACTCTCTCTTGAAGGAGAGGAGCGATTAATTTGAGAAAGAGAATTATTTATCCCTAAAAAAACCTCTCTATGAACACAAAATTTCCACGTCAAGCTAAATCTTAAGCTAAAATTAATTATTGCATCCCCCTTATTGAAGAAATTCCCGCCCATTGCCTCGTCGCCACTTTCCCATCCTCTCCTCCCCTACACTGGATTTTCTTCTTGTCTCACGCCACTCTTGCTTGCCGCCTCTTTGGATGCTCGCTTGGCTTTCCTTCTTGCCCCATTGCCGCTCTTGCCTACCTCTCTACCCAACCAAGCCCATGGTATCCTCCCACGCCCTTCCACGCCTCTTTCTCCTTTGGCGCACCCCCCCTTATCATCATGCTAGAATAAGAGTCTCCCAAGCCACCCTGGCTATCACATCTGAAGTGCCGTCTAATCCACTCTACAAAAAATTCATGATAGGTCTCTTAAGCTGAGTGATACTGCTTGTAGATCGGCACCAACAAGAGCAAACAAGCCAACAAAACCCGGTTTAAAACCACCACTCTGGATGCAAGGTCAAGTCTAGCCAAACTCCAAAATAGGAGTTTCCTCCTGATGCTCTCCAACACGGGAGCGAACTGTTGTGCTAGAGAAATGCCCACCCCAACCTGGCATCCAAGATACCTGACGGAGACACCCCTCTGAATCCAAGTGAATCCAATATCAGCATCCCAATCTGGAGTATCCTCATCACTAATCCAGAAACCATTGGATTTGTTCCAGTTAATGTGAGCCCCTGCTGCAATGCAAAATAAATCCAAGGCTGTCCTGAAAGAGGTGAGTGTCTGTGGAGTGGCATCCAAAAAAATAGCTTGTGTCATCTGCCAGCTCATTGTCTAGCAACTCCTCTTCCTGTCTCAACGGAAGTCTCAGCCCAAAAATATCAGCTTGAGCTCTAATATAGAGGCTCATAGCTTCAGCCACAAATAAGAATAGAAAGGGGGCTAGAGGGCATCCCTGTCGGACTGATCTGGATATCTGAAACTTGTCTACCTTGACTCCACCAATGAATACCTGGCTATGGGCTGACCTGTAAAGAGCAGAAACTCCTCTAATCCACAAATCTGAAAATCCAACGCGAAGAAGGGTTCCCTCTTGAAAACCCCAATCTAGCCTGTCATATGCTTTTTTGAAATCAAGGAGTAGAATTGCCAGTCTATGGCCCTCATGCATAGCCCACTCAGAAGCCTCCCAAAATGAGAATATATTATAAAAAATGCTTATGCCATGGACAAAGCCTGTCTGTGTGTCATGTATAAGATCTGGCAGGATGGTCTGCAATCGCAAGCTGATGGCTTTTTCCAATCTTATACAAAGTGCCCGGTCAGGTGATCGGTCTCACTGAGACACTAAATTTCTGCAACCTCGTTTTGGGATAAGATGAACGAGACCCTTCGAGAGTGAGTCCGGCATCTCACCCGAGTCCCAAACGCACTGCAGGGCTGAGGTGATGTAATCCCCAATCTGATCCCAAAAAAATAATAAAAAAAGGTGTAAGCCCATCTGACCTGGACAGCTACCCTTATGAAGGGCAGTAAGAGCGGTCCTGAACTCTATGTTGGTGAAGCGTGCATCAAGTGAGGCTCTCATACCTCTATCCACCAACATAGGAATATGCTGCCAAATAACTTGTCTAGCATCTTCTCTGGCCTGTGAATCAAGATCTACAGTTAGAAGGGAGGCATAGTAATCTGAAGCAATCTGCATGACGGCATCTGGATGCGTCTAAAGTATCCCGTCTGAGTCAACAAGCTGCGAAACAGTATCCTGTCTGAGTCAACAAGTTGCGAAACACTCTCTACTATGTCTAGGGCCGAGAGCAGAGAAGAACTGCTTGTTGACTCTACCTCCGATCTACGTCGAGAAAGACTCTCTCGCGTGAAAGGCATACTCTGCTCTTTGATCTAAAAGTGTCTACTGATGAGCCCTTGCTGTAGCAAGGTGCTCCTGAATCCAAGCATCTGTAGGCCATTTCTGCTCTTCTCTCTCAAGAGCTGCCAGCTGCTGTTGAATGGCAATCTCTCTCCTGCGAATCTCATCTCTCCTAATACTAGCAACAGAATGATAAAAGCTGCTAATATTAGTGAGGGCTGCAGCCACATTTGACGGGGACGGCTGCCCACCCTGCAGGTGAGAATCCCAAATCCGTAGCACTGCCTCTGTGATTCCTTCCTCTGCGTAGAGGGCATCTGGAATCCTGATACTGGCAGAGCGGCCTCTTGCCCGAGGCTCTAAAACCACCAAAACAACCAGAAAATGATCTGAAGTGGACACACCTGCGCTGATGCATACTATCGCACCTCTGTCTAGTGCCCAATCATCCACATAAAATCTATCAATCCGTGCATGGATAGGCATCCTTACTCTTCTGTTCGACCAAGAAAACAGAAGAGACTGTGGCTGAGTGTGAAAAGCATCGTCATACAAAATATCTCTGCCACTGAACTGCAAAAGGAAGGCATCCCATGCTGCTCTCTCCAGGGAGTGAATGCCACCTTCCCTACCCCCTCTTTTGTCTAAAGGCATTTCAACCATGTTGAAATCGCCCCCAATAATCCAAGAATCTGCAATATGTGACCAAGAGAGCAACTCCTTCCAAAGGAGGACACGATCCCCTCTCCAGTTGGGTGCATAAAGGTTAAGGAAGCCAACCTTACGCCCACCAATCATCAAAATAACCCATTGTGCTCTAGAGGGGACTATAACTCCGTGTCCAATGACCGAGGGGAGCATCGAAGAGCTAGAAATGCACATATCTCCCCTAGTGCCCAAGGCAGGTGACCAAAAAGTATGGCCAGAAAGAAGCTTACCTGACTTGGCACAATCTCTACCATCCAGCTTATGCTCTTGGAGCATAAGGATATCAATGGGACCACCTGAATTACTTGGATGGAGTTGGTTACGAATCAGTTGCCTACGGTGGCGATGAGTTATACCACCGAGGCCCTGAACGTTCTGACTAACAATCCTCATCGACGGGAGGAGGAGGCCGGGTGAAAGGTCCTACCCGACCTGGTGGTGGAGAAAATCCTCTCCTGTGAAAGAGTCCTCCTGTCAAGTGGAGGGAAATTAACTGGTGAAAGAAAACCCACTCCAGCAGAGATGGAAACCCTGTCCAACAGAATCCCAATAACTGGCTCCCCTAGGGTAGAGGGTACAAACTCCTACTCTGTCTCAAACTCTGTCAAATCTGCCAGTACTGCAAAACAGTTCCTATAGGTGGGAACTGGCATAGGAGAGCGAAGAATCTCTGCACCCGAGAGAGAAGGAGAAAAAATCCCCTTACCTCTATCAAGAGGTGAAGTGTGACTAGTAGAGGAAGGGGGCTGATCAGGCACATCAGTGATAGGACCTGAAGAAATGGGTTGCCCTCCTGATGAGCAAGTGGGGGGACTGGGGCAACCACATCTACGCCTGCAGTAATATCACCTGCCTATAACTGAGAATGGTCTGAGGTGCTTCGTAGAGGTGGCGGAGTGTCAGCAACCCTCACAGGCATCCAATGGGGTACTGATCATATTGTGCGCGTTGAAGAAGAGGGTCCACGTCTAGGGGCTGGTCCCGAAGGTCCTGGGCGAGAAGGGGGGGCTCTAGTAGTGCATGTAGAAGAAGTAGAACAAGAAGGCGGAATAAACTGTTTAGGCCTTTTCTTCTTCCTTGGGCAATCCCTGGCGAAGTGCCCAAGGGTCCTGCAAGTCCTGCACTCATCCTGTCTCCCAGCAACCTCGACTCTCTGTCGAAAAAAGGAACCATCTAGTCGTTGAAGCATAATGTGATCATCTGTAATATCAGGGTCACGGACGATGACCCTGACTCATGGCACCCCATCCGATCTGACAGCCTCTGCCGTTGAAGGGGGCATGCCAGGGAGGGGGGGGATCTCTGTGACCAACCCAAAAGTAGTGCTATGGACGGTAAGAGTTGATGGTAGACTTGAGGAAGGCCGTGTTGGAATATGAAGCCAAAGTGAGTCTAAAATGAGTATTCTAGGTGTGTTTTATAGTCTAGTGAGTCCTAGACATGCCACGTGTCATATTGGGAGTTATCTTATATACACTATGGCTTTCTAGAGTCTCATGTCACACTATATAGTGTTGTACTTGTCTATTGTCTAAGACATCAGTCAACATCAAGCTATCTACATGTGAGTATTTTGGTTATCATTGCCTAGCACTTGTTCTTTCATTTTCTTTCCATTTTGCCTTTCCATTATGCTTTCCATATTTCAATTCCGTTCCTAGTTAGCTTGGCATTCTCCTACCGCCATGTCTCTTCATATGGTATCAGAGCCATGTTCCTAGCCCTGCTCTTAAGCATAGGTTTGAAAGAGGGCAAAAGAGATTGAAAGAGGGGAAAAAGAAGAGGGGAAAAGAAGAGAAGGAAGAGGGGAAAAGAGATTGAAAGAGGGGAAAAGAAGAGGGGAAAAGAGCATAAGCATAAGAGAAGGAAGAGGGAAAAAGAGCATAAGCATAAGAGAAAAAGAAAGAAAGCATATGATTATGCTTATGCATGAGCATATGAGCATAAGAGAAAAAGAGAGAAAGCATAAGCACAAGCTTATGCATGAGCATATGAGCATATGCTCATGCATAAGCATAAGCATAGGCAAATACATATGCTCCCTTCCAAGAGGTTGAGGTGAGGAAAGCCAATGAAGCTACTCTACCTCCTCCTCTTTGAAAGGCTTCCCTCTTCTCTCCTTCCTTGAGATCTCTTCTCCATGCCATGATCTACCACCTCTCTTCTCCTTCCTTCAGCTACATCTTTTTGTGACCTGCGGAAGATGTGACGCTTCTATCCGGAGCTAGAAGCAAAATCACAGCTTTAAGTCTGCAACAAAGTTGTAGAGGACCTTGAGTACTACAAATTTCGTTTTTACATCATTGCAATCTGAGTTTTCTGTGAAAGGTTACAGCCATTGCAAGAAGTGACGAAATTTGTTTCTGCACGCAAATTTTGTTCTCAAGCTCAATGATTTGACAGCCCAAGCATGATGGAACCAGCTCAACGTGGAGCTGTCCATCCTCTTCAGCGTTGACCTCTGCTCCAGTCCGCCATTTGCTCCTTTTGCCCGACATTCTATTGGAGCTGCTCCGAGCTTGATGTGAGCTCCAAATACTTCCTGACTTCTCTGATTACCGCCCGATTGTCCTTGGTGCCCGAGCTCCACTTTTGACCGACTCTTCAAGTGCTCGTGACACCTCCAACCTCTACTTCGACATTGGTGACTCTCCTTCTTGCATTTTGAGAGTCATCATGTAATTTCTCCATGTAGCTACCCATGGACTTCACCGACACATATTTTGGCGCATTCTTGCCTAGCGCTTCATCGACATCCTCATCGACTCGCAGGAATGTGTACACATGTGCATTAGCTACTTGGAGGACATCTCTTTCACAAAGAGATATTTTTATTTATTACTACACGCTTGATGTATTTTGGGGTCCTCTTCCCTGGGTAGTCTCCCTAAAATGATATATATTGAGTGTTTGGTTTTCATTAAGTCTACAGGTCCTCTCCCTTAGATAGTCCTCCTAAAAAGATGTATTGGTTTTTCTATTTTCATGTGTGGCTTCCTAACATGTCCTATTATGAAGCCAAGGGGGGATGTACTGTGGGAGCCATGTATTGGCTTTCATAGGTCTCGTTATCAGGCATGGCCGAGTTCTAGGATGTTGGTGTATTCCTAGACCTATGAGCTGGTCATGTAGCCATGCTATAACGTGAGTCTCTGAGCATGTTGAGTCTCAAGCCATGAGAGTGCTTTGGATCACAACCTCTGAACACGCTCATACTTTAGCCTCTGAGTTACATAGGGTGCACAGTTTGATGACCGTCATTGTCATGTTCTGTTCTTGGTTCCATTCCAATAGTCCCTCACCTTAGACCGTCATTGTCATGTTCTGTTCTTGGTTCCATTCCAGTAGTCTCTCACCTTCCCTTCATGGGGGGTGTTGGAATATGAAGCCAAAGTGAGTCTAAAATGAGCGTTCTAGGTGTGTTTTATAGTCTAGTGAGTCCTAGACATGCCACGTGTCATATTGGGAGTTATCCCATATACACTATGGCTTTCTAGAGTCTAGTGTTACATTATATAGTGTTGTACTTGTCTATTGTCTAAGACATCAGTCAACATCAAGCTATCTACATGTGAGTATTTTGGTTATCATTGCCTAGCACTTGTTCTTTCATTTTCTTTCCTTTTTGCCTTTCCATTAAGCTTTCCATATTTCCATTCCGTTCCTAGTTAGCTTGGCATTCTCCTACCGCCATGTCTCTTCAAGCCGGGGATCCTGATGAAAAGTGAGGTAATCCAAATTGAAACCCAAAGTGAAGGGTGTCAAAAAGATACTCCTCGAGCTCAATGCCAAAGGACTAGCCATGAGTAATGAACCTGCTGACTTTGGAGAATCAAATACCACCTGGAAGAACCCTCGTTCGAGCAGGCGAATATCGGTGAGGTGTCCTGCGAGGTCTCCAGGTAAAGCCGAAAGCATCCAATCCCTCGCCAGTAGCTTAGAGGGGTGGGAACCGCGGGTGCGAGCAAAGAGTGAGGTGGCATACTCCTGCTCTCAATCTGTCTTGGGCTGCTGAAGCTCGTCTTTGGAAAAGGTAACTGTTTTTGCAGCCGGTGCAAGCGGTCGAGGATTGCCTGAATGGGAACCCATTCGTTAATCAAGGTGGAAGGACCGACACAAACACGAGGATGCTCTGTCTGTCCGACAACCTACTGCCAGAGAGAGAAAATCTCTCTCTTGTTCCGTCAAGGGTTGAAGAGGGGGGAGGGGGAGGGAGGGAGGTGGTGATGCAGAGGCAGGGGCAGAAGGAAGGGGCAGGGGAGGGGAAGGGAGGCGGGGTAGGAGGAGCGGGGCGTAGAGGGAGAAGGGGGAGAGGAAGGAGGGGCAGCGGGGGGGTAGGGAGAGGAGGGGAGAGGGCAGCGGGGGGGTTGGGAGAGGAGGGGAGAGGGAAGTGGGGTAGGAGGTAGAGGCGGGTAGGGGGAGCGGGGTAGGGGGAGCAGGGGGTAAGGAGGGAAGGGCAGCAGGGGGGTAGGGAGAGGCAGGGAGAGCAGCAAGAGAGGGTTTACAAAGCGGGGTAGGGAGGGAGAGGTAGCGGGGAAGGGAGGGGAAGCTAGCGGGATAGGGAGAGAGGGAGCGGGGTAGGGAGGGACAGGTAGCGAAATAGGGAGGGGGAGCTAGCGGGGTAGGGAGAGAGGGAGCGGGGTAGGGAGGGAGAGGTAGCGGAGGTAGGGAGGGGGAGGTAGCGGGGGTAGGGAGGGAGGGTAGCGGGAGAGGCAGCGAGGAGGGACAGCAGAGGGAGAGGGAGGGAAGGGAGCGGGAGAGGGAGAGGGAGAGGCAGCAGCGGGAGGAGGGGGCAGCAGCCCGGGAGGAGGGGCTGGCAGGGAGAGAGGGAGGGAGGGGAAGGGAAGGGCTGGGAGGGACGGGAGAGGGGTGCAGGACGGAGGGCAGCAGGGAGATGCAGGACGGGGAGCTCAGCAGCTCACCAAAAAAGGCTTTCATATTTTCTACATCCTTTTTGAGCTACTACAGCTCGTCTTTTGAAAATGTAACTACTTTCGTGGCAGGTGGAAGTGGAGTAGGATTGGCTGAGTGGAAATCCATCACTAATCAAGGTGAGAAGGCTGAAGAGCAAAGGGAGGAGGGGTTGAGTGAGAAAGAGAGGGAGGAAGGAGGAAAGGGGGTGGGGGGGCGCTGAGAGAGAGGGAGGGGGAGGGGCTGACAAAGAGGCTGAAGGAAGGGACCAGAGAGGGGGTGTAGGGGGAGGCAAGCAGGGGCGTAGGAAGAGGCGGGGAGGGGGCAGGGTAGAGAGCCGTAGGGAGTGGGGTAAGGGGAGGAGCAAAGGGGCATAGGAGGGGGTGGGGAGGGGGGGGGGGGGTAGGGAAACATAGGGAGCACGGGAGAGGGGGCATGGAAGGTGCGGGCTGAGGGGGGAGGGGGAGGGGCAAAGGGAGCGTGGGAGAGGGGGAGGCAGGCTGAGAGGGCAGTTTGAGAGGGAAGGGAGAGGAAGGGAGGGGCTGAGGGGGAGGGAGAGGGAGGGTGACGGGCTGAGGGAGAGGGGGCAGCAAGGGTCGGGGAAGAGCAGCAGCTCCGAGGATCAAGGCGAGCCCTCCAGGGTGAGTTAAATTGTGATTGAGATGGCATTTTCAACCTCAACCTTGGTTGTTTTCTACCTTCTTTTGAGGGGTGTTTTCTCATGCAGTTTGCTCTGGCGGGTTTTGTTCATACTTAATAGAAGTCTTTTTTATAGGGGGGGGAAAACACTATTATCCATAATAGCACAAAAAATGGATGCAAATCAGCCTTTTTAAATGGAGACTTGGGTGAGGAGCTTGACATGGCACAAACACTTGGTTTTTGAATAAGAATAAAAGCTTCTCAAGCTTAAGCAGGCACCCAGGTCGTGGCTATATCAAGATCAATACCTTCTTTCAGATATTAACATGAAAAAGGCCAAATCAGATCCTAACCTCTTTGTTTTACAAGGAAAAGGACAGTTTCATTCTTGTCATTCTATATGCAGATGATCATATCATTACAACCAGTGATTGGACTCTCATTGATCAACTCAAGGTAGCATTATGCAAGAGTTTAAGATGATAGATTTGGGACAACTGCATTATCCTTTGGGCATAGAAGTATGCAGCAAACCAATGTTTATTGCATTAAGTTCCTTCAGTTATGGAGGATCTTCCAGAGCTCCTCTCCTAGCAAGGATAAATATTTGATGACTACTCTCCCTGAGTGTTTCTTGCAAAACAGGAAAGAGGCAATGCCGCACAAGCAAAGCAAGCTCAGGCACAAGGCAATCAACAAGTGCAGGAATCTATTAAGATTATTTTAACAGAAAGATAAGAACCTGGCACAAAATTCACAAGATTTTAAAAAACACTACTATTGGCGGGAAGAAAGAATGATCTTCACTTTATTTATGTATATTAAGTGCAAATAGTGGTACACACATTAAGATAGCTTTTCAAGCCTACATGACTTAAAACAAAAGAACAGTCGACGGCTCCCGCTCACACCTTGGCCACTATCTGGACAGACACAGTACATACCTTGATGGCCATATGGGTGAGGATGCAGGGTTCCTCGTGAGCAGCCTCCTCTAGGAGGGCAGTGTTTTTCAGGGAATAGAGGGGCTCCCCGTTTTTCTCTGAATCACCTACTAGGTTGAGATGGCACTTCCAACCTCAACCATGGTTCCTTCATTGCGATGATTAGGAGTTTACTTTAACCCATCTAGGGTGCATTTATTGTACTGCACGTTTTTTCTCCCTTGAGGTATCTCAGGGAGGGTCTTCATACTTAATAGAAGTCTTTCATTTGGGAAAAATAACAAAACAAAAGAACAGTCAACACAAAGGGACCATACCGTAGAGCTTTCACCAGTCATGCTAGATTCATCAACAAGAATGGAGTGTCCCCAAATGAGTATTCCATCTGCAGGTACCTGAACGCCTTGCATTCAAAGACTGCGATTGTAATTAACACTGAAGGTCTTAAATGTTCTTGAAACCTAGCCTAGCGGTGTTGATAAAAGATGTGTGTAACTGTGTTTTGTGTTTGTGTGCATGCCTGTGCATGTGTGCCCCATGCACACGTGTGCATGTGCTTGCGCCTATATGTTTATATGCATGCGTGCATGTGTCTTGTATATTTGCATGTGCACACAAATCTTTGTCTCTATTATGTCCATTGTTTTTCCCTTTTATTTCTTTTTTCGTATAATGGAGGAAGCAGACCCAAGGGGAAGGGCTAGGGGGGAAGAGAAAGTACTCATTTTAATACGCATATGTGATCACACTGCAGGAAACATTCATTTATGGCTCTCTCAAATGAGCATGCCTTCAACCATGTCGTCAGTTCCGCAACATAAAACTTGTAGGAGTCACTTACCTGGTCACCAATACCCAAAGACACAACATCCCCCACAACCACATTGAAAATATAAATTTTCAACCTTTGGCCTCCTCTTAAAACCTGTTCAGAATACGGATGCCCTAAACTAAGAAGCTTACTTTATAACAGTTGCATAGCATTGTCATCTTCAAATATCAACACCCAAAAAAAAAACTCAAGTCTTACCTCTATCTCAATGTTTCTTTTTTCTTCATTTAGAATCCGGAATTCCAAAGATTGCTTGTAGTCATTGTAGGCTGCCATGCATATAAAACACATCAATCCTCTCTCTCTCTCTCTCTCTCTCTCTCTCTCTCTCTCCACATGGAATGAGATTGAAAAAATGCAGAAAGCTTTCCTACGAAGACATCTAGGAGTCAAGGCAACTACCCCTTATTCAGTCCTCTTATTGGAAACAGGCAGGTGGCCAATTGAATTCCATGCACTGATCAGAGTGATGCAGTACCTAGTGGAAGTACAACAAATGCCAAAAGAAAGATTGCCACATAGAGCATGGACTGCTAGTATGAAACTTCAGAAGAATCATAAAAGCAAGATCATCTTCACAGGATGGGGGATAGATATAAGGAAATGCTTCAGCAGATGGAAAGTGGAATCATACCTGACTATGCCCCCTGAAAAGGTCAAGATGTAAGAATTCCAGTTGTCCCTACTATGCACTCTACAAACCCAATGGTTGACAGCAGAAAAGAGGACCAAGCTAGAATACTATCAAGATCAAATAAATCCTTTATGCTGGTCATCTTTCATGACACCAGATGTCCCTGCTCAGCCATACATCAGTACCCCCATACCTCTTCTCTATCGCAGGAATATTGCCAGATTCTGCACACGGTCACATACCTTGGCAATAGAGACAGGAGCTTTTTTGTGCTATCTTGTATGCAGAGTTCTTGATGTCCCATGGGCCCATTTTGGCCTTTAGTGGACAATAATACACTTTCTTTCTTTCTTTCTCTCTCTCTCTCTCATAGGCCATGTCCCATAGGCCATGTATGGCCTTCCGTGGACCTTTAATAAAATTTCTTTCTTTCTTTCTTTCTCATGACCCGAGTGAAGCAAGGCTGCCCGCTATCTCCGACACTCTTTGGGCTATAGATTGATGAGATCACGACTTTCATTGATCACTTGGGAGGGGAGGGATCCATGCTTGCAGATCTGATGATACCGATATTGTTATACACAGATGACAGAGTCCTCATTTCTTCTTCTGCAGCAGGATTACAGGCGACACTTAGAGGCCCTAGAGGTGATTTGCAATGAGGGTGACCTGATGGTCAATCTCGGCAAGAACACAGTTATGATCTTCGACACTTTAGGAGCAATGCTCTTCACCGACACAACTTTACATACCGAGGAGAGCTAGTGGAGATTGTACAGTCATGCACCTATCTTGGAGTCGTCATTGCAGGACGGTCTTCATGATGACACATGCAGCCTGTGAGCGACCCACATGAGGGCAGGGTTGCTCTACCTCACATAGAGGTACAGTGCTTCCAAGCACACTTCCAAGACCCCCCGATGAAGAGGTGTCTATTTGATACACTAGTGAGACCAATAGCCATGTATGCTCACTCCTCGGTCAACTCTCCATGGGAGATCCTAGCTAGCATTGCAGCATGGCACATTTGGAGAGCCAGGTGCACTGAGGCTTTGGAGGGTTCTCAAATTCACCCTTCTCAGATCTTGGCCATTACTTGGACAGATACAATACACACTCTGATGGCCATTTGGGCGACCATGCAAGGATCATCTCTAGCCTCCTCCTCCAGGAGAGTTACTTTTCTCAGAGATTGGAGAGACTCTCCCTTCTTTGCTGAGACTTCTACAGGGTTGAGATGGCATTTTCAGCCTCAGCCTTGGTTTCTTTCTACCTCATTCCTCTAAGGTGTTTTTATTACATGCTTAGCATGGTGTATTTCCACACAGAGCTTGCTCTAGCGGGTTTCTTTCTTACTTAATAGAAGTCTCTTTTTTGGGAAAAAAAAAAAGGCATGTATGCAGCATCCTTATGGGGGGGTGACCTCTCGATAGCCGAGTGGCAAAGATTTGAGAGACTACATGTGACAATGGGGTCCAAGATGATTTCAAGTAAGCCCTCAGTCCCTCATCAGATCATATAGGCAGAGTTCTCTATGACACCACTATAGGTTGATGCCATCTTTCAGATAGACATACCAAAACAGGGTATCGGCCTTGCCTAGATTGAGACTACCAAGATTGGCATTAGAGTCATCCAGACGGTAGAGTGGGATCAGCAGCACAGCCTGGTATGCACGCATTTACAAATGGATTTGCAGTCAGGGTATTAAGATGGATCACCTCCTCCCCTTCCAGTACAGCTTAAATGCCCCAACGCTCCAAATCCCACGAGATGAGATCATACGGTTGGACTTACTCCAGCTCAACACATCACAGACTTGGGGAGGGAACTCCTAGTTCCCTCCCCAAATCAGATGGATCGCGTCCTCCCCTTCTAGTATAGCTAGATGCCTCAACGATCCAAATCCCACGAGATGAGATCATACGGTTGGACTTACTCCAGCTCTACACATCACAGACTTGGGGAGGGAACCAAGAGTTCCCCACCAAGATCCAGTTCTATCGGGACCACTTTCTGAGGATATTAGAGGATGGATTGATCCAAGTCCCAGTATCTAGAGGACAGGCGGGTTGCACACGCACTAAGGATTGCTATAGGACAGATACAAGGTTCGTCTCACCAATTAACTATTGAGACAAGGAGGGCCATGGGCACACCTAGAGAGCCAATGGAGATTTGTAGGCTATGCACATTAGTAGTAGTGGAGATAGAGGAGCACTTTCTGTGCCTCTGCCCTGCCTATTACGTGACTCGAGGACACAGTTTCAGGCCACTCTTCCAGTTGATCCATTTTCATGACCAGGTCAACATGTGGGCCTCTTTCTGATGGAGATGCCGCGACACATTCCTCATTGGAAGGTGAGGAGTCCATAATGGTCCGTGCAATTGGCCAAGTTGGGCCTAGCTTTAAGCCTCCATCTTATAAAGCCTTGTGCACTTCGGAGCTAAAAAATGAGGTGGTATGCATAGATCAAGAGTTGCTGCTGTTTCGAGAGCAATGGAAAAAGTATGCATGCAACATAGTGTGTGATGGCTTGGTCTGACACTCAGCGTAGGCTTATCATTAATATCATGGTCTCATGCATTTTTGGCTCAGAATTCTTGAAGTTTGTGAATACTAGCGGGCAGTATAAATCAGGGGAATACATTTTTTAAATATTAAAAGATGCCATTCTTGATGTTGGGCCAGATAATGTTGTGCAGGTTTGCATGGATAATGCATCTAACTGTGTGCGAGCAAGAGAATTGGTAGAGGACGAGTGCCCCCATATATTCTATACTAGATGCACATGTCATTGCCTTGAACGTTGTTTAAGGACATTGGGCAGCTTGCTTGGGTGAATCCAGTGTTAGCACATGCCAACATGATTGTGACGTTTGTTACTCGGAAGCACACCATATTAGCATTATATAGAACTTTCAGCAAGAAGGAATTAGTGAAATCTACACAGACTCGGTTTACTTATGTTAGCAAACTTGTTGGATGACAGAGTCTACAATGGATTGCGTCGTATGGTTGTGAGTGATGAGTACTGCACGAAGAAAGTATCACGAACTGTGAAAGCACAACATGTGTCTTCCATTGTATTGGGTGCCTCATTCTGGTAGGAAGCAAGAGTCATCGTGAGGATATGTGCAGCTATTCTAAAGATCCTTTGTTTGGTTGATAGGGAAGGGGCTACCATAGGAATTGTATAAGAGCTCACTGATCGAATGGTGGAGAAGATACATACTATAGATGGCATAGACACCTCAAAGTTAGCTGATGTCAAAGCCTTCTGTGTTAATAGGTGGGATATGATGCACTCTCCTTTACATGCAACAGCTTTTGTTCTCCATCCTATTTGGAGAGAGGAAAATCCAGATTGTGATAAGGAGGTGCATGATGGATGGATGGATGTTATTGAGTGGTACATGAAGTATGATGTTGAGAGGCAGAGCATCTTATTTGATGAGTTTGATGTTTTCAAGTCCATGCCAGGCACATTTGCTCAAGGTATTGCGAAGGATGTTACGAGGATGCACCAAGGGGTGAAGTGGTGGGAGACATTTGGGGCTCACACTCCAAATTTGCAGCAGTTGGCTATTCGAGTGCTCTCGCAGAGGGGACACATGCTTCTCCTTGTGAAAGGAACTGGAGCACGTTCTCTCTTAAACATACCAAAAGAAGGAAAAGGCTGCTTCCAAAGAATACAAAAAAATTAGTATACATCCATACTAATTTGTGACTGATCTCCAAAATCAAGGAAAGGGGATTTGAGAAGATAGAAGTGACCTTGGAAATGATCAACAAGGACAAGGATGATGAGAGGCTGCTTGCTTTGCAAGAGACTACAAAGGGAGAAGAGGAGATTCCAGCCGGACCAGCCCCTCTTGTTACAGGAAGGATGAATGTTGTTGCAACCTCAAGCAGCTCCAGTATTTTGAAGTCCCATGGTGAGGCAGATGAGATTGACAGTGATGAGAAGGAGAGGAGGAGGAGGAGGGCGCTGATGCTGATGATGATGAGGATGAGGCATAGGATGAGGATGCACCTTGAGGCATGAGCCTCATCAGTTTTGATGCATTTCAGTTTTGTTTCCTGGCTGTTGCAGCCCTGCAAGCTGGCAGCCTTTTCAGTTTGTTATATGATGGTTTCCAGCTTGCCTTTGATTATTTGGTGTAGTACCTACAGCCTACAAGCTTCTTTCACTTTTCTAATATCTACTACCCGCTACCTTTGATGATTGATCATGATGTTTTGGTGTCTATCACTATGTATCAGATGACAAAATCCAGTCCTTGGACTCTTCCGTGAATCATGATTCATGATTCATGACTTAAAATTAATAAAAGTTAGAAGTTGAGAGTTTTGTAGTTCTCTCTCAAGTAAATGTGTACAATGTATATTTTCCTAGTTTTTTTTGGATAAAATTAGGGTCATGTATGATTCAGCTCCAGGGGCTTGTTGGAATATGAAACCAAAGTGAGTCTAAAATTAGTGTTTTAGGTGTGTTTTATAGTCTAGTGAGTCCTAGACATGCCACGTGTCATATTGGGAGTTATCCCATATACACTATGGCTTTCTAGAGTCTAGTGTCACACTGTATAGTGTTGTACTTGTCTATTGTCTATTACAACAGTTAACATCAAGCTGTTTGGTATCATGTGAGTACTTGTCCATTGCTTTCATTTCCTTTCCATTTCATTTCCATTATGCTTGTTATCTTTCCTTTTCATTCCTGGTGTTAGCTTGCTTCTCTCCCTACCACTATGATCTTTCATGTGGTATTAGAGCCATGTTCCTAGCCCTGCTCTCTCTTTCCCTTTCCCTTTCCCTTCCAAGAGGTTGAGGTGAGGGAGGCCAATGAAGCTACTCTACCTCCTCTTCCTTGGAAGGCTGCCCTCTTCTCTCCTTCCTTGAGCTCTCTTCTCCACGCCATGATCTACCACCTCTCTTCTCCTTCCTTCAGCTATATCTTTATGTGACCTGCGGACGATGTGACGCTACTATCCGGATCTAGAAGCAGAATCACAGCTTTGTGCCTGTAGCAAAGTTGTAGAGGACATTGAGTACTACAAATTTCGTTTTTACATCATTGCAATCCGAGTTTTATGTGAAAAGTTACAGCCCTTGCAAGAAGTGACGAAGTTTGTTCTACGCGGGAATTTTGTTCTGAAGCTCAATGATTTGACAGCCCAAGCATGACGCAGCCAGCTCAATGTGGAGCTGTCCATCCTCTTCATCGTTGACCTCTGCTCCAACCCGCCATTTGCTCCTTCTGCCCGACATTCTCTTGAAGCTGCTACCCACAAGTTGGGGCCCGTATTCTGCCCGTCATTCTCTTGGAGTTGTTGCCCTTCTACTTTTATCTACCACTTCTAGAGGAGCCATCGCCATCCTTGGTGGAGTATGACCTCCACGATTTTTGCAACAACTTGATTCATCCTTGCTATCTTGTGCCTACAATTTGCGTCACAATTTGCTTGGAGGAGGATTATTTTTCGAGGTTGTCATCCCTATTTGCTGCACACTATCTCCTCGATACTTTGTGATCGATTACTTCAGGACAGAAATTTGATGACTTAGCTCTCTAAAATTTTGGGACTTTTCTGTTTCTTGTCTTCCCTTGGCATAATTGAAGCCTTCTCTATGTAAATCTTTTTGGGGATTCCAAAATCCATGTAAAATCATCATTTATTTGTATTTTTTATTTGGGGATTTTGCTACCTCAAGCAAAATTAACCCAAATTGAGGCTTCTTTCTGACATCTGGTTATTCTCCGACCGGCATTTTGAGAGTCACCATGTGAGTGCTCCATGTAGCTGCCCCATGGACTTCACCGACATCTTTATTGGGGCATTCATGTGTAGTGCTTCATCGACATCTTCATCAACACGAAGGAATGGGCACTCATATGTGCCACCAGCTTCTTGGAGGACATCTCTTACTCAAAGAGATCTATTTTTATTATTCCTACAGCTTGATGTATTTTGGGGTTCTCTGCCCTGGGTAGTTCCCCTAAAATGATATGTATTGAGTGTTTGGTTTTCATTTAGTATAAAGGTCCTCTTCCTTGGATAGTCCTCCTAAAAAGATGTATTGGTTTTCCTATTTTGGTGTGTGGCTTCCTAACATGTCGTGCTATGAAGCCAAGGGGAGATGTACTGTGGGAGCTTGCATCTGCAGGTGTAGAAGTAGAGTCAGTGGCTTTTCCTTTACCTTTTGTTGTAGTTGATTCACCTTCCTGAGAGGTTTGAGTTCCTTCCTTGACTAAGTCCCACAGATTTTCCTTCATAAGCATAAACTTTATCTTCATCTGCCAAGTATGGAATCCTTGGCCATTGAACTTGTCAATTTTATAAGTAGCTATGAGAGGGTCTTACCCTTGTCAGGCAGTGTCTACTCTGTGTTACAAAATGACTAATCTTGTGGAACAAAGAAATCTCCCTCACCATACAAATGTAGATTCCTAGAGATAAATTTAGAGAATCCTAATTGTTTAGCATACTCATATCCTATTGGCTTCTCCCAAAGTTTCCTAGCTGGGTCTTCTTCACTTTGAATTTTGTCCTTCTTGTAGTCTTCTTCAAGTGATTAGCATTTGAAGATCCCTCAGAGCTTGGCATTTTGACAAAAGATTAGTCCTAACTGAATTTCAAACTGAAAATGCATTCTTTGAACTGTACTTTAGCATTACTTTAATCCTCAAGCATCACTCTAGCATTTACTCTAGCATCAAATGCAGGCTTGCACTGGTACTAAGACCCCAACCCTCTGCTCTTGGCCCTGGGATCCTGGAGGTTGTGGTTATATGGAGGTGCACCTATCAAGTGCTTGCAGTGGGACCCAGGAGAGTGGAAGTGGATAGATCATGGGCACCGAGAGAGGGGGATTCCCTTCTTTCGTTTCACGGTTGGTAATGCCAGGAGATTTCAGCTGAGCAGTAGAGGTTGGATTCCCTCCATAGCCCCCCATTGGGATAGCTTCTTCATCACCGCAGATTTGCGTAGGACTTTCTGGAGGAGGCTCTGGAAATCCCTCAGAAATAGAAAGATCACTCTTTTCTTTTGGCTTTCTATTCATGGAGGGATTGCAGTGAACCTATGGAGATCACGATTTGGGGCTGATCCCACTTACCCTCGTTGTCATTCTACAGAGGAGTCAGTGCGACATTGCCTTTGGGACTGCAGTCAAGCGAGGACTGTTTGGAAAGGGGTTGCTCGCATACTCAGCATCTTTCATACCTCCCCTTTCTTCATGACTTGGGGCTCGGTCGCGTGGTTATCCCTTACCGGGCCCCAGGTGTTTTATGAGGGTGAGCCTTCTTCTTGGGCACTCTCGGTCCGCCGGTAGGTAATAGAGCCCTGCTCTCTTCAGGATGTACCACATATTCCTTTCAGAGCTTCACATGTTTCAGTGGACACCTCTTGAGAGATTTTGGCTAGCATTTCCTCTTGGCACATTTGGAGAGCCAGATGCACAGAGGCCTTGGATGACACCCAGATACACCCATCACAGGTGTTCACGGGTATTTGGAGTGACACGGTTCACACTTTGATAGCCATATGGGCTAGCATGCAGAGCCCTTCACAGGCAGCCTCTTTTAGGAGGACTGTATTTCTTTGAGTTTGGAGGGGTTCTGCCTTTTTCTCGGAGGTCGCTACTGGATTGAGATGGTACTATCAGCCCCAATCCTTTCTTTTTGGCTCTTGAGCTTTTCATGCATTGCATGGTGTATCCCGCATTCCCGTATGGAGCTTGCTCTAACGGTTTTCTTTAATACTTAATAGAAGTCTCTTTTTTGCAAAACTGTAAAAAATGCATTGCAGTAGACTAGCTTAACTTGGAGGGCACGATTCACACAACTGAAGAAGAGTTTGAGAGGGCTTTTTGTGCAAAACTAAAGCTTGAATACCCAAGTAAGTTCACCACAGAGCATTGCTGAAATAGTACGCCTTTTTGTCTGGGAGAGTTGCACCTTCTTTGACTGTATTTCTCTAATTTCTCCTTGCTCCAGTAAGCATTGGCCTTCAAAATTCATCAGCAGCAGGCTCTAGGCATGGACCAACTTGTGCTAGAAGGGCTCAGGATATGGTTGAGCAGAAAGGCAAAATTGCCCGTTTCGACGTTTCAGATTGCTTGGATCAACGCGGGTGGAATACACCATCTCTGGGAGAATGCTTTGGGCCAGAGGAGCGCCCCATGGTGTAGAAACTCCAGCTAGAAGGGCTTGGCAAAAGTCCCAAGGAATGGGGAGAACAGAGCTAAGCAAATTCTGAGAAGGAAGGAGGAAGAGAGCTCAAAAAGAGATGTTGGAGAAGATGATGAGGTGGCACTACCAAAATGAGTTCTACAAAGCCTACCAGCTCTGATACCAAATGTAGAGGAGTGTGGGGTGGAAGAGATGCATCGTGGCACAAAGAGTGAGAGCACAAGTAAGGCAAAATCCATTCTATTAGAATGAAGGAATGACCTCCATTTTATAGAAAGAGAGGATGGTGTAGGCACCTCCCCTATATCAGTGGCAATCAGCCCCTACATCAGTGGGACTGGCCTAAATCAAAGGAACTTCCCATGTGGGGGCCTTTGGCTTACATCATCACTTAGGTCACACACTAGACAGATCATAGCACTAGATGTGCCTCTACAACACACACTTTTTTTTTTGTGGGAAGAAATCTTTTATTGATGTAGAAAAATTACATTCATAGTTACTTCAAAAAGACGAAGTAACTACTACTCAACTGAAGATCTCAGTATAAGCTGTATATACATCCTGATCAATCAAACGAGTCTGAAGACAATCATAAAAAGATTGTTGCAGAGATCGTTTGAAAAAAAGAAAAGATGAAAAAAGTGGATCACCAAAGGCTCTATGATTTCTGTCCATCCATAAAGTCCATAGTGTCCAATAGCGCACCCATACAAAAAATAAATCAAAACCCTGTCTCTCTGGATGAAAGCCAAACAACCAGAAAAATCTGCCAAAAGTAACAGTAGGAAATCGCTCTCGAAGCCTCTGTCTGATAAGAGCAATGAGATCAGAAGTGTTTGGACAGGACCAAAAGATATGAAACACTGATTCAGTAGAGTGCTGACATCGGTGACAAACAGCTGAAGCTATATGTCTGTGTGCGAGTAACTGTCCGGACGGAAAAATGCCAAGAAGAACTCGCCATAGGAAAAGCTGTTGTCGTAGAGGGACTTTGTAATGCCAAAGAAGACGCAGCCTTTTTCTCCACCACTTCATTGGCTCTACAACACACACACACACACACACACATGTGACTCCCCTAAATGCACCATAGAGCAAGCCCTTGACCATAGTTATCCCAACCAAAACAAGGTCTGCCTGTGCTTGGGAGCCTGTTCCAGGAAAACTGCCTTCTCCGACTTCGAGAAGGATTCGGAGGGGAGTAGTCCGTGTCTGTCCGCCGCTGACGTACCAAAGTGTCTACCGTTGGGCTAGATAGCCCATCTTCCTACAACGAAGACACTATCCTAGTAAACCGAAAATCTTCACTATCTAACAAAGTGTACCCCCCTCTAGGGTCTTGAGGAGGATCAACTCTGGGAGGGACTCTGGGCTCTCAACCTCCAATCTGATCCTGGGGACCCCATCGTCTGCTACCATTGGAGCTACTGAATCTGGCGGGGTGCTGGGATTTGGCCTTCTGACTCTGCATGTCCTGTAGGGGTGGGGAGGGAGGAGTCCGTCCCTGACCACGAGGGTAGTTTTGGGCTAGATAGCCCATCTTCCTGCAACGAAGACACTGTCCTGGTAAACCGAAAATCTTCACTCTCTGACGAAGTGTACCCCCCTCGAGGGTCTGGGAGTTGCAGAATCATGCTTGTTGCCTGTTGATGCAAAATTGTCACTAGGAAGTGACTGTGTGGTGAAATACCAAGGAGGATCAACTTTGGGAGGGACTCTCGGCTCTCAACCTCCAATCTGATCTTGGAGACCCCATCGTCTACTGCCACTGAAGCTGCCGAATCTGGCGGGGACTCCAGCACCATGCCAAATGCTCTGCCAATGGAGGAAAGGATGGCTCTGTATTCCTTTGGAAGCCCCAGGAAGCGGAGCGTCACTGAGAATCAGGAAACATGGTGTGTCGTGTCCATGTCCTCCAATGTGAAGCCATGGTACCAAGGGAAAAGGTACACCAAATGCGGGCCAAGGAGGATGGGGCTCTGCTCCACGTGTCAAGGCGGTAACAGGAGAGCTCAACTGGATGAGGAAGATGCCTCGTCCATAGATGGTGACCTCCTGGATGTGGTCTCCTTCTAGTGTCAAGCTCGCCTGGATCCACTCTCTCACCTGTCTCCTTGTGGGAGTGAGGCCTACTATTCTGCCCACAACTGCCTTGTCTTGAAGTGATTGGACTGCATGTTGCACCTGTTGATTGTCTGCTGGAGAATGGATAACCTTGACAGCTGTGGGATGAAGGTGCTACTATTTGAGCCCTTTCGGCATGATAAGTGTCACCACCAAGCTTACTTTCTCCAAGGCTTAAGCCAATTAACTCAAAGCTGCCCAGAAGGAAGAGGAGGGTTGGAAAAAAAAACTTAAGGGAAGGCGGTCAAGATACAAGGGCGAAGGCTGCCCAAGCACTCGACAGTCTAAAAGAAAGGGTTTTGACTCGAAGCCGAGACAAAAGAGTTGCAATGGGCACCATAAACCAACTCCTTGTGGTCCACACTGGCTCCACGAGACCACCAGATATACCACAAGCCTCAAAGTACTTCGACAACCTTGAACCGGGCGACCAGAGCCGCAGCCCTTGGGCTCAAACAACCCAACTGCAGTGGTTATCTACCAGCTCTTGTAGGGGGCAAAGAAGCTGGCCGAAGGGGCTAAGTGCCCCCTAGGTACCCGAGCCCCACGGGGGGTGTGCAGCTCCACGTAAACACCACCCACACTACTCGTGGGTGGTCTCCAGTAGCAAACGACCAGCAAAGGCGGAGGCAAGGCAAGCAAAAAATGGCGGCACAGGGAGGTGAGGAAGAAAACAAGGGGTGGTGGGAAGAAAAGTTGGCTGGAGAGGAGACGAAAGTGCACGGGGGGGAAGGAGCAGACATGAAGGGGGGAGAGGCGAAGACGGGAGCAGGGCAAGGGGGAGCAATCGCGAAGGAAAGAGGGGACGGACGACCGGGGGGCGGGGGAGCAAAGGCGGAGGGGGAGATAGGCATGGAAGTGAGTTGAGGCAGGGAGAAGAAGCGTGGAGGGAGGGGAAGGGTGAGCTATGGCAGGGTGGGCAGCTCGGGAGCAGGGAGCAGCTCAACAAGGCATCAGATTCCCCCGCATGTTACTACTCTTACTCTGCAAGATTACAAGTTTGGCGGCGACTTCAAGGTTACCCTTCTCATTTACACATCTTTATACCAAGAAAGCTTGTTAGAAATCCTGCCCAAATGCTACCAAGTGGCAGCCCAACTACACCGAGTACGACGGGTCCCACACCCCGCCTCCTAGCCACGCAGTACCTCCTCACTTCCCAAAAAGTCTCGGGAGGAATGTGAGGAGGGCCTTCATCAATCTTTTATATCCAAGGATCCACAAAGCATGCTTATGGGATTTCTCCCTCATGTCCAGATGTAATAATGTGCCCATGAACCACATTAATCCTTAGCACCCACAAGGGAATTTGGACCACACCAAGGCCCCATTGGCCACTATTTCCAACACCCCTCCATGGTTCATACACCAAGGCATCCACGAAATCGATCCCACCACACAGGTTAACCTGCCTAAAATACGACTGCCCCTACACTTAGGGCCAAAGTCGCCACGTAACACAGGTTCAAGGATTTCCAGAAATGTGATTGCCCCCCACTCAGGGCTAGAGCTGCCACAAAATATGCCACGGTACACAGTCGCCAACTTCACCAATGTTGACTAGCGCAGGCCAGAGTCCCACACCCTACCTCCTAGCCACGCAGTCAATCTCCTCACTCCCCAAAAAGTCCCAAGAGGGATGTGAGGAGAGCCTTCATCAATCCTTTATATTGGAGGATCCACAATTCACAAGCATGCTTATGGGATTTCTCCCTCATGTCCATGTGTCATCACGCACCCACCATTAACCACATTAATCCTTAGCACCCACGAGGGGGTTTGAACCACACCAAGTCTCCATTGGCCTCTATTTCCAACAAATCCTACAATACATTACTTCCACAACCTTGGATCCAGAGCATGGAAGTCAATTTTGGGCATCTTAACAAGTCTCTTACTTGGTGGAAGGTTTCTCTCCAATGCATTTGGAACAACAAACTCTCTCTCAAGCAACGAGTTTTCTTATGGCGTTGTTTGGTTGCCGCATTACCGGAAGGTTCTTTGTTGTTGGGCGTATAGCTTCCTTGGCTTGCCCTACCTGTTCGCATCCAAGGGAGACTTCTCTGCATCTTCTCTAGACCTGACCCTACCGCTAGTGATTTTCTTCCCAAACAAGGGGCTTATCTTCATGCTCGTTCTCCTTGGATTCCTTTTGGCAAGCAGTTTTGGTTGTTTGGTACATATGCCTCTTCACCAACTATGCTCGTGTCTGCTACTGCTGGTGTCACTATTGAGCTTTGTGGTCGCCATATCATGTCCGTAACATTCGACTGTATGGGCATACTTTGATGGATCTTTATCATTTCTTTCGTTCTCCCTGCATCAATCTCTTCAACATGCGTATTCTCATGGAGATCCTCCCTTGATCCAGCTGAAAGTGTTTTATTACTTTTTTTTGTTTTGAGTATTAGTTTCTCCGCTCTGGGGCATCTCTGAATGTAAATGATTTTGAATGATATCTGCTTTTCAGGAGAAAAAGTGTGTGTGTGTGTGAGAGAGAGAAAGAAAGATGTATTTACGGCTTTCGGAGGCCTCACGGGCCTATGAAACAGAGTATAATAAAAAAGAGTAACTCATACAAGCCACTATGGGCTGTGAGGCAAAGGGCTCGCTAGGGCCATTGCTGAGTGCTATGCTAAGCTAAGAAGCTCAAAAGCTTAGACTCAAAAAGCAAAGCTAGTACTCATATTACAAAACCAGGTGCTTGTATATGTGTTTGTGGAGTGGTCTCTTGTGGTGGTGGGGAGCTGTGGTCTCCATGATATCTGTTCCAATGAGCCATATCAAGAGTTGTATGTGATCTCAACCACTCTAACTCCGCAGCTTCAAGTCATCTCTTCCAACTAATCCACTCTGCCCCCATGTCAGCTAGCTCCTCCCTCCACCCCACTATGTCATGGAGCACACTCAAATGCATAGAAGTCCCTAAAATGTCAATGTGCTCGGTCTATCCCAGTCTCCTGCCGGTGATATTACCTCCTACTCTTGCCTAATCTATCTCAAAAGGGTCTCTCAGTGCCGTCATCTTAATCAAGTAGAGGCCAACGCAGACCTAGACATGGAAGTGGAACAGCCGAGAGAGCGGTCCAAAACCCCAACCTAAAACAGGCAGTGGTATCATCCTCGGATATTATAATAGATTCAGAAGGTATAAAGGAAATATCCCTTTGTCTCCACCTCCTCCAATGTGCATAGCCTTCAGATCCGTTGCTCTCTGGGTGTGCCTGCAGCACTCATTGCCTCGCGATCCTCAACTGATGGGACAAGACCCGCATCTACCCAACGGAAATTGTCAGTGCATGTGAAACTCTCTGTTGTCTAGGTACTGGGGGATCTGATGATCACTCCATCCTCTAATACTCTCAATAAGTGGTCGTTGTAAAATTGGATCTTGGTGGGAAATTCCTAGTTGACCCCTACCAAGTCCGTAACTCCTAGAGCTAGAGTAGATCCAAGCATATGATTCAGTTGATCTCGTCTCATGGGGATTAGGGGGGACAGTGCATCCAAGTTGTGCTAGAAGGGAGGGTTGGCATTCAAGCTTCTGCCTTTGCATGCTAAGGGTTGGCATCATCTTTTGTGGCCTAGGGAAATTGTTTTGCCAAGTCTGATTGTTCATCATCTTGGCTATCCATTGGGATGGATGATTTCTCGCCGTCAGCAGACGGATTGGGTGCTTGCAAAGCTCAGTAGAAAATCTGAGTATTGGAAATTAGTTGCTTGGCTGCTACATGTTTGACTCCATATTGTGCAATCAATTTTGATAGCCTACATATGGTTCTTTTTGCCTTCGATGATGTTTGGCAAGAATGACATTAAGTATTTCATGTCTACTCTCATAGTAACTTTCTGGCATTCAAAGCAAGGCCGTAAGAGCATTTGATTACTATCCATGGAGCACATCTATTCGCCAAAGATGCATGGTGGTTTGAATATCTTGGATATTCAAATACATATTTTGGCACATAAAGGAAAAATGATGCTAGAAATTATATACGGTGCACAGCCTTGGGCAGCTATTCTACATCATTTGCTATTACGTTTGACTACTCATACTTTATTCTAGGACATTTAAGGGATGCCTATTTGCCTCTCAATGTTTTCGGATTGGAACGAAATACTCTTTCATCTTAAATGGCACGCCACACCTCTCTTGAAGGAAGCTCCTTAAAGGTTGAGAGTTTACATTGGTCCAAGGTGTTTCCTTGTCTACTGGCCTTGCAGGAACCCAGACAATCTTATTTTATTTCCTCCAAAGGAATTCAGTTCGTGGGGGATGTGCTTCATGCTTATGGTACTTTTCTATCTTTTCCATTGGCAGTCAGGCAGTATGGATTGGGGCTGCATTATCGACCCCTTTGGCATTATCTTTCTCAAATGCTTCAATGTTTTCAGCCAGTGTCAAAGCTGGAGTTCACTTCTCGTCTTAAGGATGGGACTCTACATTGCCAGGGATAAGGCCTTCCATTTTTGAGAAGCTCCTCTCAATATCTATTGAGGAAACTGCTAGTTTTGGTTCTTATCACTCCTGTAGTAATAGAGGAAGGTTATATGTGAACAGCACCCCTTTTTTGGATGACCTTTGAAGATGTACAAAAATGTTTTGAATTAATATAATCACTCTTTTTCCCACCTGGGTCCACTCTCCCTCTGACGGTGTCACCAAGGGGTTCTGGGACTCTTGTTGCTCCTCTCTGAGGGGGTGCTGGGCTTGGGCTTGGGCCTGCTGACTCTTCCTGTCTTGCGGGGCTGGGGGGGGAGTCTATCCCTCACCACGAGGGCAGTTGCAGGCTAGATGGCCCATCTGCTTGCAACGACGACACTGGCCTGGTTAACCGAAGATCTCCACTCTCTGGTGCAAAGTGTACCCCCTTCGAGGGTCTCAAGGAGGATCAACTCTGGAAGGAACTCTGGACTCTCAACCACTAATCTAATCTTGGGGACCCCGTCATCTACTACCATTGAAGCTGCGAAATCTGGCGGGACTCCAACACCGTACCAAATGCTCTGTCAATGGAGGGAAGGATGGCTCTGTACTCCTTTGGAAGCCTTGGGAAGCAGAGCATCACCGAGAATCAGGGACATGGTGTGTCATATCCATGTCCTCCACTGTGAAGCCATGGTACCAAGGGAAGAGGTACACCAGATGCGGGCCAAGGAAGATCGGGCTTTTCTCCACAAGTGTCAAGGCAGTAGCAGGAGAGATCAGCTGGATGCCGAAAATGCCTCTTCCATAGATGGTGAACTCCTGGATGTGGTCCCCTTCTAGTGCTAGACTCGCCTCAATCTAGTCTCTCACCTGTCTCCTCGTGGGTGTGAGACCAACTATTCTATTCACTACTGCCTTGTTCTGGATTGACTGGACTGCATGCTGCACCTGTTGTTTGTCAGCTGGAGAAAGGATAACCTTGATGGCTGTGGGATTTGAGGGTGCTGCCATTTGAGCCCTTTTGGCAAGACAAGTGTCACCACCAAGCTTACTTTCTCCAAGGCACAAGCCAATTAAACCGAAGCTGCATGGAAGGAAGAGGAGGGGTGGAAAAAGGAAAAGAGAAATCTGAAAAGAGGGCAGTCCGGAAAAAGGGGGAAGGCTGCCCAAGCGCTCGTCAATCTAAGAAGGACTTTGGCTGGCTGCTGACTTATAAATGTCTGGTTGAAGCTAGTGCTGGTCCAAAAGGAGCTGAGAGACGGGAAAAGCTGTGGAGTCCCCTACCACCAATTCCTTCCTAGAGCACCTTCGGGGCTGCCTCTGAGCAGCCTGAGATGGAGACCCACACCAACGGTGCTGCTTCAAGGCCCCAGGCGCACAAGGTCCACGGGCTGCAGGGCATCCTGCAGCACCCCACCAAGGCACCCAAGGGGGTGCCACGAGGCTCCAAGGCCTCGACAAAGCAGGTCAACCTGCTTTGGACGCGGCCTATGCTAACGCACGGCGGATGGGTGGGTTGAGAGCTCAGGCGGGAGACCGCAAGGGGGGCTGAGAAAACCCGAAAGGGGCGGGGAAGAAGTGAAGAGGAGGCAGAAGAAGGGAGCGCGGGGGAAGGAGATGGCGTGAAGAGGAGGCGGGGGGGAGGAGGTGGGGCAGGAAGGATGGCGAAGGAGAAGGGCGATGGCGGGGAAGGCAGAGAACGAGGGGGAGGCAGGGGGGTTGAGGGGGCAGCTTTGTGAATAGGTGCTAGCTAATTTACCTACGCAACACACGTCCTAGATTCAGTATGCATGCACAAGTGAGCAGATATATGCAATGTTCCAAGGCCAGTCAGTGCAATGCAGTAAAGTGTATTTTCAGATACTTCTAGGCCACCTAGAACCTTGGATTGTTCTATGTCAGAGCTGATTTTTAAAAATTACAGGTAATGATTCTCTCACATATGATACGAGGAAGAAGGTGGGTTCCACAAGATATCATGCTCATAGAGTTTGCAATACGACCCCTGCACACCTTCTAAGGAACATAGGAGCTTAGAGACGCATGACTCAAATGATCTTGTGTAGTTGACAACCTTCTAAGAAGCTCACATGCAGTGCATCACATGGAGAAGTTAAAATTGACGGCAAAGCATTGGAATCTGACCACAAGGCAATCCCCCTTGCAATGGATGAGATGTAGCATAAGAATATGCAGTTAAACAAGGCACCCCTAACCAGAATAGTTGAACTATAGCAAATCCACAGTATAAACACAAAGAAGCAGCAGCAAGCTTTGAGCCTTTATGACTTGCAATGCTGGACAGCCAGTTGACAAGGATATTAACAGAAATAACCTTCAGTGCTGCAACAGTGAAGATTGCATGAGTACCATCTAAATGAATTCATAATCAGAGAGAGAGACACAAAGAGAGAGAGAGAGAGAGAGAGAGTCTATATAAGGTGAAAAAGGACTACCTGTCACAAATATGACAAGGATAATCGCAAATGCTATGCTTGCACCATCGTACCAGCCCCTTGTCACACCCTAAACATAACATCAAGTCAGCTACAATATTTCAGTGAAAATTATGTCCTCAATGTCTTGAAAAAAACTTTTATCCAAGCAACAGCCATGTAAGTAGGACGTACTGTAGAATGAAATTCATAAGGTGCTTCTACTTAATACAAAAAGTGTGTTACTACTCACCATAGAACTCTTAAAATTTCCAACATGCTCCACTCCTTTCCCTGGTGTTGACTTCCCCCTGCCCTCATCTTGAGAACCCCACCTTCCCCCCAAGACATTTTCTTTCCTCTCTTGAGAATAAGGGCTAACAAAATGGGCCTTGAATAAACTTGTCAAATATTTGCATTGGATGCACAAAAGTGATAGAGCCAATCCTGCCTTTATAGCCACTCTCATCCACTAAATATGCTACTGGAAAACAAAACACAGAGCAAAGTAACACTCATACAAAGTCTTCATCTCTACACACATCAACACTCGGTACATCTTCAGGCCACATGTCTTCAGGAAGCCATTCTACTTCAGCCCCCACTCCTCATCATTCACATGTACTATCACAGACCAATAATCTCCATGAACTGGTAAAAACATAACCTCAACATGAAAACCCTCAAACAAAATGCCAAGTACTTCTAGCCCAAGCTTAAGAGATAAAATCATCATTCACTTTAACTGCATCTGTAGAAACAAAATGTAAGTCAGGATTTCAGTGGGATCAACAGGGTGTGGGCAGCTCGTGAGATAGAGCATAAAGTCCAGTATCCAGAGCATGTATACTCGTTACAAGAACTCCAACTAATTTCCACAAACTGACTGAGAGAAGACACATAAATACACAGGATCCATGATTCTAAATGCACAACACATTGACGATTTCAAATCTGCATAACTGCCATTGACTCCTCTATGAATCCCATGCTAATATCTCCCATGTCAAGATCAATCATGAAAAGCCCCAGACCTCTTTGTCATCATGTGAACCATATGCCTCGTATGCTCAGAAGCCGCCACCCTGCTTCCGTGCTATCAAACACTTACAAAGAGTTCTTTGACTCACACACAGCCAACAAACAATACTTTCCCATAGCCTACAAGCAAACATCATGAACAACACGCTCTGTCAGAACCCGCCACAACTCTGTGAGAGAACCTACACCGAGAGCAACATAAGCAGCCAAGAACTTCACACAGACCCCTCCTATGAAACCATACTACAATCGGGCTGTCTTCTTTTTGCGAGATCCACGATCAAGTATGGCGACAATCACAAGAGGCCCTTCTTCGACCAACAACATGGCATCTCCGTTATGGAATTGCACCTTTGGACCGCATGTAGCCCAAACTTTGTGTCTCTTTTGTGACCACCAATCACCTCACTCTGCCAATCTCATCAAGGAAGCTGATACAACCTGCTGGCAAGCTGCCACTTTACCTTGCTCAGTTACGATCACAACCCGTTAGCAATATTGGTGTCGCCCACGAGCTCCCACCAGAATCTTTAAAGTCTGAGGTGAGCCAAGCTCTCGCGTCACAGCTCACCATCCTTGGAGGTCCCCAACAACTGAGATCTCTTAGCTAGCAGCTAGCACCCGCCTAGCCACCCGCCTAGCCAAAGGCCTCCCTGCCCCCACTCACGAAGTACCTGTGTGCCCATCCAACGCCTAGCCAGCCCATACTCTCACCTGCGCCACCCCCGTCGCCCGTCTATCCTTCACGTGATGATAGCTGCCTCGCGGCTTCTCTCCTGCTCATGGAGCACCTGCCTCCTGTCACCCAAGGTACTCCAGGCCCTCATAGTAGAGTCGCCACAGCCAAATCAAGAAGCTCCTGACTTTCATCACCCTCCGAGCAGGATCCCCGAGCCGCCCTCATAGATGCCATCCCACGTACCATTCAAGCTTCCAGACTCAGAAGCCTCGAGATCCATCCCATGTAGCACCATACATGCACACGCCTATTCTTCTAGAGAATCCACCCACCTCATGCTCGTTCCAGCCACATCATCTAGAAGAATTTACCACTCTCCAACCACAACCCCAAGAACTTGAGCCAAGGCAATTAAATCCCTAAAGTTCAAACTTTAGACACACTACCTTCAAGTAAGCATTTAATGCTTATTTACCCATAGACTATCACACATGATGAACCCAATGCCGACACATGGAAGGCTCACATGGCTCACAACAAACAAGAAACACTCGTGACAACATAAACATGTGACTAAGGACAACAATTAAGAACATATGCCATCTCGTCATCAACACAACACACACTGGATACCATGCTCTGGAATGCCTAGTGCACCCACACCTTGGGCTCATCTTTTCCCACTGAAACCCTGCAAAAATCCATTTATAAGCTCAAATAATTTTTACATCAGAGTAGATCCACTTGATAGAAGGGTGCTCATCACAAATCCCAAGATCAGAAATATTTGACTATGTGCAAGGCTAAGTGCCTACCCGCAAGCATGCAACGAGTGAAAAAAGTATTTACATTTTTATTCACACAACGTACAAACACATAAAAACTATGTCCACTACATCTTAAGAGATGATGATCCATGTGACAACAAATGATGGAAAAGACATGTAGAATATTCGTTCCATTGACAAAAAATATGTTAAACCAAAACTAAGACCATATGCGCGAATATTTATGGATCATTCCTCAATCCCAGAATCAATGGTATACACTATTCCAAAGTAAGAAATCTTAGAAAAGGTTAATGGCTGACTAGCATCAATACACCAAAGATGCAGCCTCTTGACCTTATCAAAGGCCTCAAGAACCAAGGATAGGACTTTTTCCTTTTTTTAGTAGGGCTATTTTCAAGGCTTAACTTGTCCTACCATGAGATTTCAAAATATGCCAACCACTTTACCATGTTAGTTCATATGCTTAATCTCAAAAGGAGCCTCAGACTTATGATATTATGTGTTTTTTCAAATAGGGTTCCTTGATGATATTGTGGAGCAAGCCAAAGCTCTTATATTCTCCATAAAGTGAAGGTTCTTTGAAGAGGGTGCATGGAGACAAAGCCCACCCTTCAGGTCTGCTAAAGAGATGGGCCAAATAGCTCCTGTCTCATCTCCTTTTTGGGGAAAGCTCTTTCCCATTTTCTATGGAGCCAATCAGTTTCCGTGAGTTTTTTGGAACCTTCACACTTCTATAGTAGTTCCATGGTTTTGTACTGAAGTTCCTCCATGCCTTCTGTGACTTGGACACGTTTTAATTGAGAGTTTGCAACTGGGATGACTTCCCACTTTTGTTAGAGCCAAAAATACTTGAATTGCATAAGCAGCTTGGCTATGTGAATTTCTTGGCATTTGGATTGAGGGTCTACAAAAGATATGGCTTCCTATGATGTTTCTTTTGAGAGTTTGTGAAGCCAATAATATCCACACCTTCCATGATTTGGACAAGTTATTAATTGAGTTTGCCAATGAGATGACTTACCAATTTTGTTACAGCCAAATATACCAGAGTTTGCATAAGCCACTTGGTTTTATATGAATTGCTTGAGCATTCGGATTGAGGGTCTACAAAAGATATGGCTTCTTATTATCTCATTTTTAAGAGTTTGTGAGATATAGATTTGCCTACAGCGTTGTTGCTCAGTTTTGGTGCAATACTTTTGAAATTTTCAAAAATACTGACAAGACTCTCAAAATAAATCTAACTTTCTTTTGTGATAAATTTGCATTCTCCATAATATTATTCAAAGATTGGCACAAAATCCAAGTCAATTGGTTACTATACTACTGCAAGGCTATAGAAGAGCCCAACAAGGGAAATCTTGAGGTATGGTAAATCCTTAAAGAGGCCTATTGTAGGTTGGCCAAAAGAGCTTAGTTGTCTAGGCAACGGACCAAGTCAGTGTGCCTCGAAAGGAGTGTTGGTGGAGCAAGTTAAGTTGTCCAGATCCGACTTAGTCCACTATTGTAAAGAAATGAAACATGACACCGAAGCACCATGAGCAAGCTTGAGTGACATGGGCAATCCGCCAACCAAAAATGGAGCATGTTAATGTGAATAAGCTGGAACTAGCTGGTGAAACTGCAGGGATGAAGCTAAAACGTGAAGATGGTGACTAGTTGACACTGCCGGGATATTGGCAAGGTCGTGAATGGAAGGATGAATGGCAGAGGACCTGGGGAAAGTAGTTTTGGTGAGAGTGCTTGCTGATTGGCACATGCTTGGGCACCTCGATGGCAATAATACTGGCAATGATCTCCCACGCCGAGTCTCTAGACGGAGAGTGAGATCTATGCATAGACATTGGTGCTGCATCTATGGAACTAGGGGACTCTTCCCGAACCTATCGAAATATGTTCCTTTGTAATATGCTTGTAAACCTCACCATGTGAGCCAGGCCATACAATCCCAAGCAATGTAGCAAGTACCTTACCTCATCCTACCAAGCATATGTGCAATGACTTGCCACATCCGCTTGGCCTCTTGCTGAATGGGCTCTAATATTGTGAAGCACCATGGTCATATGTGTTGGAATATGAAGAAAAAGTGAGTAAAAAATGAGTGTACTAGTGGTTTTATAGTCTAGTGAGTCCTAGACATGCCACGTGTCATATTGGGAGATATCCCATAGAAATTGTCACTTTCTAGAGTCTAGTGGCACACTATATATTGTTATACTTGTCTATTATCTAATATATCAATCAACATCAAGCTATCAATACATTGTGAGTATTTTGGTTATTGCCTTGCACTTGTACTTTTCTTCCTTTCCATTTTGCCTTTCATTATGCTTTCCATATTTCCATTCTGTTCCTAGCTAGCTACCATGTCTCTTCATATGGTATCAGAGCCCTTTCCTTCCTCCTTGCTTCTCCATGAGGTAGAGGGTGGCCCGAAAGAGAAGCTGCCCTCTCTTCTCTTGGAGGAGCTTCCCTTCCCTACTCCTCTCCATTGAAGGCTTCATCAACACTGGGATTCTCCTCCAACGTTGTCTTCTCCAACTTGAGCTTCTGCCATCTCTCTTCCCTTTCCTTGGTGAGATCTTCTCCTTATTGTGGGAGCCATGTATTGGCTTTGATAGGTCTCATTATCAGGACTGGCCGAGTTCCAGGATGTTAGTGTATTCCTAAACCTATGAGCTGGTCATGTAGCCATGCTATAACGTGAGTCTCTGAGCATGTTGAGTCTCAAGCCATGAGAGTGCTTGGATCAACCTCTGAACACGCTCAGGACTTTAGCCTCTGAGTTACATAGGGTGCACAGTTTGATGACCGTCATTGTCATGTTTTGTTCTTGGTTCCATTCCAATAGTCCCTCAACTTAGACCGTCATTGTCATGTTCTATTCTTCGTTCCATTCCAATAGTCTCTCACCTTGCCTTCATGGGGAGGTGTTAGAATATGAAGCCAAAGTGAGTAAAAAATGAGTGTACTAGTGGTTGTATAGTCTAGTGAGTCCTAGACATGCCATGTGTCATATTGGGAGATATCCTATAGACATTGTGACTTTCTAGAGTCTAGTGGCACACTATATATCGTTGTACTTGTCTATTATCTAATATATCCGTTAACATCAAGCTATCAATACATTGAGAGTATTTTGGTTATTGCCTTGCACTTGTACTTTCCTTCCTTTCCATTTTGCCTTTCATTATGCTTTCCATATTTCCATTCCGTTCCTAGCTAGCTACTATGTCTCTTCAATATGGACTCTGCACCAAAGGCATGTCTCCAAATGTTTGACCAGGAGTTCACCATACTAGACAAGCCAAAAGAGCATTGAAATCTCTCCCCTAGTAGGATCTTTGGAGGTGTCTCCAAAAGTGATTCCACATGGTGATGTCAAAGGTCTCCAAGTGTGCTCTTCAAGTAGGCATCCACTATAGGCTCTAAATTCAGAGACATCTAGCTTTTTTTACTGTGTAATTAGAGAAGGGGAGTGTCCTATTTCCAGAAAGGAGTCCTCTAATGACTCACCTTATTCTGCGCTGAATGTCATGGTCAAATATTGTCGAGTCTTCTGTCATGTCTAAATAAGATGATGGTAGCCACTCTGGCTCTCATGTCATATGTCCCACATCCAGACCAAAGATAGATTTGTGTCAATCTTTGGGTTCACCGATACATAAGAGTGAGAAGCACCAACAAAAGGTGATGTATCATGCAGAAGCTAATCAAACTTGGTTCATCACAAGGGCTCTAGAGGCTAAGTCTAGAAACTACTGGGTGGGAGTCACATCCACACCTACTTAACATCCCAAACATTTCACAGTAATACCCCTCTCTATCCATCTAAAGCCAAGATCAATACCCAGTGTGCCTACATCACTAGGCCAAAATCCGATGGATTTGCTTAGTGTACCTCCAATGCAAAAGTTCCTCCAATTCTACTTTGAAGCATTGTAAATTCCTGAGAAAGGCCTCTAGAAATATGGTTGTGTCATCCACGAGCACATAGGCAAGAAGTTCCTCATCATCCTTGGTGGGAAGACGAAGTCTAGTAATATGTGTCTAGAGACGGAGGATGTGACTTATAGCCTCAACTACTAAAGATAAAGAAAGGAGGCAAGCAGCCTATGGATCCATCTCCTAAGGCAATCTGGGAAAATCTAGCTTTTAGTGGGAAACACCTGAAATCCACTACTCAAAGAAGCACATTCATCATAGAGTTCCCTCCAAGAGACTCCATTTCACTTTCAGAATGCAAAGTCAAGTAGAAGAATAACCACATACTAGTGACCCTTAGCCCATTTAACTACTTGCCAAACTGAGAAGATAATATCAAAGATTCTCCTGCCTTGTACAAAGCGTGTCTTAGTGTCATTTATGAGATTACGGAGGGGAGGAGGGCACTGGGGTTTAAGGCTTACTTCCTTAGCCAGATTTTGTAGGCAATGCCTAGAGGGGTGATAGGCCTTCACTAGCAAATGAGATTGCAAGTATTCGAGTTCAAGCCATTCCAACCATGTGCAAGTATGTCGACTAGATGACATGGTGACAACCATGTGACAACTATATCACAATATTGACCAAAAGACAACTATGTCGCCATGTCGACCAGATGACAACTAAGTCGGCGAGTTGACTAGGTAACAACCATGTCCATGACAACCATGGTGGCAACTATGTCAGCTTGAGATAACCATGGTCACTTGTGTACGACAGCAAGATCCCACAAGTCCACCTAAGCAATCATGTCATAACCATTGTCCCCATTGGTACATCCCTGCTTGCTCCTCGCACCAGTGGCCCTAGGCCTCCGATAACACTTCTGGAAGTGGTAAGACCCCCCCCCCCCCCCCCCTCGACAGACATAGTTTTTTCTTCTCCTTAGCAAATGAGATGAATGAGTCCCTCTGAGATGGAGAGAGGCATGATACCACTGTCCCAAATCTCCTAAAGGACTGAAATGATAGTAGCTGCGATGGAATCTTAGTACGTAATGAAAAAAACAAGTGTGCTTCCCTCATCACTTGAATACTTTCCTTTCAGCAAAGCAAAAAATGTCATCCTAAGCTCATGGTCATGAAGGGGGCATCAACATGGATCTTTATCTTTGTTGTCATGACCAGGGTAGGCATGTGCTCCCAAACTCTGTGTTGAGCTCTGCATCTAGCTCAAGTGGACAGTTTAACCTAGTAGGGAGAGGAGTAGAAGTCTATAGCAATCTATCTCACTACTTGTTGTTATGTCTGTAAAACTCGTTGTTTTGTCTGTATAACTCCATGAGAATCATATAGCTGTCTTGTACACTCTCTACCATGCCTCTACCCTATGATGGAGAAGAAGTGCTTATTGCACGACTCCCAATCTAAGTCCAAAAGGCCTTTCGAGCATGGTAGTATTACTTTGATCTCTGATCAAAAAGCTGCTATTACTCCTGGTGTGATATAGCCAGCTGCTCATGAATCCAAGGATCTGTGTCCTCCTCTTTCTAAAGAGCAGCCAGTCTACAACTCATAGCCATCTCAAGGACTGCCTCTCATCAGCCGCTATCCAATGGTAGTGGCCAATGGTGAGCTGAAGCGCTTGTAGAGAGAACTATGGGGCTATTTCCAGCACTGAAATCTTGGCTCTTCAAGATATCCAAGATCTGGTGTGTGAGCAAATAATCTTGTATAATGAGTCTGATATCCTAACTCTAGGAGATGAGGATATTGAATCTTTGCTGATCACGAGTAGGGTGGAAAGATGGTCAGGTGTGATGGTAATTGCTAATATCAAAGTGCATCCCCTCGATCCAAATCCCAATCATCAACATAGAAGCGACCAATTCTAGCATGGATAGTCCCCCTGAGTCTCAGGCAGAGACAGGAATATTTTGTTAATTAGTCATCATACATAATTGTAAGATGGACCAGATAGAGATAAAACTTCACATTGTATGTACTCAAGCATAGATACCTAAGACAATGAAAACTATAAACACACCAATTCCTTAACGGTGATCACGGTGATAAGGAAAAAAAAGGAAAGACAACCAGGAATTATGTACTTCACCATGTCAGATAGCTGAAACTTCATAGGGATCAGCTGCAATGTGGGCTCGTAGATGATGAGCTTACGAACCAGGTACCAGAGCATGTGTCTTTGTATTAGGCACCGAGACAAACCCCCCACAAAAACTGACTAAACATGGATCACACAGACTCAAAGAGAGCCAAAAGACTACACAGCCCGAAACAAATAAACTTAGAACTGAACTTCCCCCCAAAACTCAGAGAACAGTCAGCCTCAGAATACTATGAACCCACAGCCCACACTCCTAAGCTTCCATCAAGAACAACAGTGTAACTCCCACAAAGCTGCAACAGCGCCACCAACAATCCTTCTCTATCAGTACCCAAAAATCTCCCACGATCAAATCAGCATAAGATCACAACCATGTCAAAGAGGCTTCCAATTCCTTTAGGATAGCTTCTCTTCCCTCACAAAGCAAAAGATCAGTGATTGACGAACATGTGCAGCAAGCATCAATCTCACGTTCTTCCACGAAGAGTGCCCAGCTCCTTTAGGACAACCATCATCGATGAAGGTCACGTTCCATTGCCCTTAGCCTGCAATTTCTTCGTCCCTCTATCTCTTGCATACGGAATTCATGGAGTCTCTGTCGCTAAGATTACTCCATGCTGCATCCTAGCGCCACCAACAGTCCTATAGATGATCTTCTGTGCATTAGCTCACGTGCAAACGACGACCGTCCTGCCTGTGTGGTAGCCATGCTCAGCCAACTACAAACAGCTCGCTATCTCTGGAGATCTCCAGCGCCAAGGTCTTCTCAGCGCACACAAGCTCACAAACTCCCTTCATTTGCATGAAATGCTAATACAACAATTGGTTCTCTAAAGGAAAATGTTCATTGATCCCTCCGAGGTCGTGTTATCTCAACTTGAGCATAACAATACCATTGGCCATAGGATTTGAAACACTCACCCATGCCATGACAATCAATTTTATAGTGCATATATGTCCCATTTATACAAATACAAGGCATGGATTGAAACTAGTGCATGGCTTTTGGACATCAAAATGCAAAGCAACTCCACCAAATCCATTCCTAGCTGCTGCTAACCTTGATCCCACCCTAGCCAAGAGTTGGTCGTTTCAGTAGAAACCAACGAAACTATGCATGAAGAACATCAGTAGTGGGCTAAAATGGTTAGTCACGTGTAAAGAAATGCTCATAGGAGAAAGGGTTCCCACGTTGCTCTAGTACACATTTCAATTGTATAAATATCTGCAAAAGACCAACATGACCTCAGAAACCCCTCTCTCATAAGATCTTAGCAGAATAGCAAAGACAAATTCAAATGGTTTGACAGGATAGATATCCATGATGACTTAGTGACTAGCATGCTCTGGATCTTCACTAGGTTTTACACCTAGTCCATACACCCATCAAGATCAAACCCCAACAAATGGGGAGTTCAGTAGCTTCACCATTATGTACAGCTTATAGTTTCAGAGGAGGGCATCGTATACTTACTGATCCCCATCTTGCTCCTACTTCAGCTAAGATCTAAAGCAACTACATCCCCACTATCAGAGATTTTGAAAGCTGAAAGCTTGTTGCCCTTTATCTGATTGCACATGCTGCCAAATTCCTTAGCATATCGTGTCTCATTAGTCCGTCAAAAAGGGAAAATAAGAATCTTATCAGCTCAATTGCTTCCCATTTTGTTCAGCAGTAGCAAGTCATTAAAATAGCACAGTTCAAGATCAATGTAAGAGGAAAACGACAACCTCATCTGATGATGTCATTCCTGTGATCAGTGACACAGCAGCGCACACCATCAGAATAATCAGTGTTGTATCTTTGCAAGCCTCCAGGAGAAATTCCTGAACAAAGTACACAGTGGGTTCCAAAAGAAAGGTACGCATTCAATAAATGACATTAGCCCTAAGGTAAAAGAGTCATACCCAAACTAGACTATAAGCTTCTATCAACTTCTCACCCAGATTGTTTTCGTAGACTTCCTGGGAAAATTATTTTCTCCAAATTCTTTTTGACGCTTTTGCAATTCTTCTAGTTTTCCAGAGAGTCCTTTCTCTACATCTGCATGTATAAGCTTTGCAACACCCGCCACCTGCAATGCATGGTGTCCATATTTCAAAAGTGAGACACAAGGCATTCTCAAACCATTACTGAACCATTCCAAGAAACTAAGAACTGGGGCAATCTAATTCATCCTACCACAGTAAATCCAGAGGAGACCAGTTGTTTCAATTGATAATTCAACAAGACAAGAAGTCTTCTCTTTGTCTTTTGAGCAACACAAAAAGAAACAAGGATGTTTAAAAGTTTCAAATATGTGTGCCTGCATATGTGCAATTTGCAAGCCAAGTAAATTTCTTGACAAGTATAATAAAGCCATCACTAACTCCCTTAACATGCCTTCATCCCATAACTTGAAACATTTTAAGACATCAAAAAGCTTATCATTTTGTTTGAAGTAGCATACTGATTATGGTGCCTTTATGCTAGAGGACCGAAGTACTGAATGTCTTTTGAGATCTAACCATGCAAAATGGCCCAGCGAACCTATGCTATTAGGATGCATCATGCAACCTATTTGGGTTCTTGCCTCCTATCCGTCATAGAACTCCACAACCAGCCATATTTACCCTAAGAGGAGGGGCTTTCCACAGGTCCAATCATGAGCAAGCCATCTGACCATCTACATACCCAGGTGGAACTGGCTCCTGAACTTTGACAGACACCCAACGGGGGACGACCGAAACAAGACGTGCTGAATGTCCTGTCCGCGCTAAAGAAGTACCGAGACGAGAGGCTGAGGTTGATGGTCCTGGATGTGAAGTTGAAGGTCTAGCAGCGCAGCGCAAGAAGCGGTAGGAGCTGGTCGTGAGGAACGTCCAGGTCGGGTGAAGCTATGAGAGAGAGAGAGAGAAGAAGAAGAAGAATATATTATCGTCCTCTGAAGACCAAAACCGGCCTATGGGACCTGAGCAATACAATATCACAAGTACATGAAAGCTCCTCCCGAAGAGAGAGAGAGAGAGAGAGAGAGAGAGAGAGAGAGAGAGGAGAGGAGAGGAGGGAGGGAGGGAGAGAGGAGAGGAGAGGAGAGAGAGTCAAAGAGAGAGAGAGGCGAGAGAAAGAGAGATAGAGAGAGACACGGGAGGGAGAGAGAGGAGTGGAGAGATGCATGGAGGTCTTAATATTCTTAATATCCATCTGCACATTCTTGCTCATAAGGGAAAACTCATGCTACAGTTTTTGCAAGGTTCTCAACCATGGGCTGCCATGATTTGTTATTTACTCTTGCATGTTGAATCTCCAGCTTTTGGTCATTGGCAGCTTTCCCCATGGGAGTTTCTTTTTGGTTCTGTGACAGGCAAAATCCCCGGCTGTCCTTTGGTTTCCCATTTGTCAATGGATTGGAAACATATCCTTTCTCACTTGGATTGGCATGGCAGTGATTCCTTGCAGGGCAACTCTTTCAAAGCTGAAAGTATACATTGGTCTAGAGTGTTCGCCCTTCCTTTGGCTTTGTAGGAGCCTTGACGTTCGTATTTTTTGAGTCTCAAGGGGATTCGTTTGGTTTAGGATGTTGTTGATGATGCTAGAATTCCCCTTACTTTTCCTTTGGCTGCTGCCAAATTTGGCCTTGGAATGCATTATCGTCCACTTTGGCATAAGATTACTTTGATGCTCCAGCCTTTTCAGCCAGTTCCTCCATTGCATCTACAGGATCATCTTCAAGACTGCACACTTTCTTCGATGGGCTTGTCATACCGTCCTCTTCAGTTTGCACATATTACTGTCTCTTCTCTTTATAAAGTTCTACTTCCTCCGCCATTTATCTCACAAAAGGAAAATCAGCTTTGACATCTTAATCGTCCTATGAAATGGTGGCGGAAACGTTTGAGACAGATTTGGCATTCTAAGATTCCTCTCCGTCAGCAGGTTTTCTTGTGGAGAGCTTTGTTGGGTGTTCTTCCTCATGGACAGCTCTTGGCACGACGACATATTGCTTCCTCTATTTGTCACAGATGTCTGGCTCCGAGAGAGACTGTGCCTCATCTCTTTTGGCATTGTCCTTCCTCTCGTGCTTTCTTGGACTTTCTTGGGCAGATTTTGAGAGCTCAGTTTTCTCATATTGCTTTTGGCAAGTTCTTCTAGCTTTTTGGTGTACATCCACCCAGATAGGAGTTTGATTTCTTTTTTATTTGGGTTCGGTACTAGGCACTCAGGACTCTATGGAAGGATCGTAATCATAGGATCTTTGGTGATCCTACTTCCTCTTTCTTCAGACACTCTTTGCAGCAATCGCTTTTTGATTGCTTGCAATCTCATGTCTTTGATCATGATGTATATTTGTCCTACACTGAGATTTTCTCTTGATGTATTATAGGTCTCCCTTTCTGGGATAGCTTTTTTTTGTAATATAATGACTCAAAGATTCCACCAAAAAAAAAAAAGTTTACCCATGTATCTCAAATTACTGTGCCTGCATTGTATAAAATCCTTTTGCCTCAACCTTGGGTTTCAGAGAGAGGTGATTCTATTTGGCAAATGCATCGCCCAGCCAAGTGGTGGACGAAAAGATTACAGCAACTTTGGGCCTATAAAGTACCGCTTCAGCAACAGGTTTTCTTTTGGCGAGTTCTTTTGGGAGTGTTTCCATCTGGACAGCTATTGGCTCATTGACACATTGCTCCTGCACTTTGCCACAGATGTTCTCCTTCTTCAGAGACTGTGCCTCACTTGTTTTGGCATTGTCCGTGCTCTCGTGAGTTTTTTCATCTGCTTCGACAGCACTTGCGAGCAAGATTCCCAGCTGTTCCGTTTGGAAAGTTCTTCTGGCTATTTGGGTTTCATCCATCCAGACCGGAGTTTCATCTTTTCTTCGTTTGGGTTCGCTACTGGGCACTATGGACTTTATGGACAAATAAGAATTGTAAAGTCTTTGGTGATCCTACTTTCTCTCTGTTTGGATTTTTTTAGGCGTTCTCTGCAGCAATATTTCTTTGATTGCTTGCACACCCGCTGCATAGATCATGAGGTCTTTTTAGCATATTGTTTGTGTGCTCTATATAAGAGCTGTACTTGTCTAGTGTCAAATCAATCAAGTATCAAGCCTACAAGCTCTTTGGTCTACATGTGAGTACTTTCATTTTGTTCATTGCTCTTGCTATTTTATTTCCATTTCATTATGTCTCTCTTTGAGTATTATTATCTCTCTCCCTAGCCTCTACCCTCTCTCTCTCCCTCTCCACCATGCATCTTCATGTGGTATAAGAGCCTCCTTTTCTACCTTTCCTTTCTCCATGCTCAATCTAGAGGATGAGGGAAGCCCGCATGTCATCCTGCTTCAACATGTATCCACTTGCTTGGTACTATTTCTTTTTGTTTTTCAATAGTATACTTATTAAGAAATGAAATGTTTTCCTACTGTTCAGTTACGGACAATGGGGACTAGGTCTAGCATTTGAGGGTGGACCCCCTTGCTTGGGGTTATGGGCATTAGTGACCCACAAGAGTGATGGCCTCTCTTTGAAAGGGACATCTGGAAACCACACCCCACCTGAGTACCCAAACATGGGACCAATCAAATGCACAGATTGCATACCGACCTAGGAACCATTCAAGAGAATGTTCCCTGAGCTACCTTAGAGTACGTCAATAGATAGTCTAAGCTGTTAGGAACCCGTGGGTGCGATCAGAATTGAATTCTGACAACTTTGAAATCTTAGGGTTTTTGGGAGTGACACGTGGCAGCTGACATGTGGCAGATTGCCACATGGAATCTGAGCTGGCAGGTCAGTCCACCTGTCCCACACATGTGGCAGCATGCATGGCAAGTGGCAGGGCATGCATGCCAAGTGTCTGGCCCCAAATCTGGTAGATTTGGGGCAGGTTGTGGGCTGTCCTCTTTGGGACTGCAGCCCACCAAAAATCTGGGACAAGTGTCCACCTTCCACTCTAGGCCTGGGGGGGGGCTGAGCCTATAAAAGAAGGTCTCTCCCCTTCATTCCTCACATGAAAATTTCGTCACTTTTCTTCTCCCTCTTTTTGGATGATGCAGCAGAACCTCTCCAGCTCCCTGGGTGCAGCCAGCTTCTCCCCAGGCCATTCTCTCACCTCGGCAGAACTTTCTCTCTCTACAACAGCACATTCTCTCTCTACAGTTCCAGCCCCTCCTCTCCAGAAATCTGCCCCTCTCAGCTCTTCTGGAACAGCAGCAGCATCCTCTCTCCTTCTCCTAGCCTGGAGCAGCCACAGCCCCTTTCTCTCTCATGCTGCAGTATTTCTCTCTCTACTGTTCCAGCCCATTTCCCTTGCAGAATTCTGCCATTCTGTGCACCTCTGGAACAGCAGCAGCTCCTCTCTTACATCCCCTCCCTTGGGATCAGCATTGGCACTCTCTCTCTACAGCTATCACTCCATAAAGGCTTTCTCTCTCTAGCCTACAGGCTGTTTTTCTAAGCTGTTCTCATTCCAACCCCATTTCCACACTCTCCTCACCCAACGTAGCTTCAGAGGCATCAAGGACTTCATCTACAAAAGGGTCAAGTCACGAAGGGAGCCTGTATTGTCAAGTTTATCTCATTTACAGCACTATTTCATGTTGTTTCTACTATCTTTCTAGAAACTAGTGCTTGTCTCTAATGTTGGATGTAAGTGGTGATTGTTGCAGGCTTCTTCCTTGTGGATTGGGCAAGCCAAGAGTTGAAACCTGAGCTGAGCTTGAAGTCCTCCTTTTTGTTGTCTACCTTACACATATGCTCTTGAGTCTTGTATCTAGGTCCTAGGTTTTCACTGAGTTCATCAGTTTGGAAGGTGCATTGCACCTTGGTCTTGTATCTCCATTTTCAAAAATAAAGTGAGCCTGGATAAGGGGGGGGGGCCGTCTTGGCCCCTCAATCATATTGCATTTTCCAATGATGTCACTTTGTGTTTAAGCTGTATAAGTCTTAATTCCAGCTTAATTGCAAACTCTTAAGTTCAAGTATATGTGTTTGGCAACTCGCAATCATCTCATTCAAACGCCTCTGCAAAATCCGTTGTCTGAATTGATAGAAAGCACCAAGTAGTTTACACCGCAAATGGAAGCCATCCTCTCCTCCATGATTGAGCTCCATTCCACTCCTTTCTCCCCATGTTGTTCTCTTCTCCTACCTTAGCCTCACCTTCGGAAGCTATAGAGCTCGGTTTGCTGCCCACAACGGAGCAACTCGGTCACCATTCTTGTGGGCATTAGTGGGTGTCTTTGTAGTGGGAAAAGACAGCTCGTTTTTGGTTTAAAACAGCCCGTTTTTTGCTTTGAAACAACTCGTTTTTGCTGTTTTGGGGGCATTTTTGTGAAGGAAATAGTTGCTTACTGCTGTGGAGATGTTTCTACTACTGGTCGCCCTAAAAATGACCTTATTTGGAGCCCATTTTTGAAGAAACAACCTACTTGAAGAGAGTTGCTCCTACATCAACCATTGGCATTATTATTCATGCTCATTTTGCCCTCGGGATGCACGCCTAAACCTGTTGCTAATTCCTATATGGACTGCCCACCTACTACGCCATTTGCAGCTGCCCCTTTTCCCTCGATTGAAGTACCATTTGCAGCTGCCTACTGCCTCGATTGGGGCCCCCAATTTGCTCGTCCCTCTGCCACTTCTGCCCGTTGGATTTCTACCAGTGGGAGCTACTAGTCCACTGCTTCACCACCTCAGATCGATTTGATACCATGGAGCCTTGTCCTCGTGAAGAAGTCATATCATCTATAGAGAAAGCATTGGGTCGTATCGGTGTGAGGTTGGATAACAAATTACTTTGTCACTTTGACTCCACTGCTTCAGCCACGAAAATCAAAGCCAAGTTCCAAAATCTTTACACCACATCTACTAGACCTGACCAACGAGCTTTATCTATTGTTTTGCATGATCTATCTGAAATAATAGATAATGGTTAGGAATATTTGGGTACTCTGCCCTAGGTTGTTTACAAAAATAAATTATGTGTGTTGAGTTAATAAAGGTCCTCTGCCTTGGATGAGTCCTCCTAAAATGATGTATTGCTTTTATATTTGTGGTGTGTGGCTCCATGTCCCTACTTAGTCCCTGGAGCTAGGAGGGGGATGTACTGTGGGAGCCATGTATTGGCTTTGATAGGTCTATTTATCAGGTCTGGCATGTGAGTTCTAGGATGTTGGTGCATTGGCCTCCTAGACCCCTAAGTTTTTCATGCATCCATGCATGATGAGCCTCTGAGCCTTGCTAGATGAGCCTATGAGTCTATACCATTGTCACTAGCCTTTGAGCCATGCTTACTTGCCTCTACGTTAGCATGGGAGCCATGTCTAGTTCTAGACCATCGTTGCACAATTCGAGGACCATCATTGTCATGTTCTTGGTTCCATTCCAGTAGTCACTCGCCTTTCCTCCATGGGGGGCGTTAGGAAATGGAGTCAAGATGGGTCAGTTTGGTGTGTTCTAGTGAGTTCTAGTCTGGTGTGTCCTATGGATGCCACGTGTCACATTGGGAGTTATCCCATATGCATTGGTGTTCATATGTGTGTGTGCTCTATATAAGAGCTATACTTGTCTAGTGTCAAATCAATCAAGTATCAAGCCTACAAGCTCTTTGGTCTACATGTGAGTACTTTCATTTTGTTCATTGCTCTTGCTATTTCATTTCCATTTCATTATGTCTCGCTTTGAGTATTATTATCTCTCTCCTTAGCCGACCCTCTCTCTCTCCCTCTCCACCATGCACCTTCAGCATGAAGGTCTAAATCTATAATGACTCTGTAACTTGTAGCATCAGACCCTGCAAAATCCGATGTTGACTGAGAAAATACCCGTAGGATTCTACAAAGCATCAAATCGCTGATAAAAGTAGTAGATAGAGCGTGTCCAGATCGTATAGCAATTCTTAGGACAGGTGTCTGGAGTAGGCTTATCCAAAGAAATTGACCCCACGAATGCGATTTTGCAACCAAGGAAAGGTTGTAGTATTTTGTACAATGGCAATAGGAACAAGATCTCTTAGTGATTAACATGTACCTGTGTAGACCGATTCAGGGAGCATGCATTAGATCCAATAGTCTAGAATTTGATGATACAGATGCTGAATAGTAAGTTCCAAATCAAACCGTTGATCAAGGAGCATGTTCTAACAGCAGGCAAACATAGAAAAACTCAACAATTTTCACTCGTGTACAATAGTTCTACAAAGATTTCACTACCAGGGTGTAAATAAAGATAAGAAGCATATGCATGAAAAAACGCTACTGAAGCTAAGGACACAGGTAGACAGACATGTTAGAATCAGCAAATTTCTTTGCACAGGATCTCTCTAGGCTAAAAGTCGCAATTCTCTGTACAAGCATGCTTTAGTCTGATGTAAGACATAGCTTTACAGTTTGCCTAGAATAGGCCCTAGGGTTCAAAATAGCTAAATGTAGGATGAGTCTAGGTTAGATTTGTTTTCTAGCTGATCTAGATAAAGCTAGCCGATGAGCACCTAGAGGTTAAGTTCATTCTAGGTTTTCAAAATTTTGCCCATGATCCCTCTACCCTTAGACTTCAATTAATTACTAAATTTAGAGTTGACTAGACATCTAGGCCTTATGCTAGAACACCTAGGTTTTACCCAAAGTTGCACTTAGGTTCTATATATGTGCATGAAGGTTTGTCCAAAGTGTGGTGCCTAATTATTGTCTCTAGACTAATAACACTATGCTTAAATATTATAGAGACCATATCCACTATGCTCACAAGAGGTTCTAAATGAACTTAATACAATCTTGTATTTGCCCAGCACACCAAGGCTTAACTACAAAGCACACTAAAGGTGTTGGTTACACAAATGGGACATGGAAAGTCCCATGAACATGAATGTCCAAGACATGTGACCAACTCTCTCGCATGCTGGGTCATGTAATCTAATATATAACCACGTGGAGGGTGATCCAATGCTCATCATGGCATGTGCCAAAACTTCCAAGATATGGAATATGCATCACATACAGCAGCTTGATCTTTCTAACGCCATCTAATGACGATGTACCATCACCACGAAAAGATAACATCACCATAGAAAGGTAATACTAGTTACCACATTATGATACAAGCATAATCTAGATGAGGATCCTCAAGTTGAAGTCGGTGATCACCACACGCAAGTCCTATCACAAAAGACCTCACATGCACATGAATCACGTGTGTAAAAAGAAATAGATAATAATGGAATGAAGGCTTACCGTAAAATTCAATAAGACAACGCTACATTTTTTAATTTTTTTTTCAAGAAAGAGACTTCTATTAAGTAAGTGAAAAAACCCACAAGAGCAAGCTCAAAGAAGAATACATCATGAAACCATGAGGATAAATAAACCCCTCAAAATGAGGTGGAAAACAACCAAGGCTGAGGCTGAAAGTGCCACCTCAACAATGTAAGAGTCTCAGAGAAGAAAGGAGAATCCTTCCATTCCCTGAAGAACGAAGCCCTCCTAGCTGACGCTGAACGGGAGTCTCCCTGCATACTCTTCCTTATGGCCATCAAAGTATGTATGGTGTCTGTCCAGATACTAGCCAATGTGTGCGAGGGATGAACCTGAGTTCCCTCCAATGCCTCTATGCATCTGGCTCTCCAGATATGCCAGGATGCTATGCTCGCCAGTATCTCCCAAGAGGTATCCACAGAGGCATGTACAGCTGCAAAAGGAAGGTGTGGTACCACATCCAAAGAACAGGACTCAACCTGATGACGTCGAATCGAAATGGCCCGAAAAGAGTCTTGTCTCTCATAAAAGACCTCAGTAAGAGAAAGACAAGCCACTAAGCCCCATGTCATAAATAATGGGGAGTGCACAAAGTGACTGAAAATCCTGGCTACCCCCATCCAAATCATTCTTGCATGTCTGTAATCCCATAAGCAATGCTGAATCGTCTCCAAAGCAGAGAGGTAACCAAGGCAAGTAGGGTCGGCTCTGAATCTGGATCTCCAAAGGTTCACTGTAATCCCACCATGGATAGAAAGTCAAAAGAAAAGAGTGATCTTTCTATTCCTGTGGGATTTCTAGAGTCTCCTCCAAAAGCACCTCTGCACATCCGTAGTGATATCAAATGCCTCCCAATGAGGAACTCTGGAAGGTCTCCAACCTCTACTACTAAGCTGGAATCTCCTGGCATTACTAACCGTGTAGCGAAAGAAGGGGATGCTCTTCTCTCAATGCCCTGTGTTAATCCACTCCCACTTTCCAGTGTCCCACTGCAAATACCTAATGGGAACTCCCATATAGAGCCAAAGTCTCCAAGATCCAGTGGAGAGAAGCCAGGGGTCTAGGTCAAGGAACCACTCTGAATTTGATCCTTGCAGCAAAAGACCTACAACTGAATAGGCTGAAAGGCAAGCTCAAGCAAGATGTCCTCTGTGGATCTGAACAATCTGCCACCATCACGCACATAAAAAACTAAGGCATCCTCAAGTGCATCTCGAAAGGGCAAAACCTGAAGAGGAACACCCCCTCTCGTAAAAGCACCTGCCTAAGTGGAGCAAGTGAGAGGCATATCATTTGTGTCTACCCAATCCACTGGAAGGGTTGCGTCAATCTACAAGATCCTCCCTACACTCCCTGTGAGATGTCATGTCAACTGAGATTTAGTCTCCTCTGCAACACTGCGGAAAGCTTTCCATGACCCCAGAGATGAGGCAGGTCTCCTCTCCCATGTGAAGCGTGAAGCACCAAGTGGTCTGCCACGATCATCCAATATACTGTCATTCCACATGACCGGTTGCCTATCAATCTCTTCGCGAGAGGAAGGGGGAATCCTCCGAAGAGTGCTCCTAAAGCTGGCCCATGCTTTCAAGATGGCAGCCATGAGAAAGAGAGAAAGAAAGTTTATTAAAGTCTTCGGAAGACCGATGGGTCTATGAGACTGTGAAAAACCTGATAAAATGAGATGTGGTAGTGGAGCTACTAAACGAGCATCCACACCAATGCAGAATGCAAAAAAAAGCAAAATGGCAGTACTAAGTCCTAAGTACAACATAGTCATATCCCGACTATATATATATCAATCTCAACATCATCGTCGGCATCATCATCATCATCATCGTCAACAACAGGACATCAAGATGGATGAGGCTGTGGAAGTGGAGGCATGAGGTTAGTAATAGAACGATGTCGCTCCCTCAAGGGTGCAGTCCTGGTACGTCTCCTGGTCGTAGCTCTGCGTCTAACCAAGGCCACTATGACCCCCGCCGACCAGGCTCCGACCCTAAACAAGGAGGGGATGTCCCCAAGTGTGATCTGTGAGTCAACCCTCTATCTGAGCTGTCGGGTCACACGCTCCGGGTCACGGTCATGTCGAGGTCTCGTCTCGAGGGGGTCTATGTGATCTGGCTGAAAGAACTCCGTGATAAAGCTCTGAGAGGTATCAGTCAAGGGAGAAGGCTGCTCCTGTCTTCGTGCTCGGAGTATCCTATCGCGGTGTCTGAGCATCTCATGAATGAAACCAACCAAGCATCGCTAGTCTGGGTAGGAGAGGACACGGGCCAACATTCCATAACTATCTCTGAAGAGGCACTAGAAATGCCCTCGGATCTCATAGTAAACAAGACACCTGAAGATGAAGTGCTCCTCTGTCTCAACCTCCTGCATGTCACACAGTGAGCATGCGCCTCTCTTTGAGTAACCGCTCTGCTCTGCCGCTCTCGATACGAAGTCTCTATGAAGAGACCCGAAAATGCCCGAGGGAGATCCTCAGCGAGTGGGGTAGGTGAATCTGCGTGTATCCTGAAGGGTCAATGAAACCCTCTACTGTGATATGTAGGAAGTGATCTCTGTAGAAGCCCAGCTTCACTGGAAGATCACTCGGGCCCAACCAAGTCCAAAATGTGTGTAGATGTAGTAGATCCTCACGGATAACCTGGTTGACCTCGTGTGATAGGAGGGGAGAGAAAGGAGCATCCATGTTGTACTGGAAAGGAGGTAGTTTGTCCATGTGGAGCCCTAGTCCTCCAAACCATCTCTCTGTGCGTGCATACCAACACCTCTGATCTCCCCCTGCTGCAAGTGCCATAGAAGAGCACAGTGCTAGCCATGGTATCCTACTACGCCAATCCCCATACTCCCTGACTCGGTACAGATATGTAATGACCTGAAATGTAGCATCTAGCTGTCATGGGGGTGACCCAAACTCCGCCCGGTATCCGACAAATCATGAGGGAAAGGGTTTTCATACTTGGCAAACCGAACTGAAATTTATTCTCATGAAAAAGGGGATCTGGAATGTGGTTAATGGAAAAGAAAAGAAACCAACAACTAGGGAAGGAGAAGCTTTATGGCTCCCTAAGGATGAAAAGGCACTAGCCATAATTGGTCTTGGATTGAGTGATTCTTTTATCCACCACATTGATGGCTATGAGACTACTCATGCTGCATGGAGTCATCTTGAGCTTGTCTTTGAGTACAGGGTAAGTGTTCCAAGTTTAGCTTGCTCATCAAATTCTTTGATATGAAATTGGATAGAGGAGAATCCATCTCTTCACATTTAAACTACATGAAGAGCATACTGACTCAGTTAGCTAGCATCAAGTTTAATCTTGATGATGACATTGTAATTGCTATCTTACTCAAAAGCCTAACTGAGGAATATGGCACTATTGTCACTACTCTCATCAATATACCAGAGATTAGTTTGGTAGAAATTGAGACATCTCTCTTGGAAGAGGAAAGAAAAATCAAACAGAGGAATGACTACAAAGAATATGGGGCATATTTGGCCAAAAGCAACTTCAAGGGCAAGAGCAAGATGAAGTGCAACTTTTGTGGAAAACCTGGACAGTTTGAAAAAGAGTGCTATGCAAAGAAGAAATGTTCAGCACACCTTGTGGAAGAAGCAGAGACAGAAGAAGAAGAAGAACCAGAGGATGTTAAAGCTCTCACTGCTTTCACCACCCAAGTCAATCTTGATAAGGGTGATGACCCATATGTTTTCTAAGTTGTTTGTATGTGTAGTCAATAATGGTTCTCTGCCATGGATAGTCCATCCTTAAATGATTGTTAGTCCTTTGTTTGAGTTTTTTACCTTGTTGAACCCATGGTTATTTCCATACATAGTCATTGTCCAATCCTCTACTTGTAAACCAAGAGTCCTAGGAGTGAGTCACAGGTTGGGGCCATGTGTGTTGCCACATGATGGTGGGAAAGCCATGGAGCATCCCATGTACTACTGCTGAGGGATGAGGTCATCAATTTGTGGGGGGGATGAAGGACAAATTGATGTAATGGGGTGTACCAAGGGGTACAAGGTTTGTGTGAGTTTGTGTGTCACCACATGGTGGTTAGTGTGACCAGGTTTGGTGGTAGAAGGTTCTACTAGGTGTGATTGAGAGATTCATTGGCTTGATTGAGAGATCAGTGGAGTAATTTGTGGATCTGGAGATGCTCTTCTTTGGGGCACATGCATTGTATCAGTTGCCCTTATAAGGGCCTCTCCTCTCTTGAATAAACACTCTCTTTGCTTTATTTGTTGATCACTTGCTGTTGTTTCATCACGCAATTCAAGTTATATGAGCAAGGCAACCAACTTCAACCTCAAAACGCTAAATGCAGGAGATGTTCAACTTCTTTTTACTGAGCGGGGGACAAGTAGAGCCTCCTGAAGTAACAATCACGGACCACTTCCAGCTTCAAAATCTGCTATGGAAGCCTTACCGTGTTGTTGAGCAGAAGTATATTGACGATAATTTTGCACTCTGTCCAGTCTGCAAGAAACTCGGTGAACTAGCAAAAGAGCTTCCCTGTCCACATTTGTACCATGAAAATTATATCACTCCATGGCAATATATATGTCATGTGTGTCGCTATGAGCTGCCAACTAATGATGTCGACTATAAGGCCCAAAAGCGTGAACAGCCACATAGTGAGTTGATTGTTCTTCATGCTAACTTCTAACTTTGCTAAACTATTCATCGCAGAACGATCCCCTTACTCAGCGTTCTGTCTCTGCGGTCGACCTAAACATAGCTACAACTCAGGCTGCATAGATTGCCATCGTTTTGGGCAAAATTTTAGTCTCTGAAGCAGGTGCCATCGTTTAATCTGCGAAGCAGGTGCGTAGATTGCCATCGTTTTGGGAAAAGAGAAAATCTGACGCTCCATCACGCTGTCAGTTGGCTGCCGCTATCTTTGCTCCACGACAGAGACCCTGTCCATTGCTCCTGTGCCAAGAATCCTGACGCCACAACCGTAAACATTCTGTTGCTGCTGCTGCTCGCTCCTACTGCACTCCCAATTCTCTACATCCATCTAGACTCCAGAGAAAAGCCTCTAGACTCCAGCCTCAAGGGACGAAACTTGAAACATGGAACGCAAGGCAATCAAATTGAGAAAAGTGGCACATTCGGACATGTAGAAATCCAGAGCACCAGAGGATAGTATAGACTATTGTTCTGTCAATCGAACCGACAGATTATCCCACACGACGGCCTTGGGTTCCGGTGCTTGCTTCACTTGTCATTGGTTGCACTGGTTGCTAGCAGTCCCTCGACTGTTGAAGAAGGCAAAGGCTGCTCGCTGTTGGTTCTCAAAGCGAGCTCCCGCTCTTGCAGCTTCCCTCGTATTTGAGCTTGCGGTTTGTGTTGCAGCTGTTCCTCCACCGACATGCATCATCTGCAGGCGTCCTGAATCCATCCTTGCATCTCCTTCCAACTACTCCGAGGGAATCCATTCTTGCGCTCTCCTCTTTCTGGCGTCTCCAGAATCCACGACAGAGACCCCGTCCATTGCACATGCGCTATGGCTTCTGCAACTGTACTTGGTGTTGGGGAACAAGCTTCCGAAATGATAGGCGAATCCTTTTTGCTGTGTGAGTCGTCCGATGGACTGCTGCTTTCATTCTGATCATTACAAGGAACACACAGAAGTCGCCGAGGCAACAGCCCTGCAAAGGTAAGCATGCAATCGTCTTCTCTCTCCTCAGCACACTAGTTTCTTCGCCCTTTCATGGCTTGAACACCGCGTATTAATAAGCGGTGCCAAACTGGTACCATAGTAAGCTAGAATGAAGGCCTTGCAGGCAAGCGCTCTATCCTCGACAAGACGAAGCAGCCATTTGTTTGAATCATTGTTTGAATTACCACTTCCTCTTTGTTTGAATTACCACTTTCTCTTTGATTGAATCACTGTTTGAATTACCACTTCCTCACAGATCACGCAGCTTTCAGATCAAATCGTCATCTCCAGCTCGACTTCACAGAACAAATTATTTGGCCCTTAATACATACATTGCTTTCAGAGAAAAAAGATGAACAAACTAGCCATCACTTACTTTTAAACCAAATAGTTCTGGGTATATTTGCAGTGGAAATAGTGGAATCTATATATATCTAGATGAATCCAGGAACATGCCCAAACTTATCCTCTAAAACCACAACATATAGTGCAGTTTCAAACTCATGATAGTCACTCATAAGGTTGAAAGTCATAAACTCCATCACGTATCAGCACCCAACGGTGGGCATAGACCATAGTATAAATGTATGCTTTCACACATACAAAACCAAACACCCACACATACTTGAGCATACATTTATAAAAAGGTCTTCATACTTTGTTTCTGTTGGCACTCCGGAGGTGATGTTGGCACTCCGGAGGTGAAGGGCAAACTCAGCCGTGACAAAGGCTAGCACTAAAGGAGAAGGCTAATAAAAAATTAGTCCCAATTCAAGCTACAACTAAAAAGTAAAGCTTTTAAGTTCTAACATCATTCCACATTTGCTGGAATTTATCACTAAAAACAAAATCTTTTTAGTTCTAACATGATGAAATCCATCAGCCAATATTATCTGTGAATCCTTGCTGAAACATGGGTGGATGTAATCATATCTTCAGAACTTGGTAGGCAGAGCATCCAAAGACAGCATTCCACCTTTTTGAGCACTAAGAGCATGCTATATCATAGACAGAAACTAAGAGGATATATAAATTTGCACAATCGTGTTGGGGAAAAACCTTAATAAATATTATTGGCTATTCATGCAATTATACAAAAGACAGATTCAAACATCTGCCAGATTCTCATTTTGGATTAGAGTAGTTGTTTTCAGAATAGGTTGCATGATGCAAAGTTTAAAAAACTTTCCATGAGTTCACTATTCATGAATAAAATATGACTCACCCCTCCAAGCTCCTGTAATGTCTCATATTGGTTCTCTTGAACAAGGACTTGCAAGTTCTTGGCATCCAGGCCAGAACTACCAGCTGTGAAACCACCTGTTACAAACCTTATCAGGATTCAGAACACCATGTGAAATGGCTTTTAAAGAGCACCTTCACAATTTTAAAAACCAAAGGTGCTCATGCAAAACCAGGTTTCCACTGACTTTAAATGCAGACAACTCATACCTGATAAAAATATTGCACCACCTTCTTTGAAACGCTGCACAGCCTGCAATACCGAGACACAGAGGCAACATGAACAAGTAATCCGCAGTGATTGATATTAGAAAGTCAAATGCATGTATAGCCTTACCAAAATTCAGATGAGATCCAGCTATACAGTATATTCTTCTAAGCCAGCTCTTTTTGAGTTCAGAGTAATCCTGAACAAAGGGTGGAGCACCTAACTCTCCTATTCAAAATCCTTTGGGAAACTAGCTCTGCTATTATTAAGTAGCATTCCTGCCGGTTAGCTGTAGATGCTCATACAGGCTATGGTGTCATATTTTCAATCCACACCGACCACACAGGCCCATGGAGAAATCCCAATTTACTGTAGCTAGAACATTCGCTAGGACTGTTAGACCAGGTTTGGGACAGAAAGGTCCAGCCATTGTTAGAAAGATATCTGGACTGCATGTTCGACAGCTACGTCGCAGGCATGTGTGGAGCAACGAATGAGCTTCATCCACTTGCTGGCTTGGGGGCATGTCTGGTGACTCAACCCATATCTGCTGTATTACAGGCATTCATTGAGTTGCTGACTTGTGGGATTGTGTTGATTGTAAATATACCCATATCTGCCAAGTGACCGTGAGTTGGTCTATGTACACCCACCTAAGGCCAACTGAATGGTGGGATCCCAGATAGACAATGGCATGTTGGGCTCACCAAATTGGTATGTCTGCAATTCCCACATGTTTTAAGAGAAACAGGAAGAAAAGGCCAAAGGAACTGCTCCATTCAACAGATCACCTTTTCCTTTCTTCGGAAGGAAAAATGAGCAACCAAAGCTAGATGAACAAAGCTTGTCTAAAGGCCTGCAAGTCTATGCAATGAAGACAATTTCCTAGAAGTTGCATACAAGTTCATTACTTGCAAGATTGTTCTTTTAATCCTGCATTTTGGGACCCTATGTTTTTGGATATCAGATAAGTTGTGGGTTTAGCCAATCCATGCCTCTTGGATGATAACTTCATTACCTTATCCTTGGTGTAGAAACAAAAGTTATCAATAGATAACAATGCATGCATTTTGTTAATATGGCTAACTGTACCTCAAGTATGATAAAAATTTATCTTTTCAAGGGCCCTCTTCAACCTTGCATGACACAATCTATGTTCTAACTCACACTCAGATCACGGGCGATGGCACTTCATTTGTTCCACCCAGCCATACTCTCCTGGATCGCATTTTTCAATAGATACGTCTTTTTTTGTCTTCCTCATGCATATCCACGAGACCCTCATCTCCCTAGATGGTTCCCCTTGCCACATGTCATCATTTTAGCCTTTTCACTTGGTGCACCATTTACCTCTCTCTTGGGGCACATTTAAACCTTTTGCCCCTTGGCATTATTGCACATTTAGGTGCACCTAGGCCTTAGCACTCAGAACCACCTAGTCAATGCCATTTCACCCTCACCTAGGACCTTGGCAGTTACTTCTCTTGACCATTTCATTTACGCACATTAATTATTACAGAAGTCGGTCATCTAAGAGAAAATGCCCACCGATCTTTCCGAGGTCATGCTATCTCGGCTAGAGCATAACATTCCTTCCCTCTTCAAGCATCAGCGTCCTCAATGATGAAATCTGGGAACACTCTCCGTAACTGGTATACGGATTCCCTGGTAGCTTCCGATAGAGGTAGACCATGCCATGCAACCAACACCGTGGGGATCTTCCGATTGCGCACTTGCATTGTTCCTCGGTCCAGGATTCTTGTTGGTCTGCGTCTTGCATTATCCTCTATCTCCTGAAACAAAACCACACCTTCGATTAGTGAGTCACCAGTATGCAAAAATTTCTTTAAACGAGAAACACGAAACACTGGGTACACCTTACACCCCGGTGGTAATTCTAATTTATAGGCTACCTTGCCTATTCTTTTCAGAATTAACCACGGCCCACAGTATCGAGGTGATAACTTAGCACACTCTCCTGAAGTCAACGACTTCGAGTGCGAAGAAACTCTGAGAAAAACTTTTTCTCCTTCCTTAAATACTCTTATAGACCGGTTCTCATCCGCATACACCTTGGCTCTATCCATAGCCTGGCGGATATTAGCTCTCGCAAGTGCTAGCATCTCCCGCATCTGAACCACAAAGTTCGCAGCACTAGGCATTTTCTGAGGTACTCCAACTATAGTTGGATTCACTGGTCTATAACCGTAGTTCAGCTCAAACGGACTGAACCCGGTAGATGAATGTTTTCTATCATTGTAGGCAAACTCCAACAATGGCAACCACTTGTCCCACGTATGTTGCCTCAATGACATATATGCCCTCAGCATATCCTCTAAAGTCTGGTTGACTCTTTCCGTCTGACCATCCGTCTCCCCACTACTCATTCCCAACTCAGTCCTTAGTGTCTCAAATACCGTGGTCCAAAAATGATCGGTCAATCTGACATCTCTGTCTGACACTATGGATCTAGGCAATCCATGCAGACGAAATATATGTCTAATGAACAAATCCGCCACTTGCGGGGCACTAACAGACTCTCTAGTCGGAATGAAGTGAGCCATCTTGGTTAGACGATCAACCACCACAAGGATAGAATCATACCCTCCTTGTGTTGTAGGCAGCCATACAATAAAGTCCATGGAAATGCTTTCCCACTTACTCAGTGGTATTTCCAAGGGCTGTAAAAGTCCGGGTGGCTTCACCCGCTCGGCCTTACTTACCTGACACGAGAAACACCGTGTCACATATTCATGAATATGCTTTTTCATCTTTGGCCAAAAGAAATCTCGCTTCACGAGATCATATGTCTTCTCGACTCCTGGGTGTCCCGCATACGGGCTATCATGGCACTGTCGAATGACTCTCTGCCTGAGATCATTCTGACTAGGTACTACAACCTTGCCATTTCTTTCTAGCATACCATCCCTTATGGTATATCTTGCATAAGTTTGGCCTTTTCTGGATGCCAGGTCATCCTTTTCACTTTCCCCGGGTTTTAACACATGAGCCTTAGGCCATAAGCTCTGGACAAACTCGTCCACCTTTTGAGTTTCTCTGATCTCAGTCATTAGAGCACTCTCTAATACAGTGAAACTCAGGTTGTGCATAATGCGAGACAACGCATCAGCAACCTTATTGTCTTTTCCTCTTCGGTACCGAATCGTTAAATTAAACTCCTGCATGAGCTCTGCCCACCTAGCTTGGCGGCCCCTCAAGTCAGGCTGTTTACTAAAATGTTTCAGAGTATCATGATCCACATCCACATAAAACTCTGAACCATACAAATAATGCCTCCATGTTTTCAAAGCATGGATAACAGCATACAACTCCAATTCATGAGTTGGCCAATTCCTTTGAGAGGGAGAAAGCTTCTAGCTTTCAAAGGCTACTGGCCTTCCCTCTTGAAGGAGAACTGCTCCTACCGCAATGCCACTTGCATCGGTTTCTAGGAACAACGGTTTCTAGGGATCAACTATTTTTAACACCGGTCCTGTGACCACAGCTTGTTTTATGGTGTTAAAACTTTCTTGTTGATTTTGTCCCCAAATAAAAGGTACTTTATCTAAGGTCAGATCAGTCAATGGCGATACTATTCCGGAATATCCTTTGATATGCCTTCTATAAAACTGGACAAATCCCAAGAATGATTGCAACAACAACGCGGTCAGACTCTGAGGGATTGGCCAAGTTAGTATCGCAGCCACTTTCTTCGAATCCATTTCTACCCCCTGTGGAGTAATTATGAACCCTAAATTTTCAAGCCTAACCATACACAGTATAGTTTTCTTTTTATTTACATAAAGACTGGCTTTCCTCAAAGTACTGAACACTACTCTTAAGTGTTCACGATGCTCAGTAATACTTTTATTGAATATCAGGATATCGTCAATAAAATGTACTACGAACTTTCCGATATACGGACGTAGCAAATCGTTCATAAGCATGACGAATGTAGCCGGAGCATTGGTAAGTCCGAAGGGCATTACCAAAAACTCATAATGACCAAACCTGCTTCTGAAAGCGGTTTTATGCACATCCTCGGCTCTAATCCGGATCTGATGGTAGCCACACTTAAGATCTATCTTGCTGAAAATCACGGCTCCATGTAATGCATCTAGCAAATCATCAATCCGAGCCATCGGATACCTGTGCTTAACAATGATATTATTCAATGCTCTGTAATCTATACAGAGGCGAAACGTATCATCCTTTTTCTTCTTTAATATCACTGGCGAAGCAAAAGGTGAGAAACTTGGTTGAATCTGCCCCAACTTGAGGTATTCTTCGAGTTATCTACGCACCTCCGCCTCTTCAGTAAAACTCATTCTATAGGGAGGTCTATTTACAGGTTCTGCCCCCGGGATCAGTTCAATCTTATGCTGAACTTTCCGCTCTGGAGGTAACTCATAAGGTAGTTCATTCCTAAAACATTCAGAGAACTTCTCTGATATCTCTTTAGCCAACTCGGCCATTTCCCCATCTTGGGTAGCCTTAGTGCTAGTCGATGCATCATCAATCGACTCTACCGACGCTATACACAGACACAGAAACTCTTTCGGAGTCCTTCGAATTTCCATGGCTGAAATCAGTGGTCCTCGAGGTAAATCCTTCTCACCTCGCAAAACATATTCTACCCCGTTCATCTTGAACTGGTAAATATGCTTCTTCCAATCAATGGCTGGATTTTTTCGAAAATGCCAAGCCATGCCTAGGGCTATATCTGCGTGAGCAAGTCTGGTCAATTCAAAGTCCAGCTTCTCAACATAGTCTTGAATTCGAAGCTCCAACTGGGTAACCCTTTGGTCCCATACTTCAGTTAAACTTCCGTCCGCCATCTTGACCGTATAAGCATAGTCAGACGGACTGGTTTTCAACTTGAGCCTCTTAATAAGTTTCGAGTTGATTACATTGTGTGTTGACGCTGAGTCAAACAACACAATCACATCATGACTGGCTACTTGCCCTTTCATCTTAATCAACTCAGGCTCATCGAAAACCGTATATCCCGTTGCTGCGGGCTTAGAAAGGATGTTATCAGGTGCACCGCTTACTAACTTAGTAACAGACACACTTAACAACACAGGTACTAACCTCTGAGAAGGTCCCGCAAATTGCATCTACATATGTTCCGCATTGGGACTCTCCTGCATTTCCACGTCGCATTCAGATATTATCATATTAGCCGTGCGACGGTCTTTATTCAGTGGACAATCTTTCCACTGATGTCGCTGAAGGCAACCGAAGCACAATCCTTCTTTTCTAGCTTTCTCTTTTTGTTCAGGGGTCAACGAGGACTTTGACCAAGCCCGGGCTGCCATCGGAGTTATCTTCCTTTTCTCCCCAATGGTGGTACTTGTTTTTGCTGGTCCCTCAACCGGCTTCACCTGCTTGGTTTGGCCACTAGGCTGCGAGACACTTGTCTTTGAAGTCCATTTCCTCTGAAATCCCCCTTTTTTTGGGTACTCATACTGAGTCCTTGCCTGCACAAATCCACCAGATCTGCCTCTGGCATCCTCATAGTTCAGGGCTACTGCAATAGATTCATCTAATGTAGTCACATATTTAGCCCGAACTTCCATCTTGATCTTGTCGTTCAGTCCATAGATATAGTCTTTTAACTGAACCGACATAGGGAGAGGGTCTGTTATTTTCATGACACATTCCCTGAATTTGTCAGTGTACTCTGCCACCGACAGACTCCTCTGACGAAGATTTCTATAAGCATCCCAAGCTCGGGATTCTTCATCAGGTGGAAGAAAGTGTTTCTTAAATTCAGCTTTAAACCCTTCCTAGGTGGTAGGAGCAACTTGATCCTTCTGTTGCTTTATCCACCATCTATCCGCTGCCTCAATAAACAGGTGAGTGGCCTCACGGATCTTCTTTAGATCAGATCTAATTTCACAAATGGCGAAGGCTTCTTCCCACTTGTGTAACCAAACCTCGATCACATCAGAACTGCGCTCGGTCATCCGACTAGCGTACTTCTCTGGTCTATAGTTAGCAATATTAGGCACCTTGACCCTCGCACGCTCTGATGAATGTATACTGGGCTCTGGCTCTGCTGGAGCCTTGCCCTTATCAATTCTAGACGGTCTAGCCGACAAGGCTTGCACCATTTCCCTGATCTCATTCTGACCAGCGTTCACTTGAAGCTGCTGGTTCATAATCTGCTGTAAAGCATCTTCTAATATCGAAATCCTACCGACCAAAGTAGGTGTTGTGTGATGTGACATTTGTTGTGTAGACCGTGCTCTAGACTCACTAGGATTCACCCTAGAATTCTGTCCTTCTGCCTCCATAGTTTCAAAAGGGAAAATAGTTTTTTTTTTTTCTTCAGTCTTTTCTAGAACCCAAATAAAATATATATACACCTCTTTTCTATTTTGCTTTCCTGTTTTTCTTTCTCCTGAATAGCTGGTCTCTCAGTCGCTGGCTTTCCGTCCCTCAATACAGCCGCGCTCCCTTTTTCCACAGTTCTGTCCACGTTTACAGAAAAATCACGATTTAATTAATTTGCATCGCCTTCACGACTGTTACTTGAAAAAGTAAGCCACAGTTCCCCTTTGAACAAATCGCGTCCAATTTTTTGCAATCGATTCTTCTCGACAAATCCTTCCTGTACGCTCTGCTATTCCCTACACCTGATCGAAATCCTCTGCCACCACGAAGGTTCCTCGTCACGGACAGCGATCCTCCCGTCCATCACACGTCACGAACAGGCGATGCAAATGACCACCTTGCGTCACCTCTGCGCTCCAAGCCTTCCTTCCGTCACCTAGCTTGTCGCTCTTCCCTTGCCTTGAGCTCTGATACCAATTGACACAATCTATGTTCTAACTCACACTCAGATCACGGGCGATGGCACTTCATTTGTTCCACCCAGCCATACTCTCCTGGATCGCATTTTTCAATAGATACGTCTCTTTTTGTCTTCCTCATGCATATCCACGAGACCCTCATCTCCCTACATGGTTCCCCTTGCCACATGTCATCATTTTAGCCTTTTCACTTGGTGCACCATTTACCCCTCTCTTGGGGCACATTTAAACCTTTTGCCCCTTGGCATTATTGCACATTTAGGTGCACCTAGGCCTTAGCACTCAGAACCACCTAGTCAATGCCATTTCACCCTCACCTAGGACCTTGGCAGTTACTTCTCTTGACCATTTCATTTACGCACATTAATTATTACAGAAGTCGGTCATCTAAGAGAAAATGCCCACTGATCTTTCCGAGGTCATGCTATCTCGGCTAGAGCATAACATTGCACCTCGCTATACCTTGCACACCCTAGCTTGCTTGAGCTGGGGGGATGCTGAGCTTCTTGCTCAGCACCCCCCCCTCCCCCTTTTCCCTATCACTCCTATGCATGGCCTTGTGTTTTGTGAAGCAGCCCTACCTGCTCAGCGTACCCCCCCCCTACCCTATCTCTCTTCTCCACGGCCTTGCTCATGGACATTTTTTGAACCAGACCTACTCTTCTTAATCTCACCAATCAGCCCCTTGGCTTCCGACAATGGTGGGCACACTGCCACTACTGTCGATTCATTGGAATGGGTATTTGGAGGGCCCTTCAATCATTTTCTTTGGCACCCAGTTCCAATTTGTAATTCAAGCCAGAGTTCAAGATCCTTCGCCTGCAGTAGCAGTGACGCCACTAGCTTCATTTTTCTGGTATGGTTGGTGGTGCCCTGCAAGCATTCCGATGGTTTGAGCATTCATAGTTTGCTCCCTCAAAATAAGTTTTCAGTGTGTGTACTACATGCTGGAGGAAAGCTACTCAATTTTTGCTTCCTAGAATTGTTTCTGGCATGCCATGCTAGAGGAAAGCAGGTCCCTTACTACGCAAGTTTTTTAGGGATTCCTGTATGACCTGATGGGGCAAGGCATGATGCTCCTTATCCAGAGCCTCTATCTTTCAGGAGCAGGCCATTTCTCATTGACCTGACTTCCTATCATAGTTAACAGGGAACACAAACATTCCAGGAACGTTGGATGCCAGGATCGAAACGTTCCCGTATGTGGATAGCTAAATGCTTCCATGATATTATATGAGGAGATGTTTTCCGAGCCCCCCCCCCCCCCCAAAAAAAACAAAAAAAAAACCCATTCCGGTTCCCCCTTGCTTCACGGAATAGTTCCACTCATGCCTAAATGAGGAACGGCGTTCCCTGGTAACTATGCTTCATATCCAACCTCATGAGCAGGTTTTGAGAGGTTATAAATTAAGTTTTTTCTCTCCACATTTGTTGTGATTGCTTTTGGGGTTTTTTTGTGGAGGTTTGGGATGGAGATAGCTCTCCCGCCTCTGTTTAAATGGACGTACTTCAGTACTAAAAATATATGATCTTTTTGGGGGGAAAAACTTTCCACTTTCCAAATTTAGCTAGAGTACATATTATTGCAGGTAGAAGGATGGTTCTATGGCAAGAACCAAATGTTAAAAAAGAGACTATCATGAAAACTCACCTAGTACGTTGATTTGAATGTCATCCTCTCATAGTTTGGACTCCTTCAAGGGGGGGAAGATAAATTCAAGACTCTCTCTTTTTGTGTTCTTACCTCTAAATTTTGGCTCTCAAAATGATTCTATGGGTGATGCTTTCAACCACTCTAGATGCATGCATGTCTGAAGTTGAAGATACAACAAGTAACTTTTGGCTTTGTTCAAGCCGCTTATGGACCCAATCATCGAATGATCTCTTCTATTCTTCCCTTTACAGGCCTACTGATTGCTAGTGGATGGCGATCTGTTGTTTAAGGACATCTTGTCTCTAGGTCTTGGCAACAAAAGGATAGAACTTACTAGTATGCCAAGGCAGTTCATACTAGTCAATCCATCCGAACCAAGACATTTTCAATTATGCAAGGCAAAAGCATTCCTAAATTCCATGAGCATTGAGTGAGATATCCATATGTGGAGTCACCACCAAGGGAACCTGTCAAACCCTCAATCTAACACTCTCTCTCCCAAGCATGTCAAGGTCTGTCTACTATGAGAAGGGAAGGATAGTAATTTGTGGAAAGTTGCATGACAATCTACGAATCCGACTACAAAATACCATCAGAGTAAATTAAGTGTGAAACACTCTCTTCCATCTCAAGGACCAAGGGTAGCCTCAATAAGTACTTGCTGAGGAGCCCTTACTATAGCAAGGCGCTCATGGATCCAAGCATCTGTTGGTCTCTTCTACTCTTCCCATTGTAGCGCTACTAATTGCTATTGGATGGCGATCTCTTGTCTAAATCTCTAGGTCCTAGCAACAAAATGATAGAACTTACTAGTATGAACTGCTGCCAAAGCAAGAGGAGAGCATATATCATCTTGCAATGTAGACTCCCAAATACCAACAACCACAACTGAGGATAACTTTGTATAGGAACCTCTAGAATCCTAGCATTGGCAAAGTGAGAAGTGTTGTGTGGCTCAAAAATAGTAAGAACCACTGAATAGAGGCCGCGGACATAGAAACCCCACATGATAATCTCCACCATGAAACTATAAAATCAATGCATCCTTGGAAGCTGCAAAAATCAGCCCACCTCAAATGTTTGCATAGTAGTTTCGCTTCTTCTTGCAAAGGCTGGAGCATCTCATTGCACACCTTCCAATTTCCTTGTATGTACCATATTACACGTGAAGGATCTACATAGACACAAGGCTCTGAACCATAGTTTCTTGGCAGCATTTTAGGCCATGAATCAAGGCCAAATACTCAGCTTCATTATTTGAGGCTACTAAGTTTACTTCTTTCCCCTTCGCAAGAATCTCCTAACCATCAAGATTTATAAGCATATACCTATATTTCCTTTCCTGTGTTTCTTTGAAATGCTTCATCAAAGTATAAAGTATGCATTGGCCCAGCCACTTTTTGCTCTTGACTGCTTTGCAGCCAGTTCCTTCTCTTTCTCCTTAAGCTGATTCTCCACATCCCCTTACTACCTCCCTTCCTATGAGCATGTATGCCAAGGTAGCGCAAGAAAAGTTCTCCTGCGACAAAAGAGAACTGAAATTCCTGCAACTCTACTAGCTACTTAGTAGATCTTTCCCCGGGGGTTAGGCTTTTTTTTTTTTTTCAAGAAAGAGACTTCTATTAAGGGAAAAAACCCGTGAGAGCAAGCTCAAAGCGGAATACATCATGAAATCATGAGGATAAATAAAACCCCCTCAGAGTGAGGTGGAAAACAACCAAGGCTGAGGCTGAAAGTGCCACCTCAACCCTATAGTAGTCTCAGAGAAGAAAGGAGAATCCTTCCATTCCCTGAAGAAAGAAGCCCTCCTAGCTGAGGCTGCATGGGAGTCTCCCTGCATACTCGTCCATACGGCCATCAAAGTATGTATGGTGTCTGTCCAGATAACTGTCCAGATACTAGCCAATGTGTGCGAGGGATGAACCTGAGTACCCTCCAAAGCCTCTGTGCATCTGGCTCTCCAGATATGCCAGGATGCTATGCTTGCTAGAATCTCCCAAGAAGTATCCACAGAGGCATGTACAGCTGTAAAAGGAAGGTGTGGTACCACATCCAACGAACAGGACACAATCTGATGACGTCGAACCGAAATGGCCCGAGAGGAGTCAAATCTCTCATAGAATACCTGAGGCCTTGTAAGAGAAAGCCAAGCCACTGAGCCCCATGTCATAAAGAATGGGGAGTGGGCAAAGTGACTGAAAATCCTGGCTACCCCCATCCAAATCATCCTCGCCTGTCTGCAATCCCATAAGCAATGCTGAATAGTCTTCGAAGCAGAGAGGCAACGAGGGCAAGTAGGGTCGGCTCCGAACCTAGATCTCCAAAGGTTCACTGCAATCCCACCATGGATAGAGAGCCAAAAGAAGATAGTGATCTTTCTATTCCTGTGGGATTTCTAGAGTCTCCTCCAGAAGCACCTCTGCAGATCCGCAGTAATATCAAATGTCTCCCAATGAGGAACTCTGGAAGGTCTCCAACCTCTACTACTGAGCTGAAATCTCTTGGCATTACTGACCGTGTAACAAAAGAAGGGGATGCTCTTCTCTCGATGCCCTACGTCAATCCACTCTCACTCTCCGGGGTCCCACTGCAAATACCTAATGGGAACTCCCCCATAGAGCCAAAGCCTCCAAGACCCGGTGGAGAGTAGCCGGGGGTCTGGGTCTAGGAACCACTCTGAATTTGATCCCTGCACCAAAAGACCTACAACCTTGATAGGCTGAAAAGCAGACTCAAGCAAGATGTCCTATGTGGACCTGAGCAATCTGCCACCATCCTGCACACTAAAAACTAAAGTATCCTCCTGTGCATCTCGAAAGGCCAAAACTTGAAGCGGAACACCGCCTCTCGTAAAAGTACCTGCCCAAGTGGAGCAAGTGAGTGGCATATCATTTGTGTCTACCCAAACCTCTGGAAGGGCTGCCTCAATCTGCAAGATCCTCCCTGCACTCCCTCTGAGATGTCCTGTCAACCTTGATTTGGTTTCCTCTAAAAGCCTGCGGAAAGCTTTCCAAGACCCCATAGATGATGCAGGTCCCCTGTCCCACCTGGACCACTGCATGTAGAGTTAGGCACCCAGTGGTCTGCCATGATCATCTAAAATATTCATTCCACATGATGGGTTGCCTATCAATCTCTTCAGGAGAGGAAGGAGAAATCCTCCGAAGAGTGCTCCTGAAGCTGGCCCAAGCTTTCAGAATGGCAACCATGAGAAGGACGAAGGTGATCTGAGGTGTGCTGTGGTGAAGATCCACCTAATACTGCTCATCCAGTCTCCTCCTGAAGAAGGTGTGCACCTCTGTATGCTGCTAATAAGAAAGTCCTTCCACGGTTCCTGCCCTGGCATAAGTCCCCGCACCACCATCTTGCATAGTAAAGCTCTGCACTGTAAATATGGATCAATAATATTGAGACCCCCTTCCTGTGTAGGGAGAATGAGGGTCTCCCAAGCCACCCTAGCTAAGGCATCTGCTGTGCCATCAAGCCCACTCCAAAGAAATTTTTTGATCGGTCTCCTGAGCTAAATGATGCAGTCCCTAGAACGGCACCAGCATGAACAAACAAACCAGGCCGTGGCCAAGAGGACCTGGTTGACCACCACAACTCTAGAGGCAAGATCTAGCTTGGCTGAGCTCCAAAAAAGGAGCTTCCTCCTGATGCTCTCCAACACGGGAGCAAACTGCTGCATGGAAGAAATATCCAAGCCGACCTGGCAGCCCAAATACTTGACAGGCACACCCCTCTGAACCCAAGTGAATCCTCTGTCAAGCCCCCAAACTGGAGTGTCCTCATCACTGATCCAAAAGTCATTGGATTTATGCCAATTTATCTGCGCCCTTGCCGGCAAGCAAAATAAATCCAATGCTGCCCTAAAAGAAGTGAGCGTCTGTGGAGTGGCATCCAAGTAAAGTTATGTCATCTGCCAACTCACTGTCAAGTAGCTCCTCTTTCCTTTTGATGGGAAGTCTCAGCCCAAAGATGTCAGCTTGAGATCTAACATAGATACTCATAGCTTCGGCCACGAACAAGAAAAGGAAAGGAGCAAGGGGGCATCCCTGACGGACTGATCTCGAAATCTGAAATCTCTCACCCCTTACCCCACCAATAAGTACATGGCTGTGGGCTGATCTGTACAAAGAGGAAACACCTCTGATCCAAGCATCAATAAAGCCAAAACGTAGAAGGGTGCCCTCCAAAAAACCCCAATCTACTCTGTCATAAGCTTTCTCAAAATTTAAAAGTAGAATGGCTACATTCTGGCCACTCTACATGGCCCACTCTGAAGCTTCCCAGAAAGAGAAAATGTCATAAAAAATGCTTCTGCCATGCACAAATCCCGTCTGAGTGTCATGAATAAGATCAGGGAGAAGGGGCTGCAATCGGAGGCTGATTGCCTTGGCCAGAATCTTGTAACAAGTCCCCAGAAGTGTGATAGGCCTCCACTGGGACACTAGATTTCTGCAACCTCCTTTCGGGATAAGGTGGATGAGACCCTCTGTAAGTGACCCAGGCATCTCGCCAGAGTCCCAAATGGCTTGCAGGGCTGAAGTAATGTAGTCTCCAATCATATCCCAAAATGCAATGAAAAAAGAAGGGGTGTGTGAAGGGCTGAAAGTGCAATCCTGAACTCTGTGTTGGTGAAAGGTGCATCGAGCAAAACATGCATATCCGGATTCACCAACAAAGGGATGCTTTGCCAAATAGCCTGTCTAGCATCCTCTCTATCCCGTGTCTCAGGATTAGCAGTAAGAAGGGTGGCATAAAAATCTGAAGCTATGCGTAAGACATCGTCAGGCTCTGTCTGTAAAACCCCATGTGAGTCAATAAGCTGGGATACACTCTCTCTACTATGTCTAGGGCCAAGAGTAGAGAAAAAGTGTTTATTGACACTACCACCCATCTGAATCCAGAAGGACTTCCGTGCATGAAAGGCATACTCTGCTCTCTGATCAAGCAATATTTGCTAATGAGTCCTTGCTGCAGCAAGGCGCGCCTGAATCCAAGCATCTGAAGGCCGTTTCTGCTCTTCCCTCTGCAAAGCTGGCAGCTGCTGGCGAACACCAATCTCACGTCTGAGAATATCTCGTCTCCTGGTACAAGCAACTGAGAGGTAGAAGTCGCTAATACCAGAAAGGGCAGCAGCTACATGTGATGGATATGGCTGCTCACCCTAGACATGAGAAACCCATATCTGCAGGGCTGCCTCTGTAAAGGTCCTCCTCTGTGTACAAGGCATCTGGAATCCTGATGCTGGCAGACCGGCCTCTCAAGTGAGGCTCTGAGATAGCCAGCACAACAGGAAAGTGGTCTGAAGTGGAAACCCCAGCAGCAATGCATACCGATCCACCTCTGTCTAGTGCCCAATCATCTACATAGAATCTATCAATGCGTGCATGAATAGGCATCTGTTGCCTCCTGTTCGACCAAGAGAACAGGAGGGACTGTGGCTGAATAAGAAAGGCATCGTCCAACCAAGTATCTCTGCCACAGAAGTGAAAAAGGAAGGCATCCCAAGCTGCTCTCTCCAAAGAGTGAAGTCCTCCTTCTCTACCCCCTTTTTTGTCTGACGGTAACTCAACCATGTTAAAGTCACCTCCAATCACCCATGAATCCGCAATGGGGGCCCAGGAGAGCAAATCCTTCCACATAAGGACACGTTCCCCTCTAATGTTGGAGGCATATAGGTTAAGGAAACCAACCTTACGCCCTCCAATCAAAAGAATAATCCACTGAGCTTTAGAGGGAATAATGACTCCGTGTCCAACAACTAAGGGGAGAACCAACTGCGAAACTGAAATAGAAGTGCCCCCCTTGGTGCCCAAGGCAGGCGACCAAAAAGTATGGCCAGAAAGCAACTTGCCTGACTTGGCACAATCTCTAGAATCCAGTTTGTGCTCTTGAATAAATAAGATATCAATGGAACCCCAATTAACACCTGGATGAAGCTGATCCCGGATCAGCTGTCTACAACGGCGATGTGGGACGCCACCTAGGCCCTGTATGTTCCAACTAATAATCCTCATCGACGAGAGGATGTAGAGTGGAACACCTTACCTGACCTAGTGGCGGAAACAAACCCCTCAACAGGGGAAGACCTCCTGCTCGAGGAGCGAGAAATGGAACCAAGTGGCGGAAAATCAACAGGGGAAAGAACCCTGCCACCTGAAGAAGAAGCCCTATCAACAGGAAACCCAATCACTGGCTCACCAAAAGTAGAGGGCACGGTTAGGCTTTTTTATGCAATACAAGACAGTAAATGTCACCTTCTTTTCCCCTCTTTCATTATGGCAACTTCACTATGTTGAAGGCACCTCCAATAATCCAAAAATTAGTTGTGGGGCCCAAGAGAGCAACTCTTTCCAAAACAGTATTTATTCCCTCCTGTCATTGGAGGCATAGAGCATTAAAATGCCAATCTTGCCCCCATCAATCAAGAGGATGATCCAAAGAGCTTAGATGTAAAAATAATGCCATGGCCACACAAGAGAGAGAATAGTGGCTGAAACTGAAATGCTATCCCTCTTCAGGTGCCAAGTGCAGCAAACCAAAACGTGCGACCAAAAAGCAATTCACTTGCCTTCTTGCAATCCTTATCATTACAGTTTGTCATCCAATTCGTGCTCCTAGATAAAGTAAATATCAATGGGTCTCCATGAAACCTAGATGAAGCTAAGTACATATCCAACGTCTATGGAAACAATGAGGAATACCGTCAAGACCTTGAATGTCCTAGCTAGCAAGCCTCATCGATGAGAGAAAGAAGCCTGGAACTGCTTCCCTGACCTAGTAGTAGAAGCATCCACCCCATGGTATCTAATCTTCTTGAGGCCTACCATCCAATACTGCATAAAAATCGGGGAATGCACGGGAGGAAGGAACAATCTTCGTGGAGTCTCTACAATCAGCCAAGGGAGTAAATGCATTATCTTGCACAAGCTAAAAGGGAGTGACCATCCTCGAGTGAAGGCCACAACTTGAGAAGGAGTGGCAACCACGTCATGTAAATTACAAGTTTTTGCCTTGATAGATATATCAAAAGGCCTAACTCCTACAGCGAAGGTTAAGGGAGGACCTCCTCCTAGAAGAACCACCTACTATGTGGAGAGAGAGAGAGAGGGGATGATGTTGAAGTTGGGAATCCAGGACATATTAGTATATTGAATCTAGAGCTGCAAATTTACCAACCGCACTACAACCTACCTTCGTCATGGAGGTGCATGCTGAGTCGAAGGACCCTATTGATCTGAGCAAGAAGTGTTCTTAGTTTTACTTTTAGGCCTCTTTTTCTTTTTTAGGCAATCTTTGGCAAACTACCCAAAGAGTCTATAATGTAGCACTAGTCCTATCATCCTGCAATCTCAATCATTTGCTTAAGATGATGTATCCATATGGACCTTGAAGCAAAATGTAGTCCTCAGTGATGTTAGGGGGATCCTAGCATGTGGCACCCCATCCATCCTCACTGCCTCTACCAGTTAACAGTGCACTCCAGCAAGTAGAGGTATCTCACTAACCACCCTAACATAGTTCCCAGGAGTTTCGAAAACGGGGAAACACAAACGGGAAGAAACAGTGGAAACGGAGTTTTGGTTTTAAGGTTAATTTTATATATATATATATACATAGTTATAGTTATAGTTATTACATATGTCATACATTACAAAGTTGAAAGATATTACACACATCTTCAAATTTCACAATAACTTATAACTTCAAAGAATTCAAAGTTCGGCAAAGCCGCACACGCCACATCAATTACAATAGATGATAGATCATAAATGACAAGTAGTTTGGGGCCTCGGCTGAAGCCTCATAAAAGTGATACAAAACATGATCCATGTCACATGTGACATGACAAAATCCTAAAAATAAGTACTATACTCTATGCTGTAGCCAATACAAAACATGATTCATATGATATATCGGATCCAAAAATCTGATTAGAATCATGCATGCTCCAACCTCCAAGAATCACTCCTCGAAAGCGGGCTGCTGCTCCTCCCCGACCTTTGTTGCTCCTCTCCCTCTCCTCAGCTGTACGACCGTACGGCCCTCCCTAGTGCTCTCCTCTCCCTCCCGTACCTCCTCTCAGCCTTGCTGCCCTCTCCTCTCAGCCTCGCTCCCTCTCCTCTCAGCCCCACTGCCCTCCCCTTTGCTGGACGGCTGTACGGCCCCCCTCTCTACCTACCCTCTCCTCTCTGCCCTCACTCCCCTAGCCTCTCTGCCCTACCCGCCTACCTCTAGCCTCTTCGCCTACCCTCTCCTCCCCCTTCCCTCTCCGCCCTTCCCTCCTTACACACTCTCCCTCTCCCTTCCCTACCGCCCCTTTCACTCTCTCCCTCTCCCTCGCTGCTACCCCCTTCTCCCTTAGCCCTCACTCTCCCCTCCCTCAGCGCCCCCCCCCCGCCAACTGTTCCTTCTGCCTCTTTCTATCCTCTTCCTAGCCATTCCTAGCAGCACTTTTGGTCGAACAGAGCTTTTTGTGTTCGATTCGGCCTTCACACCTTCATTTACGATGGCCCAGCCTTCAGCCGATCCTCGCCCGCTTCCACCGGCTGCGAAAACCATCACTTTCTCAAAAGACGAGTTGCAACAGCTCAAGAAAGATACAAAGCAGGAGAGCTCCACGTTGCTCTTTGCTCGCATCCATGGGTCCCACCCTTCTAGGTTACAGGCCAGGGACTGGATGCTCACTGCTCTACTTAGAGACCTCGTAGGGCACTTCACAGATGTTCGTCTGCTTGGGCGAGGTTTCTTCCAAATTGTTTTTTGACTCCTCGAAGGTAGCACGTACAGTGCTTCAAGCTAGCCCATTAGCACTAGGCTCCAGGAGGATTTCTTTGACCCCTTTTTCATTTGGGTTTGATCTTGTCGAGGAGGACAGCCGGACGACGTCACTCTTCATAAGATTTCCACGCCTTCCTCAAGTGTACCATCGACTGCTACATTCCATTAAAGTTGCCTCTGGAGTGGTTACTGAGATCCCCCCTCTCCCTGAGATGCCTACTTCAGCAGCAGAGGCAGTCAGGTCTGATGGGATACAGCATGTTAGGGTCATTGCCTCTGACCCTAACATCTCGGATGATCACATTATGCTTCAGCATCCACATGGCTCCTTCTTCAAACAGACAATCGAGATTGCAAGGAGACAGGATCAGTGTAGGATTTGCAAGACCCTTCGGCACTTTACCAGAGATTGCCCAAGGAAAAAGAAAAGACCTAAAAGATCCAAGGGTGCGCCCCATAGCTTCACCTAACCTGGACCTTTCTCATGACCAGTTCCTACCGCTTCATGCACTGCTAGACCTTCGGCTTCACAGCCAAGACCATCAGCCTCTCGTCCTAGTACTTCTACAGTGCAGACAGGACAGTCAACACGTCTTGCTTCGGTCGTCCCCCGTTGGGTGCCTGCCAGAGTTGGCGAGCTAGTACCTCACGCTACCACTGATGGGACCGCAGACTCGTCTCTTTAGGCAAGAGACATTCCTGTCCTGCCATTGGCAGATGAGACTGCTTGAAACCGGCCTCTAATCACTCAAAGGGCAGTGGAACTAAACCTTTAATCACTTCAGCACTTATTTACAGCTCACAAAGCATATATCACAACCATTAACCATTGCATGATCACCATTTGGCATTTACCCATTTGTTCACAAACAAAACCACTGAAAAAGGGATGGAGGCTAGAATGCCCCTGCTCAACAAACATAGACAAGTGCACCCGATTGGCCCCAAACACCGTGGCGCCCCTTTCGGTATTTCTTTATATTTCATGGTGAAATGATTACAAGTTGCATGTGGGAGACCTTCCCTGCAACTGAGCACGCAGCCCCAATTCACTAAGCCTTCGCAAGGCTTTCAAGCATAGAATACCATCACATAAGTGCACTTAACCCATAGGCTCAATCCAAAGGCATTCTCTTTTCCATATGCAATTCCATTGGCTGTCCAGATGCAATCACACTGCACCCCAGCTGCACTCTCTTTGAGTGGTTTCCAGATGGCATTCACAAAGCTTTTCAAAGCTCCAAAATAAAATCAACAAAGTACCCAACCAAAGAATGACTCATGTAGCACTGCCTCAGCACCTATGAGCCAAGAAAGAGGCGGGACACGAAGCCAACCAATAGCTTATGGCAAAAAGAAATTGCAGCAGCAAAATCACAACTCAGCAAAATCACAACTCACCAAGCCCTGAAAACTCGAACCAAGTCCTCAATCACCAAGAGGACATAGTAGCCAATGCCCAATTGCATTCTCAGCCAAAGAGGAGCGCAAAGGCATGCAGAAAGAGCATTTACAAGAGCCGACTAGCAAGAATTCCACTGAAAAATGCGAAAAGAAGCACTTCTGTCGCGAAGAAATGGGAGTTCTTGGGCTCAAAAGAAGCGTGCTTCATAGAGGAATGCATTGAGAAGGTTTTGGAGAAGTTTCATCGCCGGAAAGTCCTCCAAAACTGAGAAAAACCAGTCAACCAGCGCGTGGGGCCACTCGAAATTCAACAGAAAGCTGTAGCTTTGCAAGAGGAGAGGCCCAGGAGGCGGTAGAAGCAAAAAGGTCCAGAAAAAGCCACTTTTGCAAATTCGACCAGCAAAAGAAGTGCTCAGCTCTGCCCGTTCTACCAAATGCACGGAGGGAAAAGCATATCACTACGAAGGGGAGGTAAGAGGGGAAGCCATCGGGCCAAACGGAAGTTGAGGAATCCAAACGGGTGAGAAGTTATGAAGAAAAATGGAATTCAGCTGAAGGAGGCTGAAAAACCAGTCCAAAATCTCAACAAAGGGAGAAGATGAGAGAGAAAACCACACGTGAAGTTTAGAAGGCCCAGGAAGGTCCAGGAATGGCAAAGGAGCATGTAGAAGGCACTAGAGCCACCTCGAACTCTAGGGGGGCCACTGAAGGTATAGGGGGCCCATTAGAAATGCCACATCATCATTTTCTAACAACCACTCTTTTAATTCCTTGGAATGCCGTTGGGCCTAGGGATTAATTACGCTTATGTGCTACGCATCATGCCGCGTTTAATTACACATTATTAAGCCCATGCTTGGACTTTTAAAACCAAAGTTGTCACGGTCTTGTAGTACATTAAAGTACTTAGAATTTTACGCCCCCGTGACACTACTCCAACCCGTGTTCATGTACAGGAGCGCTCACCTAGGGAGAACCTTTCTCCAGAGACCCGTGCCTTACTTGAGAACAATGCCAAAGTAGTGGCTAAGGTCATGCAGATTCATGCCGAGGTCATGCAGCGGGACCCCCCTTCTTCTCTTGCACGTCTATCTACACCTAACAGAGGTAAGGGGGTTATTGGTTCCACTCCTCCTTCCGCAGGGCTCCTTCGAATCCCTACGACAGAGTACTTCGCAAGAATTCATTTTCAGTTCTGGCAGACTTGGCTAAGTTTGAGGACTTTCAGCCTCAGCCTTGGTATATTTCTTATTCTCTGAGGAGATTTTTATTGGCCCCTTCTAGGGTGTTCTTTTTTATGCTTGCATGATGTATTTCTGCATTGAGCTTGCTCTCGCGGGTTTTTTACATACTTAATATAAGTCCTTTTCTTGAGGAAAAAAAAAGGAGATGAAGAAAAGGATTTCTATAAGATGTTCTCTCCTATCACAATTTCTCTTTAATACTTGCCTAACAATTTTGCCAGCAAGCTCACCCTTATTGAAGTTTGTAGTTTTCTTTATGCAATAGAGAGTATTTTCTCATTCAAATAAGACATCAAATTGAAAATAGGATGAAGAAAAAGATTTCTATAACCCCCAAGTATTTATCCATCGCGAGCTTGAAAAAGCGTGTATGTTTTGACCTCGAAACAAGGAACCTAATATATCATAACTATATGATCCTGGCCCATCTATTAATACATTGTTCTCATAACCAATTCACACCTCCAAGCCTATTGACTAGCAGCCATAACTTTGTAAAAGGGTAAAATTAAGCGTGCCTCCAAGCCTATTGATAAGCAAACATAGCTACCTATACTAGAAAACTCCCTAGGCTTATTGACAAGTAGCTACAATCAGCTACTAGTCTATTGGTGTTCGTCTCCCAACCTTTCATTGAAATCTAGACTTGCATTTTCTAGAGGGTGGTAAAGTCATTACACAAAAAGGTCACTCTAGTAAGCCTAGTCACCTTTCTTTTCCAACCCTCATGCATAATCTCAGACACACAATATTGTATAACTAGTCAAGCCTATGTACAATCACATCAAAAGACCAACATGTATTAACATCCAACTTCCTTGAAACCTAATCCCATAATAAAATTTTTTATCGCAATCACTTTGTTCCTCAAGAAGACAACGAGCCACAACCTCGCCTTGTTTGCACACTCTGAGAAAACCTAGTAGATTCCATCAGTGTATCCAAGGTATTGAGGTACCACAACGATTCATATGAAGGAAAGACGTGCCTATTGGCACAACATACTTACACGCAAGGCATGGATGCTGGCTCTGACCCTCTTTGCATGTTCATTCCATGTAACATTTTCAGACGCAAGAGCTAACGTGTATCTAAACCGTCGTGTAGCATTCAGAGCTAATGTTGCTTGCTGTCATCATGAACAGAACAGTTTAGAAACATCATGAGAATTTTCTCAGAATTTTTTTTTACATTACACATCTAAATAGAGGACGCCTTGACAATCCATTCACCAAGTGCATAAATGAAGAAATAAACGATCAAATCATGAAAGTCAGGTCTTTAAAAGTGGAGTTTTTTGCACTAGACTCGTATCATATGCCACAAGATAGAAAATTGAAAAGATTAACACTTTAAATGCCCACGTTCAAAGGGTATATCAATTGTCTTTTCAATAAAAACACTTCGACCATTCTAAGTAGTCAGTATTAGATGCTATACTTTGAGATTCAAATGAGAGAGAGAGAGAGAGAGAGAGAGAGAGAGAGAGAGAGAGAAAGAAAGAAAGAAAGTGTATTATTGTCCACTAAAGGCCAAAATGGGCCCATGGGACATCAAGAACTCTACATACAAGATAGCACAAAATCAACGTGCCACAAAGAAGAGGCATCGTCGAATATCATCTAAGTGCTACGCAATACAATGCAAGTGAAAGTACATAATGTCAAATCTGAGCCTAAATACAAAGTAAACTAGATGCAAGGAAACCGCCCCTGGGTGCAAAATGGGGGGATGAGTACAATATGCCAATGCAAAGATACAAGTCCAGGTGTCACGGAGTCTGAGAACCAAAATAATACTGGAAATCCTGTCCATCGACTCTGCCTCCTGCTATGAGAGTACAAATCTGAGCAAATCGGTGTAGCCTCAGTGCGTGGGATCCCGCGTACTCTGATGTTGAGAGCCTTACTGGCTCTTTGCTGCTGCTCCATGAGGGTAGCCGAAACGGTGGCCCTTGCGGGTTCCCGTTTGGCCACGTCAACCCATCTGGAAGTCTCCTCAATAGCAGATTGCATGCTCATAATCTGTGCCTCGACCACCAGGGTACTCCCTGGGATAGTGTGTATGGCTGTGACCTCCTGTCGGAGCTGCATGATATCCTGTCTGAGTCCCTGAATAAGACCCGCCTGCTCCCGAATGGCCCTAGCCTGCTCCTGTATGATGCGGCTCTGCTCCTAGTTGAAGGGGACTTGCGAAGCGAGCCAACTCCATCTCACGCTCAGGAAAACTATGTATCTTCGTGAGTAGGGTCTCACGGGCCTCTGGTGTGTCAGTCCACCCATGTCCATGCTGAAACTGTGGTGACTGTGGCATGAAAGAGTGGGACTGAGTCCGAAAACTGGACGGTGGCTGAGTGAGGAACGGACATGACAGTGGAATGGGTGAGGCAGTCCCAACGGGGTGTGGGAGGATGGGCTGACTGAGAGGGAGAGGGGAGAGTGAAGTGTAATGCGGCACAGTGTATGACACCTCAGAAGTAGGTGTCATAAGCTGTGTGAGGGCTGTAACAGGAGAAGAGGGAAAGGGAACAACAACCGGCGCCATGGGCATGAGTATGTCACTGATCGTAGATGTAGATGGAGCTGAGACTGGAACTAGAGCTGGGCCTGAAGCGGGGACTCAAGTCGAAGTAGAGATAGAGATAGAGGGAGCTGAGGTTGGAGCTGAAAGCGAAACTGACACTGTAGCGGGAGTTGAGGTTGAGGTTGAGGTAGAGATAGATGCTGAAGAAGCTGAGGCGGGTCCTAACTTTGCCTTGCTGTTTACCCCGAGTCCACTTCGGTTGTAACGTGTGTTCACATCCTCCAAATTCAATTGTGTCGTTTGCTTTTTTTTGTTGTTGTTATTTTCGTCTTTCTTGGCTTTGTCCCCCATTCTCTTGGGGTGCGGGTGCAGATCTTAGTGTTAATGTTCAGCCGGGAGCGGGAGCACCAGTTCCCCCCCCATAATGGGAGGCACGTCCAGTGCGAGGTGGTGGAGAGGTAGTGCGGAAGCTTGAAGTGGAAAGGCAGCCAAGAGGTGGAGAAGGAGGAGAGGCTAAGATGGTGAGGATTTTTTTTTTTAATTTACCAAAAAAAAAAAGGTGGTTGTGGTTTCCCTTTTTCCCCCCCCCCCCCCACGGAAAAGAGACCCCCCCCCCCCAAAAAAAAAAGAGAAAAAAAAGGGAGGGAGGGAGGGAGGTGGGTAGTGGCTGAGTGAAGGGGTAGCAGGGAGCGAAAGGGGGGGGGGGTGCGGTTAGCTGCAGCAACGCCCAGGAAGGGCTGAGCGGGGGGTAGCGGAGGGCTGAGCGGGGGGGTAGCAGAGGGCAGCGGGGGCTTAGCGGGGGGGGGTGAGCGAGGGTGGCAGAGGGGTAGCGGAGGGCTGAGCGGGGGGTAGCGGGGGGGCTGAGCGGGGGGTAGCGGAGGGCTGAGTGAGGGTAGCGGGGGGTAGCGGGAGGGCTGAGCCAGGGTAGCGGAGGGTAGTGGAGGGCTAAGTGGGGGGTAGCGGGAGGGCTGAGCGAGGGCTGAGCAGGGGGACTAGAGCTAGAGCAGGGGGGCTGAGCAGAGGGGTAGCGGGGGGGCTGAGCGGGGGGTAGCGGAGGGCTGAGCGAGGGTGGCGGGGGGTAGCGGGGGGCTGAGTGCAGAGAGAGTCTTTGAAAGACCGATGGGTCTATGAGACTAAGAGAAACCTGATGCAATAAGCTGAAAAGGGTGGAGCTACTAAACGAGCACCATCACCCATGCTAACAGCTAAAAGCTAAGTACTACATAGTCATAACATCATCATCATCATCATCATCGTCATATCAAGTCAGATCTAATGTCAAGTCTGGTTTGATACATCAAATATATGAGTGGAGGCCCCAAAAAGGGGAGTGGGAAAAAATCAAGATTGGCCCATAGGTGGATGGGGCTGTGCTAGCATGAGGTTAGAGATAGAACCCTGGCAGGTATCTATGGATGTGGTTCGTCGTGGCCTCCTGACAATGGCTGCATCGGACAAGGGCCACTATAACCCCTGCCGGTCGTGCTCCTAACTTGAACATGGATGGGATGTTCCCAAGCATGATTCGTGGACACACCCTCTACCGAGTGTGTTGTGTCGTTGGCTCTGGATCTCTACCTCGGTGACCTCCCGTGATTAGGCGGTCTGTGTGATCTCGTTGAAAGAAGCCCGTAATCATACTCTACTAAGATGAGTCCAGTTGTGTGTCATGTCCCTATCTCTATGATCTGAGCAACCGCTCTCTATGCCTAAACTGCCTCATGAATGAAAGTGGCAAGGCATCTCTGATCTGGAAAGGAGAGGAAACGGGAGAGGAGCCATCTCTAAAAAGACAGTGATAACAGCCTCGGATCTCATAGTATAGAGGGCATGACTCAAACTCATGTGACATGTCGATCACACAAGTGGGACTGATTGCTACTGAAATAGATCGTGGGCTGAGAGTAGAGGTAGCAAATGGACAGCATATGATCAGTAGATATGGTTGTCAGGATGGAATCTGATGATTGTGAATTTGCAGGTGATCTCTTGGCATTGGATATGGGCCCAATAGATGCTATCTTGGGCTGTGATTGGTTGACATCATTGGGCAAAATCAGCATGGACTTAAATGCTTTGTCACTCAGCTTTTTCCACAAGGGTATATCTGTCACATTGCATGGTATTGCAACCCCTAAATTGCAGGGCATTTTAGCAAAGGCAACTAGCCAGGGAGCTCAAGAGGAAGTGTGCCATCTATGCGCTGAATGTGTCAATATCTCAGGAGGGTAGCATTCCCTGTGTTGAGGATTGTGATATGCAAAAATTGCTCTCAGAATTTGCAGATCTGTTTGCTGATATACCTTCATAGTCGCCCCCAAGGAGAGATGTTGATCATGCCAGAGTCCTAGAGCCTGACACTAAGCCAATTAATAAGGCCCCGTACTATCTCTCTAAGGTAGAATGGGAAGAAGTGGCAACACAGGTGCAAGGATTGCTTGAGAAGAATTTTCTCTCCCATAGCAATTCTCCTTTTGCATCCCCAGTACACCTGGTAAAGAAGAAAGACGGTTCATACCGCATGTGCATCGACTAGAGAGACTTGAATAAGGCCACTATCAAGGATAGGTTTTTGATTCCCAAAATTGATGAGATGAGCACAAGATAGCCTCGCACAGAGAGAGGTTTATATGAGTTCAAAGTGACGCCTTTGGATTGACCAATGCACCAGCTACTTTCCAGGCACTCCTAAACAAGATTTTGCAGTCTCTTCTTTATAAATGTGTGCTGCTAATTTTTTGATAACATCCTCATTTACAACCACGGATAAGCAAGAACACATCAAACATGTCAAGCAAGTGCTGGAAATTTTGAGGTTGCAACAGCTTTATGCTAAAGCCAGCAAGTGCACTTTCATGGTAGAAGAGGTTGAGTATCTTGGTCATATTGTGAGCAGAGATGGAATTCAAGTGGATCCAACCAAGGTCAAATGCATAAGGGAGTGGCCACAGCCACAAAATCCCACCCAACTCAGAGGCTTTTTGGGTCTTGCTTCTTTTTACAGGAGATTTATTGAACACTTTGCCAAGAGGGCAGCCCCTCTCACTGACTTGTTGAAAAAGGATGCCTTCAAGCAGTCAGAAGAAGCACAACTCAGTTTTGAGGGCCTCAAAGATGCCTTGAGTAATACACCTATACTTGTATGCCATGATTTCTCACGGCCCTTCATTGTAGAGACAGATGCAAATGGCAAAGGCCTAGGGGCTGTTCTGAGACAAGAGCAGGGAGTTATAGCTTTCGAGAGCAGGGAATTTGAGGCCAAGGAATTGAACTATCATGTTTATGGTTAGGAATGTTGACTATCCTAAATGCTTTCGAGAAATGGCACCACAACCTGTATGGTAGCACGATTAAGGTTAAGACGGATCATAGGACACTTATGTACTTCCTTATACATCACAATTTGTCCATGAAGGAGAAGAGGTGGTTGGCTGCAGTTCAGTCCTACGATTCCGACATTGAGTACATGAAGGGAAAAGAAAACATGATTGCCGATGCCTTATCTTGAATGTGGGCTTGCAGTTTGTTTGTTTCCACCATCTATCAAGAGTGGATTCATGGGATTCAGGAAGAATATATGCGGAATTCAAAGGCAGCTCCCATATTTTTGGAGTTACAGGAGCCTTCAAGCCAAGGACATGCTGAATTTAAGCTGTATAATGGGCTGTTGTGCTGCAAGGACAGAATTTATCTTGTGCTAGATTCAAAGTATAGGCTGCTGGTTTTGCACGAAATGCACTCATCTCCTTTGGCAAGACATGCGGGTATCACTAAGACATATGAAAAGATCAAACAGAGCTTCATTTGGGATGGCATGTGGCAGGATGTGGTTAAATATGTGGCTGAATGCTTGCCTTGCAAACAGAATAAGGTGTACAGCCAACTACTCGCAGGTCTCTTACAGCCATATCCTATTCTAGAAGGCAAATGGACTCACATAGCTATGGATTTCATCACAGGGTTGCCTTCTATAGAGGAAAATGGGATAGCATTTATGTGGTGGTGGATGGAATCACAGAACAGGCTCACTTCATACCTTCCAAGACCCATTACAGCCATATCCTATTCTAGAAGGCAAATGGACTCACATAGCTATGGATTTCATCACAGGGTTGCCTTCTATAGAGGAAAATGGGATAGCATTTATGTGGTGGTGGATGGAATCACAGAACAGGCTCACTTCATACCTTCCAAGACCCACTATTCAGCATCACAGATTGCTTGGCAATTTATTGAGCATGTTTTTAAGCAGCATGGCCTCCCTTAGGAAATTGTCAGTGACAGAGATGCTAAATTTATTGGTCACTTTTAGAACAAATGGGTGGAGGAATATTGCCTGGGTCTTCAACCCCTGTTGGTACCTGCAACAATTAATTAAAGCGCATAACCATGGCACCCACTACAAACATGACCATATTTAGAGTTCATTTGACCAAGTTATGGCCCAAATAAAATCGACAAGAGGAGCCTCCCAAGAGGCCGTGATATCATGGCCTCTAGTGAGACTCCTCCTCCCATTATTTTTTTGCCTTGAAAATCGAAATTGCACAAGAAAAACACATACTTTGACCCCTTTCTTCCACCCATCCTTCGTTGACCCTTGAAAAACATTGCCAAACATTTTCAAAAATTGTTGTTTGTCTATAAGACAATTAATTACTCACAATATCATAGGTAGGAGAACAATCGTAAAAGTAAGCAATGCATGCTACTGTTTGAACATAAAACATCACACTAGAATGTCAAAATTTATGAAATTCCTCGCTCGAACGCAGTCGCTTGAATTTTGGTAATCCTCTGTGAGTGGCACCGCATTGAATTCATTCATGGCACATGCAAGCATTGCAGTCTGAAGCTGAAGAAGAAGACATTTCATGTCTGTCCAAATGAAATGAGGGAAGACAATCATGTTGCTCTAAAATGGAGGAGAATTGAAAATGTCAATATTGAAGGATCCGATAAAAAGAGATGGCTACTATCGCATAAGAGCACTCAGTGAGAGAGCTTATAGGTCACATGGTTCAATACATCCCAAAATATGTGCTTCACAATTGCACAACCAGTTGGCAGGATAACAGTTTAGGACGTGCCTTGCCAAATTTTCCATGACAGTATTGTCTCTGTCATAGATTTTGCTGAAAATTATTCATTTCAAGAACAAGATGAGATGCAAAGTGCTCACTGGTACAATAAGCAAATAACAATTCTTGTGCATATCACATAAGTCATTTGCTTGATTATTCTACGATTGGTGCCAATCTTCTTGCTGACTCACAAGAGTCCAGGTCAGTGCAACGCACATACCATTTCTACCTATCAAATGATAGGGAACATGACACCTTATTTGTGCAGCATGCTTTTCTACTACAGTGGAAATGGCTAAAAAATGAAAATTCCCATGCAAACAATATAAAATAACATTGGGTGTAATTAGATGGTGCTGCCTCTCAATTTAAAATCATCCCATGCATTCTACTTTGTCTCCAGGTTCAAATCCTTGACCGATTTAGACATGATGTGGAATTTCTTTGGGTCTACTAGCCATAGCAAGGGTGAACATGATGGATGTGGTGCTATTATTAAGAAAGCTCTATTTAAACACCAACTAACACACCCTCAATAAAAACTCAATGATGCACATGATAATGTAACATGGCTATAGCCAACCTCTCCACAGGCGCACATTCAACATACAGTAACCAAAGCCTTAAGAATAGTATAGTACTACGTAGAGTGTTCCATGAAGTGAAAGTGGGTGAAGTGCAAAGGAGAAGCCGGCACGGTTGCGAGAAAACTAAAGGAGTTTTTGGTTTGCACAGCATATGGTGCTTTTCAAACAACCAACCAACTAAAACAATAAAACTTTCTTATATATGTAGTGCGTGCATCATAGGGGATCATGATGATTGTGAGAACATTACAACTGTGAAGACATGGGAGCAAGTTTAAGTTTTCCCTCTACGTTCAGATGGAGTGACAAACAATGACACGCCATAGTTTGGAGAGAGTTTTAATGACCTCACTGGTTGTCTGGAAGAGGGGGATAACTTTGCAGTTGTTGTTGCCTTTGGGGAGAACAAGGAAGATGACCCATACTTTCTGTTGCAGTGCAAAAAACCTAAGCACAAGGTTAAGGAATCATTTGTGAATAATCGGGGAACAACCTATGAGAAGTGGGATGTTGTAGTCGGAGCTTTTTGGTATTAAAAATCATCCAAGAGAGGCCGCCATTACAAACTGCTACATAAGAGTCCACAAAAATTTGTGTACTCTCATCTAGTAAGAGCTATTAAGTTCTAGATGCAACCTGGATGAGGACGACTAAGATAGTACTAAGAATTTAATGTAGTCTCATTGCAAGGATTCAACAATATTTCACTTATCTTGGAAAATGAAAAATGTATTTGAGACTATGATTCTTTTAGTAAATCCCAAACTAACCACCACACTTGTCTTTGTAAATCCCAAACAATAAATCCCATGCTTGTTTTTAGTATGTTAAATTATTTTTGTAAATCCCAAATGATAAATTCCATGCTTGTTTTTAGTATATCCCAAATAACCACCACGCTGGTTGAAGATCCATAATCATCTCCCTGATTATCTCAATCAATCACCTCCTATGATCACTCACTCATCACACCAACCTAACACACCTAACTAGAACCTTCTAGCACACCTACACTCACACACTTCTTGCATAGGACTCCAAGCCCATAGGCACACACACACACACATCAATTTGCCCCTTCATTCCACCCCACAAATTGATGACCTCATCCCTCAGCAGTAGTACATGGGATGCTCCATGGCTTGCCCACCATCATGTGGCAACACTCATGGCCCCAACTCTGACTCACTGTTAGGATTCTTGCTTTACAACTAGGAGATGGACATTGGCTATGTATGTAAAGCCCAATGAGTCCAACAAGGAAAAATCTCAAAAGACTAACAATCATCTAAGGATGGACTATCCATGGCAGAGAACCATTATTGACCTCACATATATATAACTTAGAAAACATATGGATCCTTACCCTTGTCAGATTTGACTTGGTTGTTGTAAGCAGTGAGAGCTTTGACATTCTCTGGTTCTTCTTCTTCTTCAGTTTTTGCTTCCTTAACAAGATTGACTCAACATCTCTTCTTGTAAATCCATATGGATTTACATGTGGTATCAGAGCTTGCTGAAGATCCTAGTGCCTTTGAAGAGATTCTTTGAAGATTCTGTCTAGAGTCTCTCTTCCTCCCCAAATGGAGTTTTCTTCTTCCATGAATTTCCTTAAGCTCATTCTCCTCCTACAAGCCACCATACTTGAGGCCCTTTTGTCATGATACACAAAAGTCCTAGGATACGTGGTTGGCTCTTGCTGAATTTTGTTACAACAATACCAAGTACCTTTCTATTGGCATGAGCCCTTTTGAAGAAATGTATGGATGCAACGTTGGGGTGCCGCCTTTAATTGCAGACATGGCTCTGAAAAATCAGCAAGCAAAGAGCAACTTGGAAGGAATGGATGACCTTCTGCAATTGGCTAAGAAGAATATGCACGATGCCCAAGCCAAGCAGAAGAAGTATGTTGATGAATGCACGAAGTATCTGTCTTTTGAAGGAGGAGATTATGTGCATTTACGCCTCCATAACAACCATTATGCCTCGCTAAAAGGTGACACACAACACGAAGCTTGCTCATAGGCATTACGGTCCATACACGATCATCCGCAAAGTTAGATAGGTGGCATATGAGTTGGAGCTACCCAGTATCTCCAAGATTCATAATGTTTTCCATGTGTCCTTGTTGAAGCCGCATGTAGGACGACATGTCCCAAGTTCTTCCTGAGCTATCACCTATGGATGAGGAGGGTCACATCCTCTATGTCAATCAGCATTTAAATTCTGCATGCATTGCACACATTTGCATTCTTGGAAAGCTTGGAACTTCACATTTTGTATCAGAGCGGTGACAATCCACGACCAAGACGCAAAGGAGTACAGAAACGGGCAGGGAAGGAGAGGGAGGCATCACGCGGGATGGACAGATGTCGGCGCGAACCGGCGCGAGCGAAGAAGAGCACGACACGGCCAAGCCTGGCAGACGCGACGACTGAAAGACACGATCGAAGGGGCCAGACGGCAAGTGCAGGTAGAAGCGCATGACGCATGAGTGGGACAGCAAGCTGACCCCGTGTGGGAGCGATGAACCAGGGAAGCAGTGCCTCTCAGATAATTATTTGCTACAAACAATCTTTTCCTTTTCTCCAAACCCTGAATTTTGGAGGGTCTGAGACAAGGGCTTTCTTGGAAAATTCTACTCTTGGACGAGGAACGGGGTGTCCTAACTGGCTGACTCCCCCTCGTGTGAATGTACCCTTAAAACCCTTAAACCGTGAGGAAAAGAGACCCCCCGTTCTCCCTAACGGGAAGTCGGATTGGAACAAGATTTTAAGGGGGTGATCCACCCACCAAGTATCCCCTATTGGTGTCTAGAGCTCCAATCCACTCAAAACAAGTAGCCCTAACGGAGTGTTTGCAGCAGAAATACAAGAAGAAGAGCCCAAAAAAGAAGGAAGAGCAAGTCATTTCTTCTCTTAGTAAAAGCAAAGAATGGAAGGGGAGGGGAGATATAACAAGGAACTTATTCCTTTCCTCCATTACCCGAAGGAGAGAGAGAAAGAACACCTTCACCCCCTCCTGAAGAGGATGGATTAGGTGAGAGTTACACACATCTTGAGTATGATAACCCACAAATAGATTTGCAATAGTCTCATCTTCAAGAACCTCTTGATAGGGAGTTCTCCTTTCGTAAGGAAAGAAGAAATGAGACCATCCAAGAACAAGGTGATGAGTTTACGCCTTCAACTCAAAATCCCGCACACATGGATTATAATCTAAGTGCAACAGGAAGAGAGGAGAGTCCTATTGATAAGCTGATTTTTCAGCTTAGCACTATGATTGAACAGTCCATTCTGACAAGATTAGGGAGAGGGCTCTAAACTTTGGGAATAAAGAGTTGAGTACCCCTTCTACGGGATGCAAATTCCAACCCCGAGAGAGAATCGAGTTTCCCAAATACGATGGGACAAGGGAGGCTGATAAAATCCTCAATTGGATTCGTCATTTTAAGCTATACTTTGCCCATCAAGACAAGACCGAGCAAGAGAAGCTTGCTCTTGCCACATTGCATTTGTAAAAGGATGCTCTAATGTGGTGGTCTTTGTCACAAACAGAAAAAGAGCCTATTTGTGAATGGGCTAAGTTTGTGGAGCCACTGAAAGCCACTTTCATGCCACCGAGGCATGAAGAGAACCTAACCTTTCGTTGGGAAAGGTTTAGGCAATTCGATAATGAGAGAAATGCAGATTTTACATTTAGGTTTTAAAAACTCTCTCTAGAGTTAACCGAAAAGAGTGAGGAAGATAGAACAAAGAAGTATTTAGCAACCTTAAGCCCAAAAGTAAGATACGAGGTTAAAATGTTTAACCCGACCACGCTTAAGGACCTCACTAAGCTAGCTGAAATAGCTGAGAGGAAATTAAATTCTCGTAAAACCTTCAATAAGGCGGGTGGGTCAACATCTAAGACAACAACATACCCACTTTTAGGAAACCAAACCGGTTTAAGAATAATAAAGGGAAGGGTAAAGCTCTTGTAAGGAATGTGAACAGCCAATCACGTCTTGGATGGGTGCCATTTCCTTCTATGACAGATGAAAAGAAGAAGAAGTTGATTAAGGAAGATAATTGTTTCGGGTGTAAGAAACATAAGCCAGGGCACCTTTGGCATAAGCGTCCCGTTCTCTTGGCTAAAATTTCCAAGACAAATTCGGTAAAAGGAAAAGCCAAGGCATCCAAGCAAGAGGGTAGGGCTTGAGCGTCTACCTCGTCATCCTCGAAATCTACCGTGACTGTTGAGCCAATAGTGAATGCTGTCCATTCAGCCAATACCTTTGGGTCTCATGACCTTTTTTTTTTTTCCAAGAAAGAGACTTCTATTAAGTAAGAGAATAAACCCGCGAGAGCAAGCTCAAAGCCGAATACATCATGAAATCATGAGGATAAATAAAACCCCCTCAAAGTAAGGTGGAAAACAACCAAGGCTGAGGCTGAAAGTGCCACCTCAACCCTGTAGGAGTCTCAGAGAAGAAAGAAGAATCTTTCCATTTCCTGAAGAAAGAAGCCCTCCTAGCTGAGGCTGCACAGAAGTCTCCCTGCATACTCATCCATACGGCCATCAAAGTATGTACGGTGTCTGTCTAGATACTAGCCAAAGTGTGCGAGGGATGAACCTGAATACCCTCCAAAGCCTCTGTACATCTGGCTCTCTAGATATGCCAGGATGCTATGCTCGCTAGAATCTCCAAAGAAGTATCCATAGATGCATGTACAGTTGTAAAAGGAAGGTGTGGTACCACATCCAATGAACAGGACTCAATCTAATGACGTTGAACCAAAATGGCCCGAGAGGAGTCAAGTCTCTCATAGAATACCTGAGGCCCTGTAAGAGAAAGCCAAGCCACTGAGCCCCATGTCATAAAGAATGGGGAGTAGGCAAAGTGACTGAAAACCCTGGCTACCCCCATCCAAATCATCCTCGCCTGTCTGCAATCCCATAAACAATGCTGAATAGTCTCCGAAGCAGAGAGGCAACGAGGGCAAGTAGGGTCACCTCCGAACCTGGATCTCCAAAGGTTCACTGCAATCCCACCATGGATAGAGAGCCAAAAGAAGAGAGTGATCTTTCTATTCCTGTGGGATTTCTAGAGTCTCCTCCAGAAGCACCTCTGTAAATACGCAGTGATATCAAATGTCTGCCAATGAGGAACTCTGGAAGGTCTCCAACCTCTACAACTGAGCTGAAATCTCCTGGCATTACTGACCGTGTAATGAAAGAAGGGGATGCTCTTCTCTCGATGCCCTGCGTCAATCCACTCCCACTCTCCAGGGTCCCACTGCAAATACCTAATGGGAACTCCCCCGTAGAGCCAAAGCCTCCAAGGCCTCATGACCTTTTTAAGGTGTATGGGTTCGCAAATGGACAGAGAATAGTGGTTCTCCTAGATGATGGATGTAATTATGACTTAGTGAGTGATAGATTGGTAAAATTACTCCATCTTAAACCAAAACCTATTAAAAACATGTCACTCTCAAGAGCTTTTAGGGGACATAATGAAGAAGACGCATCCATAGTACAAAATATCCCTTTTTGTATACAAAAATATAGAGATCGAAGGGATTTTCTAGTAGCTCCTTTACAAGATGTTGACATGATTCTAGGTAAACCATGGTGGTATGATTTCAACCTTGCTATTCATCCTCATACTCACCATTGTTGCATTATACATAAGGATCATAGGGGATCGAGACATGTATACGATTCCATTGATTACTCCTACCCAAGCAAAAAAATTGGTAAAAAGAGACGTAGATTGTAATCTTGTGTATATACGGGATTCATGAGATCTTCATATCTCAAAAGAAGATCAGGAGAGAAATGAATTCCTTACAGCTTATGAGGATCGATTTTCAAGAGATGACTTATTCGAATTGCCTATGGAGAGAGAAGATGATCATGACATAGACTTAGAGCCATGAGCTTCTCCTCCATGTAGAGCCCCATATAGGATGAACAAGATAGAAATAGAGGATGTAGAAAAAAAATTTAAAGATCTATTGCAAAAAAGCTTGGTTCGACCAAGCAGTTCTCCGTTTGGAGCACCTGTATTATTAGTCAAGAAGGATGGATCATATTGTATGTGTAGAGATTACCGTCCTTTGAATAAACTTACGATTAAGAACCAGTATCCGATTCCAAGAGTGGATGATTTATTGGGTATGCTTAAAGGTGCTAAAGTTTTTAGCAAATTGGATTTGAAATTTGGCTATCGTCAACTTCAGATGAAAGTTGCAGATGAACATAAGACTGCTTTTCGCACTCTCACTGGACATTATGAGTTTTTGGTCATCCCTTTTGGCCTAACTAATGCTCAAGCCACTTTTAGTAGGCTGGTGAGAAGGGTTTTGCGACCCAACTTGAAAAAATTTGTCATAGTCTTCTTTGACGACATTTTAGTTTTCAGCCAGAATGAGAAAGAGCATAAAGATCACCTTGCTAAGGTGATGGAGCTCCTAAGAAAGTATTGATTGTTCCTAAATACTAAGAAGAGTGAGTTCTTCAAGACAAAAATAGACTATTTGGGACACATTGTGTGTGCTGAGGGAATTCGGGTTGACCCTAAAAAGGTCAAGGCCATAATTGAATGGCCAATATCCAAAAATATACATGGGTTGAGATCCTTCCTGAGGATGAGTACTTATTATCGTAGATTCATTAAAAAATTTGCATGTCTTGCTTCTTCACTAACAAATTTGTTGAAGAAGCATTCCTGGTATGAGTGGGGAGAGGTTCACTAAGTAGCTTTTGAGGATCTTAAGAGAACATAGGTCACTGTACTAGTGTTAACACTTGTGGATATGGACAAAGAGTTCTTTGTTGTATGTACCGATGCAAGGGTAGAAAGCTTCAAGGGGTTGAATTGAAATATATCACGTATGAGAAGGAGTTACTAGCAGTCATTCATGCTTTGAAGTTATGGAAGCAATATCTATATGGTTCTACTTTCAAGATTAAGACTGACCGTCAAAGTATCAAGCACAGGTTTTCTCAACCCACCATTGTTTCTTCAAGACAAATCATATAGGTTGAATATGTTCAATCCTTTGGGCAACCAAATATTGAATATCAGCCAAGAAAGGAGAATTTAGTAGCTCATGCTTTGAGTAGACGGCCCCAAGTTAATCACATTTCTGTGATTAAGGAGAAATCACTAGGAGCGATGGTTGAAGCTTATCCTTTAGATGAGGACTTCACTTAAATTTATGGGAAGATTCAGCGTAACAAGGTTGGGGATTTAGAGGCCTATTCCATCGTGGATGAATACCTACTGTTGGGACGTGCCATATGTGTACCCAAAACATTTCGGTATCTAGTTATGAGTGAGTTACATGCGAGTCCATATTCTGGACATAGAGGCATTAGAGGGACCATTGATAATATTGAGAGGTACTTCCATTGGCCTAAACTTCGCAAAGAAGTTTCAGCCTTCGTTCAACAATTTGACATATGTCAGCGCATTAAATCTGACACAAGTAAGACTGTTGGTCTTTTGCAGCCTTTGCCTATTCCCTCTGAAAGATGGGAGCACATTACAATGGATTTTGTGTCAAGTTTCCCCAAGGTTGGTTAGTTTGAGCAGATTTTCACTGTTGTATATAGGCTGAGTAAACAGGCTCATTTTATTCCTTGCAAAAAGGAGTTGTCTGCTCCTAAAATAGCAAGGTTATTCATTAGGAAAATCTTTAGGTTACATGGGTTACCAAAATCTATTGTATCCGATAATGATGGCCATTTCATTAGCAACTTTTGGACATCCCTATTAGAGAATCTCAGAACCAAACTGAAATTATCTATAGTCTTCCATTCTCAAGGAGATGGGCAAAAGTGAGAATGCCAACAATTTTACTTCGAGCTTATGTCCATGACCAACCTAGAAGGTGGCCAAAATTCTTATCCATGTAACATTGTACATGCTTCCACCAAGAAAGACCCATTCAAAATCATGTATGGGCAATGTTTACCCACTCCAATAACACACTTGGGAGAGCGAATTTTTGCTGCTGACCAGTTTACTGAGGATATGTCATAGTTATTGAGCAGGTAAAAGAACATATTAAGAAGGCCCAAGTTCAACAATCCAAGCAGCCAATAAGAAAAGAAAAGAAGAATCAAGTCGGTGAGAGGAAATACAAAACAGAAGCTTTATATCCAGAGTGTTATTGGAGCAGATTTATATCCTTCTTTATATCCAGAAGATTTCAGCAGCTTTATATCCAAAAGAAGGATCTAGAGCGTATGCGTTGAAATTACCAGCCCACTGGCGTATGAAGAATATCTTTCATGTGAGCAATTTGAAGAGATACCATGGCGATACTTCTGCGTTTTTGGAAACTCGGCATCAAGAAGAACCTGAACTTGAAGATGGGACTGAAGTTCTTACTCCGGAACAGATTGTATACCATAAAGAGAAGAGTACCCTGAAGTTTAAAAACCAGCCAGCTAGTGATGCACAATGGATGGAAGAAGAGTTCTTTACAAATTTTCCACGGATACTCGCAGATTATAAAGAGGCGATGCAATTGCATAAGTAACAAGAGAAAGTGCACGTAAGAGGAAGAGACAAGCAATAATCAAGAAGAGGACTTCTGCTCATTCAAGCAAGAGGGAGTGTCATGACAAGAGAGATGATTATTTAGTTAATTAATAGTCATTAGAACCTTATTATTGTTAGGTGCCAATTTGATGGTGCGGTTATATGTTAGAATTTATTATCGATCAAGCGGTGTAAATAGTACTGCTAAACTATGTAACATTGGCCAATGATTAATAATAAAGATGCACACACGTGTCCAGGTCCTAGGGGCAATAGGAAAGGGGGTGGCTATCATTGGCCTAGGGCTTGTTGATGACAACCTAGTCTACCATATGGATCTCAACAAGATAGCAAGTGTAGTTTGGCTAAGCTTGATGACCGTGTGGCAAGTTTGCTCTCCGGTATTGAAGGTATTTCCAAATACAGTGAGGTATTGGCAAAACTAAGGGTTGGCCGTGATATAGGTTATGATGATGTGGTGGCTATCCTTATTGATGAGACTGCCATATTACAAAGAAAGCTGGAACTTCACCACAACTTGAGAAGGTGTTCTTTTCAAAGAAATCAAGAAACAATGGCAAGTCTCTGAAGTGTACCTATTGCAAGAAGCTTGGACACACGGAGGATTGATGCTTCAAGAAAATAGCAAAGGAGTAGTCAAAGGTGTATGCAAACCTGGTTGCAAAGGAGAGTGATGAAGACGAAGACGAAGATGAAGCTCGAGCCTCTACTGGACTTCAAGAGAAGGCCTTTAATGCAGTTGTTTATGATCTATCTCTACCTAAGACATAGATGATGATTGGGCTTTGGTGTGCCACGCACTCTGCCTTGGGTAGTCCCCGAAAATGAATGATGCATGCCTTGTTTCATAAAAGGCTCCACTTTTCCTTCTACCCAGTTAAGAGACAGGAGGGCTGTTATGGAGGTATCTTGTTTGGTTGTCCCATATCAAGCCTAGCCGAGTTCGAGGATGTTGGTGCATTTCTCTAGACCTATCAACTGGTCAAGCAACCATGCTTAGACATGATCCTCTCTACTCACGTTGAATCTTAGAGCCATGAGAGTGCTTAGTTCAACCTCATGCTCAGACTTTAGCCTCTAAGTTGCATGGGCTCCATAGTCTGAATGTCACCATCAGTTTTGTCTTCTGAAGCCACTCACCCTAGCTCCGAAGGGGAGGTTTGTTGGAAATTGGAGACCTATTGTGAGTAGTCCTGCAAATGTGTGTAAAGCGTCCTACAGCCACTTGTGGGAGTTTGCCCTTTGGGACAGTTGTAGGGTCAATTGACCTTTCAATTGAGATCTGATTCCTATCACATCACCCATTAGGTCATCTAGTGACATCATGTGTGATGCATGTGTGTGAAAAGAGATGGCTACCTCCGACTTGATACTTGTTGTATTATCATCAATCACATCAAGCCTTGCCTCAACATTTGTGTCATGTGACTGTCGTTTATTTCTCCATTCCTAACCTCAAGGTATGAGCTGTCACCACAATGTAAATATCCTAAGTCCAAGTACACTTGACCATTTATCTGATCATAATTAAAGAGTTTCCATATGTGTTAATTATGGTCAAAGAGTTCTTTTAATGGTTAAAGAATTGACTACGGTCAAAGATACTGACTCTGGTCAAGTAAGCCTGACCTCGGTCCGAGGAGACTTAATTTATTACCAAGAGGGTTAACTCGGTTAACCAGAGAACCACAGAGCTGACTACGGTCAGAGAGTGTTGACTTCAGTCAACGAGACTTGGCATGCGTCAAGAGGATTAACTACGGTTAACCAAGATGTGCCAACTTCGGTTGGAGAGTTGTGCCAACTTCGGTTGGAGAGACTTGATTATAATTAAGGCGCCTCGACCCTTGGTCAAAGCCTCTTAATTATAATCAAGAGTGTTGACTCCAGTCAACTAATGAATAAATATATTTATATATATTTGTTATATGTGCACATGTGTTCAGTGGGGACGCCCACCGTGACTAGAATTAGTCCACAGTGTGTTATTTGCATGCAAAGCCCTAACAATTAATGGGTGCCATGGTGGTGCGCTTTAATTAATTGTTGCAGGTACTAGGAAGGGTTATTTTCCTAAGCGCTACGGAGCCTAACAAGCATCTAGGAGGCGGTTCGCATGACCAAGTGCTTCGAAGACTCCAGAGTTGCCCTTAGTGGCATGTAATAGAACTTGGTCTAGATTTTAAACAAGTGGCATGTTGCCAATTTGAAATGAGCTTGAAGCTCTTGTAATATTGATTTACGTTGGATTTTGTATTAAACAGCTCCACGCTGAACTCTTTGTAACAGATTCTCTCTTCAAGAAATAAAATACCTTCGGGGGGGTCCAACCCCCCCTAGTTGTGTGTAGAGAGAGGGAGAGAGAGAGCGAGAAAGAGAGTGTTTCTACAGTAAATTATGAGCATGAGGTTCCATGAGAGAGCAAGCGATTGCATTGGTATCAGAGCCTGTTTTTGAGGCTTCTTCAAGCTTTGACGATCGGGCAGATAGAGCGTGAACACATACGGTGGGCAAACTTCCTTTCAATGTTCCATAGAAGAATTATGCATGTGCCTTGCAAGAAAAATGTTGTTGCTGATGCACTTTCAGGGAAGAGGACAAACCTTGCTAGAAACTGATGTCTAAATCACAAGTATGCACGTAGCAAGGAGAATAGGTGTCTAGATTTGCAGCAAGAGGTTTGGCTTTATCCTTTGCATCTAATTGTCGTTAGAATATTTAGGCTAATCCAAACATGGTAGCTTGATGAGAGGATAAGTAATTAATTAAAAGTTGACTCTTCTTTTAATTTTTTGCCCCATGCGGACAATTAGTTAGATAGTTAGACCTAGAACAAACATTTTGGCCTAGGCTTACTAGGACCATAACTCATGCTAGACAAATCGGAGTTAACCCAAACTAAAACCCAATGTGGAATCCAGCTCATGCATTAGTTTCCACCATCCCATCCATCACCTACAGTGACTGGCTCAGCATTGTATAAAGTACCAGTTGTGGCCACATGAAAGATGCCACTACCATAGTAAAGATAGTGAAGACACATGGTGAAAACCATGGAAATTCATATCACTAAAACTGAATGTTGGATTTGCTGAAAATAACCTAGATGTGTGTGAAGAAACATGAACTCACACAAAGTAGCGCAAGTGATTGAGGTTACGCAGAGCTAGGCACTAATGAAATGAACGGAAAGCAAGCCAAGAGTGGAGGTCGTTATAAACGATCTGATAGGCTTGAAACGTTGATAATCAAGCGCAGGATACGTGAACTCACGGAATACCCTCATCGCTTGACACTAGGACTAGAGGCAAAAAACACTGCAGAGATGGTTTTTGCATGGTGTCGGAAATTTGCAGAGATCTGTCGCGTGACGGTGTGAGTAACGGAGGTGCCTACGCTCATTGATTTACACAAGCCATCTGACGGAACGTTTACGTAAGGTGTTGTGCGTACACTACAGAAAGGCATTCCGGTGATCATCATCTGCAAATGCCCAAGGGTATCTCCATTGACGCATGATGCTGCAGGGAAGGTTTTCCGTCGCTTCTTGACCTTTGCCAGCGTGGCAGCCAGAGCTGACGTGGTGCACACGTCGCAGAGGGGTCTTGACAGGACGTTGACGTGGCATCCAGCTCAAAGCTGACGTGGCACAAATGACACGTGGTAGTGCACAGAACAGTGCTGACATGTCATTCTGACACGTGTCAGCTGATGTGGCAGACCCACATGCAGGGATGACATGGTATGCATGTGTGAGATGACCTGGCATTCTGACAGGTGACATGGATGCTGACATGGCTGACCAGGGGTAATTTAACCTAACCTTGGCTAGTGGACTGGTTAGAGGTCCAGCAGACCAGTCTGGTTACTGTAACCAGACTGTGACCAGTCCAGTTAGTCTAGTTGCAGATTAACCAAACCAAAACCAGTCAGTCTGGTTAGAGTAACCAGCAGTTACCCATCTGGTTACTGTCCCCAAAAAAAAAAAAAAGAGAGAGACAGTTGCAGAGACTTTTTCTGCCAACAGTTTTCACCTACCTGAAAAAGTATTTACTGTCAGAAAAAGCAGAAACACAGTAAAAGTCAGAGATTGCAGAAAAGAGAAAATGCATGCCTTTGTGCACGAGTGCTTTTTGCAGCAGCCAGAAAAGGGGCAATACAATTGTTGATGCTTTAGCAACTTTGTGGGTTTATGCTTTGAACTGACAGCCCATTACTGGCACAAGTTGTGAATGCAAGACACCTCTTGTTGAGGTACTTTCTTTTTGAAAAGCAAAGGCTGAGTGCATCAGTTGCTTACACAGTGTGTGTGAGAGAGTTACATGGGAAACCTCAGGCTCAAGCTGAAATGGGCTCAATCTCACAAGCAACAAATGGATGTAATCAGTTCTCATAGGCAGCTTACCTCTTCTGAACAGGATTCTTGTGCTTATGCGGTTCATATCATCCATCAAAATGATCTTCGCAAATTAAAGAAGTGGCAAATCCGCATGAAACCCCTTTTGGATAAGGGCTGCTCCTCCAAAGCCTTTTTTAAAAGTCTCCATGCGGATAGGCGAAAGGAGGATATTTGCAGGATCAGGAAAGATGATGGCACCTGGACCACCTCCAAATCAGAATTGGAATCGCAATGTTCTAGTCATTTCCAGCATCTCTTTTCTCTTCAGCCTGATCATTTGATGTAAGTGAATGCAGCCAGGTCTCAATTTCTTATGCATGTCCAGCCCATATTGTCTCGGGAACAGGCTCATGCATTGGAGCAGCCTTTTATGCTTAATGAACTGGATGATGCTTTGAGTCATCTACGTAAAAGCAGCTCTCCTGGTTGGGATGGATTGACTGTTGAATTTTTCCGTGCATTTTGGGGTGATCTCAAGAACACTCTTCTTCTAATGATCAATCATGCTTGGGCAGAACAATCTCTTCCTCCATCTTGGAAACATGGCCTTGTCAAACTGATTCCCAAAAAAAGGTTGTGTGAGACGATGGCTGATTGGCGGCCCATATCTCTTATGCCGGTTATTTACAAACTCATTGCCAAAATGATTGTCCTCAGGGTTCGCTTCATTTTGCAAGCAGGACGTCATCCTAGGCAGTATGGGTTTGTTCCCAGAAGGCAGATCACTGACAATATCTCCAATGCTTTGCTTGCGATTGAGTATGCCAAATATTTCAAACAAAGGTTCTTATTCTGCAAGTGGACATTGCGAAAGCATTTGATATTGTCCATTGGGATTTTATCTCTCAGACTATGCATAAATTGGGATTTGGCCCTCGACTGGTCCATATTATTTACTGGCTCTATTCTCATGCCACGGCGCAGTGTTTGCTTGGTGGTGGGTTGTCAAGAAGCTGGACTATGACCCACTCAGTGAGACACGGTTGCCCTCTTAGTTCCTTACTGTATGCCATTGCTACCCATCCGTTACTGTTGCATATGGACCATCTTGCAGATACAGGGCAGCTTCATGGCTTGCAAATTCCAGGGGCACAGTCATTTCTTGCACAGGCATATGCTGATGATTCATACTTTATGCCCATGAATTCTCAAAGTGACCTTTCTCATTTGATGCATACACTGAATGACTTTGGCATAGCTGCTGGACTGCATATCAACTTTCAGAAATCAAAACTTCTAGCATTGAAAGAAGCTGATTGGCATGCACATCTCTGGCCAGGCCACATAATCTCCTCCCATACTATTGTGAGGCATCTAGGATACCCCATTGGCTGGAATATTACCCCACAACAACAGCTCAAATGGGTGCTTCAAAAGATCAACAAGAAGCTGGCATTTGTCCACTTGGCCTCTACATGTTCGACTTCGGATAGTACAGTCCATCATTATGGCATATGTGCAATTTTATTTGCCTCTTCTTCCCTGGTCTTTTAAGCATTTGGCTTCCTATATGTCCCAGGCTATGGAGATATTTTGGAAAAGCAAATCTCATAAAAAGGCTTTGCGACTACTACCTATGCAGTCTATTTGTTCACCCAAGACTCATGGGGGGCTGAATATTCTCAATCTTCAGGTTCATATGTTGGCAAGAAAGAGCACTATGATTGCTGATTTTTTTCAGGAAAAACAGCCATGGGCTATTATGTTAGCAGCTATGTGTGGAAACATGACGTCCCATGCATATGGGCATTGGATTACAGATCACTGGGAAGCAGTCATGACCACATTTCAGGGGAAAATTCCTGGTTTTCCTGTTTCTACTGCTTTTATTCATGATTGGAAGAGAATTCTCTCTTATGCTAAATGGACAGGTGCTTCCTCTCATCATGGTAATTCTTTTCGCTTGGAAAGCATCCATTGGAGCAAGGTGTTTGAATCGCCTCTCGCTTTACAGGCACCTATTAAAGCATATAATCTTATGAAATTGGGCATAAGATTTGTTGGAGATATTGTGGATCAACAAGGTTATATGCTTTCATTTCCACAAGCTTGCAGGACATTCTCCTTGGGTATGCATCATAGGTCCATTTGGAGAATACTTTCAACTATGTTGCAGCCATTTGTTCCTGTTCCTCCACTGTTTGTACAGGACAGATTACTGGACTAGAATTCGACTTCCTTACCTCCTGCTACCCATTCGCTTTCAATGCATAATTTGGCCTCCTCGATGGTCTACAGATTTCTTCTTCCACCGCCATGGATTGATAAGCATGCCAACACTCTTTGGAATTTGGATAGGCCTTTATCTTGGTGGCAATCACGACTCATGAAAATTTGGAAAGCCAAATTGCCATTGAAACAGAGGCTTTTCTTTTGGAGATGTATAGTGGGAGCTTTTTCCATTGGGGTGAAATTGGCAGCACGTCGCATTACTTCCCCTTCCTGCCCCCGTTGCTCTCATCACCGCGAGACAGTTCCTCATCTATTATGGTCTTGCCCGCACTCTCAGATATTGATCACTCATGTCTCTCATTTGCTGCGGCTTCGGTTTCCCTCTATCAGATTTGGGAAACTCTTCTGGATGTTTGGATGCTTCTCATCTCAGATGTCTCCATTCCTCCTCTTCTTTCACTGGGCTCGTTTTTGGGTACTATGGACCATTTGGACATAGAGATTGCATTCTAGGATGGGTCAACAGTTTCCTGAGGCATATGTTTTCTTCAGAATGTCCCTCAAGCAATCCTTATATGATAGTTATGCTGCAAGGGACTTGGATGCTACTAGCCTTGAAATGTTTTCTGACTATTTTTGAGTTCTTCCATTGGGCTCTCTTTTGGAGTCTAATGTCATGTACATTGATTTCATGTTAATAATATAGTAATATGCTTTCACCAAAAAAAGTGTGTGAGAGAGTTGCAGATCTCAAACAAGTTGCAGAGATGGCTTCACAGCAACATGCCCAATCATCCCATGAGAGAATGGTAGAGTCTAACCAGGTACAGCAGGCTGAAGCTTTACAGATAAACAAAGAGAATGCATACAGAGAGTTGATTACTCAATTGGGAGAGGCAACAAGCGATCCCTTGTTGAGCACAGTTTACCCCTGAACAGATTGAAACTTTCAGGAAAGAGGGTAAATGCTTCAGGTGCGGCAAAGAGGTGGCTGCCCAGTGCCCAGAAAAGCCTTCAACTTCGAAGGGAAAAGAGGCAGAGAAGCCACGGGGACCGCAAAAGCCAATGGCAAGAGGAATTCCTGACATACTAGGTCATGTTTCAAACCCAGAGAAACGAGAATTGCTGCTAGCTTGGGAAAAAGTCAGAGACTAGCAAGCGCTGATTTTATTTGATCCAGGGGCTACTGATAACTTTATATCAGAGGATCTAGCCCTGAGGCTAGGAATAAAGACGGAGGAGTTGGGCAGGGCTCTGGATGCCGACCAGATGTTCTGTGGGAACCCTGTGCCAGTCACTCCCTTGATAGGGAAGCTCCGTCTTCATGTACAGAGTTATGTGGATCAGGAAGACTCCTTCATTTCTCCACTGAAACATCATGATGTAGTCTTGGGTATGCCTTGGTTTCATCGCAAGGCAGTGAAGTTGACTCTTCCTGAAAGAGTGTTGGAGTTTGTACATAGGGGCAAAGTACATCGTGTGGTTGCTAGGAATAGAGAGGAAACTATTCCCATTGTATCAAATAGTTCTGTTGGAAAAGAAATAAAGTCTGCAGTTTCAGCTTACAAATTTCAGTTCCTTGAAAATTTTAAAGATTGCTTTTCTGACACTTTGCAAGGGGAGCTACCCCCTAAGAGACCTGAGGATCATAGCATAGAATTCATTCTTGGCAGCGAGCCACCCAATAGGCCCCCATACAGAGTTAGTGCAACTCAGCGAGAAGAGATTATGACTCAAGTGCAGGACTTGTTGTCCAAGGGGCTAATTCAGCCCAGTTGTTCTCCTTTTTGTTCCCCTGTACTACTAGTACAAAAGAAAGATGGCTCATTCCGTATGTGCATCGATTATCGCGCACTGAACAAAATGACCATCAAGAATAGATTCCCTATTCCGCGCATTGATGATGTGCTGGATCTGTTAAATGGAGCTTCAGTTTTCAGCAGGATAGACTTAAAGAGTGGCTATCACCAAGTAAGGATATAGCCTCAAGATGTGCACAAGGCAGCGTTTCACACTACTTTTGGGTTGTATGAATATCTGGTGATGCCTTTTGGATTGACAAATGCCCCAGCTGCTTTCAATAGGATGATGGATCGTATCTTCCGACCCTACAGACAGTTCACTGGTACCTTCTTCGATGACATAATTGTCTTTTCTAAGTTCGAAGAAGAGCACAAGGAACATCTTGCTATAGTGTTTCAGAGCTGAGAAATCATCAGCTCTATGCAAACAGCAAGAAAAGTGAATTCGTCCTGGAAGAAATCCATTACTTTGGGCATATAATATCCAAAGATGGGATACGGATGAATCCGGCAAAAGATCCGTGCCATTCAGGAATGGCCAGAGCTGAAAACTGTGCATGAAGTTCAAAGTTTTCTAAGCTTGTGTTCTTACTACAGAAGATTTATCAGACATTTTGCGGATATAGCCACTCCACTCCACGATCTTACTAAGAAAAATGCAGCTTTCAAATGGGGAATTCCTCAAAAGACAGCCTTCACCACACTCAAAGAGAGGCTGACTACAGAGCCAATCTTATTAGTTCTAGATTTGTATCAGCCATTTGATGTGGATTGTGATGCTTGTGGGGAATGTGTTGGGGCTGCATTGCATCAGAATGGTCATGTAGTGGCCTATGAGAGCAGGAGACTCCGGAATGCAGAGAGATATCTGGGAATCTATGAGAACGAGTTATTGGCTGTAATTCATGCCATCCATACATGGAAGCATTATCTTTTGGGTGCAGATTTTATAGTTAAGACAGATCACCAAAGTCTGAGATACTTTTTGACTCAGACAAAGCTTTCCGAGAAGCATATGAAATGGGCAAATATGTTGTCAATGTATCATTTTCAGATTGTCCATACTCCAAGAGTTCGGAACAAAGTAGCAGATGCTTTGTCTCGAAGACCCCAGGTCAACAATGTGACTATTGCTTATCATCAGGATCTGGAAGATATGAGGGAGCAATATGCTAATGATGCAGATTTTGGTGAGATTTTACAGCAAATGCAAGAGGGGGGCAGTCCACCAGTCACTATTCCCTGAAAGATGGGTATTTAATGAAAGATGACTGCCTATGCATCACCCAAGAGATAGGAAAAAGATTTTGGAGGAATGCCATGCACCTCCCTATGCTGGACATAGAGGAATTATAGCAACAACTCAAGCACTAGAGAGGTATTTCTTTTAGCCAGGGATGCGGAAAGATATACATCAGTTTGTTACTGAATGCCTTACGTGTCAGAAAGTGAAGTATGATAGACGGAAGGCACCTAGCCTACTTATGCCTCTTCCCGTGCCTCAGGCACCGTGGGAAAGTATTGCAATGGACTTCATTTTTTATTTGTCAAGATCAAAGTCAGGGAATAATGGGATTTGGACTATCATTGATAGATTCAACAAGCAAGCTCATTTCATTCCGGTTCGCAAAACCATAAAGGCAGATCATATGGCTAAGCTTTTCATGGCAAAGATCTTTAAGCACCATGGTATGCCTAAGTCCATTGTCAGTGATCGAGATCCCAGAATGACCAGTCTATTCTAGAGAGCTTTATTTGATAATATGGGGACGAATCTAAATTTTTCTTCTTCTTTCCATCCCCAGACAGATGGTTAAAGTGAAGTAGCAAATTCTACAGCATTGGATATGCTGAAATGCTACGTGGGTGACCAAGGTTCAAACTGGAAAAAGTACCTACCATTGGTAGAGTTTGCTTACAATATTACAGTACACACCTCTACAGGAAAAGCCCCCTTTGAGGTCATTTATGGGAAGGTGATTCTGCCACCTATCCTAAGGACCAGGGATGAAATATTTGCAGTTGATCAATTTGTGAGAGACCTCCAGACAGCTTACAGCCAAGTCCGGACAGCAAATGAAAGGTCTCAAGAGAAGCATAAAAGAGCTGCAGATACGCATAGGAGACGGTTAAATCTTAAGGAAGGGGATTGGGTACTTTTAAAGTTCGAGAAAGCTAGGCTCCGCAAGTTTAAAGGCAAATAGAAAGTGTATGCAAAGTTATCTTCCAGGTACTTCCAAGTACTATGGCCCTTTCAGGGTTACAGAAAGAATAAATGAGGTTGCATACATGTTGGCATTGCCAGAGCATTGGAGGATTCACAATGCATTCCATGTGAGTCTTTTAAAGAAATTCCAAGGGCCAGAGCCTACACAGCCAATATCAGAGGATCCACCAGAAGTGGATGTGCTGGAGGAGGTCCTTCAGCCAAAGCAGATTGTGTACCATAATGGACGCAAAGGCCCTCAAGGCAAGGAGTTGTACAGGTATCTTATAAAATTCAAGAATTATACGGCAGTAGATGCCAAGTGGTTGGATGAAGACATGTTGTCCGATCATCCACAGCTTTTGGATGTTTACAAGGAAGCTTTTCAGTTAAGGTCAACTGAATAGAAGCCGAGGGGATGTCACCACAATGTAAATATCCTAAGTCAAAGTACAGTTGACCATTTATCTAATCATAATTAAAGAGTTTTCATATGTGTTAATTATGGTCAAAGAGTTCTTTTAATAGTTAAAAAATTGACTATGGTCAAAGATACTTGACTCCGGTCAAGTAAGCCTGACTTTGGTCGGGGAGACTTGGTTTATCAAGAGGGTTAACTATGGTTAACCAGAGAACCACAGAGCTGACTACGGTAAGAGAGTGTTGACTTTGGTCAACAAGACTTGGCATGCGTCCAGAGGATTTTTTTTTTTTTTTTTCAAAAAGAGACTTCTATTAAGTATTAAAGAAAAACCGTTAGAGCAAGCTCCATACGGGATGCATCATGCAATGCACGAAAAGCTCAAGAGCCAAAAAGAAAGGATTGAGGCTGATAGTGCCATCTCAATCCAGTAGAAACCTCCGAGAAAAAGGGAGAACCTCTCCAAACTCGAAGAAATATAGTCCTTCTAGAAGAGGCTGCCCGTGAAGGGCCCTGCATGCTAGCCCATATGGCTATAAAAGTGTGAACCGTGTCAGACCAAATAACGGTGAACACCTGTAATGGGTGTATCTGGGTGCCATCCAAGGCCTCAGTACATCTGGCTCTCCAAATATGCCAAGAGGAAATGCTAGCCAAAATCTCCCAAGAGGTGTCCACTGAAACATGAGAAGCTCTGAAGGGAGTAAGTGGTACATCCTGTAGAGAGCAAGGCTCTATCACCTGCCGGCGGACCGAGAGTGCCCAAGAAGAAGGCTCACCCTCATAAAACACATGGGGCCCAGTAAGAGATAACCATGCGACCGAGCCCCAAGTCATGAAGAAAGGGGAAGTGTGAAAGATGCTGAGTATCCGAGCAACCCCTTTCCAAACAGTCCTCGCCTGACTGCAGTCCCAAAGGCAATGTCGCACTGACTCCTCTGCAGAATGGCATCGAGGACAAGTGGGATCAGCCCCAAATCGTGATCTCCACAGGTTCACTGCAATCCCTCCATGAATAGAGAGCCAAAAGAAAAGAGTGATCTTTCTATTTCTGAGGGATTTCCAGAGCCTCCTCCAGAAATTTCTACGCAAGTCTGCGGTGATGAAGAAGCTTTCCCAATGGGGGGCTCTGGAGGGAATCCAACCCCTACTGTTCAGCTGAAACCTCCTGGCATTACCAACCGTGAAACGAAAGAAGGGAATCCCCCTCTCTCGGTGCCCATGATCTATCCATTCCCACTCTCCTGGGTCCCACTGCAAGCACCTGATAGGTGCACCTCCATATAACCACAACCTCCAGGATCCCAAGGCCAAGAGCAGAGGGTCGGGGTCTAAGTACCACTGCAAACCCGCTCCAAGGTCCACAAAACCAGCAATCCTGACAGGCTGAAAGGCAACCTCAAGAAGAATGCCATCCTTGGATGTAGAAAGTAAACCTTCATCCCCGACATCAAAAACCAGTGCGTCTTCCCCGAGACCTCGGAGAGCGATCACCTGTAAAGGAACTGATGTCCTCGAAAAAGCCCCCATCCAAGTGGTGGAAGTAATAGGCAGCTCAACTGTCCATTCCACCGGGATGGCTGCATCTATTTGCTGAATCCTGCGTGCTACCCCTCTGAGGTGACTCACGGACTGCAGTCTCTGATCCACAGGTAGCCTGATAAAAGATTTCCAAGTGCCTACTGTGTAGGCGGGGCCTCTCTCCCATTTAGACCACTGCATGTAATGGGAAGTGCCCAGTGGTCTGGCATGCTCGTCAAGAATACTATCATTCCAAATGATCGGCTGCCTATCAATCTCTTCGATGGTAGAAGGTGGAATCCTTCGAAGAGTGTTCCTGAAGCTCCCCCAAGCTTTCAGGATGGCAGTCATGAGAGGAGAGGTAGGAGATCTGAGAGGGGCTGATGTGAAAATCCATCGAGGGCTGTCCACCCAATCATCTCCCAAAGTTGGTGTGCAAGCCTGAATGCGTCCAAAAAAGAAATCCTTCCAAGGTTCCTGCCCAGGCATGAGTCCCCTCACCACCACCTTACAAAGCAAAGCCCTACACTGCAAGTCCGGGTCAATGACATTAAGGCCCCCTTCACATGTAGGGAGAATAATAGTCTCCCAGGCCACCCTTGCTGCAACATCTGTTGTGCCATCAAGTCCACTCCATAAAAAATTCCTGACTAGTCTGATGAGCTGAGTGATGCAATCCCTAGACCGGCACCAGCAAGAACACACGAACCAGGAGGTGGCCAAGAGAACCTGGTTCACTACCACAACTCTAGATGCAAGGTCAAGTTTGGCAGAGCTCCAGAAAAGGAGCTTTTTCCTTATACTTTCTAGTACTGGGGCAAACTGCTGTGCTGAAGCGATGTCCAATCCTACCTGGCATCCCAAATACCTGATAGGAACACCCCTCTGAATCCAAGAAAAACCAATGTCAACTCCCCAGCCTGGAGTATCCTCATCAGTGATCCAAAAGCCAAAGGATTTATGCCAGTTAATGTGTGCCCCTGCAACTGAGCAAAAGATATCCAAGGCTGTCCGGAAAGAATCAAGTGATTGCAAGGAGGCCTGAATAAAAATAGCAGTGTCATCAGCCAACTCACAGTCAAAAAGTTCCTGCTCCTAACTCAAGGGCAGTCTCAGCCCAAAAAGCTCAGCCTGAGATCTAAGGAAGATACTCATAGGTTACTTTGTGAGAAGGTAATCTGAACGCTCCTGCGAGCCCCCCTCCCTCCCTCCCGCAGCCTCTACCTCCCTACCCTCCTGCGCCTCTCTCCCTCGCCCCCCTCGCTCTCGCCTTACCCCCCTCGCCCTCGCTGCACACCCCCCGCCTCAGCCCGCCTCCACGCCCTCACCCCCTCGCCCCTCCGCCCCTCGACCCTCGCCTCACCTCTCGCCTCGCCCCTCGCCTTTACCTCCCCGCCCCTCGCCTCGCCCTCGCCGCGCCCCTCCGCCCGCCCCCTGCCTCGCCCCTCGCTACGCCCCCGTCCCTCGCCTCGCTCTCCGCCCGCCCGCCCCTCGCCCCTCCGCCCTTCCGCCCCGCCCCCTCGCCTTTCACCCCCCCCGCCCTCCGCCCTCGCCCTTCACCCCCCTCCGCCCCTCCGACTTCCGCCCCCGCCCCTCGCCCTCGCCCCTCCCCCTCCGCCCTCGCTTCCACCGCCGTCCCTCCCCCTCGCCTTCGACCTCCGCCTCCGCTCTCGCCTGCTATCCGCCCTCCACCCCTTCCGCCTTCCGCCTCCGCCCTCGCCTTCGCCTCCGCTTCCCCCACCCGCCTCGCTCCGTCTCGCCTCACCCTTCTTCGTCACACCCAAGCTCCACCCCCCTCGTCTATCTCCCTCCCTTTTTTGGTGGCAGCCTCTTCTTCATCGGAGGTCTCCAGTTCGTCTTGGCGGTATGGCGGCTCCCTGCTCGGAACCGGAGGCCCAGCCAGACCCTCCCTCTCCAGATGCCTACCGCGTTATCTTGACAGAGCAACAGTCGTCTCGGGTACAAGAGGTTGCCAATGACTTTGCCCTTACTTCCGTCTATGGCAGAGTCATTGGACACTCTCCCTCCAGATCAGCCATCAGGGACTGGCTCCAATCCACTCTCATGCTAGAGGACAGCCACATCGAGGAGGTGGCCCTTATGGGAAGGGGCATCTTCTGGCTTAAACTCTCCACTGCGAAAGCTGCGAGCAACCTGATTGCTGGTTCCCCCACATCTGTGGATGGAAAGATCATCATGATAGTCCCTTGGTACCGTGGATTCAGCGCAGCGGATTTTGATGCTCGTTTTCGCATACCTCGCCACCCAGTGACGCTAGTTTTTCCAGGCCTTGCTGCTGAGTTGCGGCCGATAGTCAGGGACCTGGGCTCCCACTTTGGCTGGGTAATGCATGACACTTTCGTCGACGCGGTTACTGCGGCAGGAGCCCCCCGAGTCCGTGTGGCTGTGGCACACCCTGCGACTCTCCCTGCAGTGATTGAGATCGTGACAGATGCTGGCAGCATTACTCAGAGCATGGTAGTCACAAGACAGCCAAGCCAGTGCCTGAGGTGTCACGGCTTTGGGCACCTGGCTGCTATTTGTCCATGATTCTCCAGCTCCTCTCGGGCCCCCCCGCCCCCCCTCCCTCCGCCCCCTCCCCCCCCTCCGGGTAGCCATGTCAGGAGGAGCAGAGGCAGCCGGAGTCCGGTCCAGAGATGGCTGGCGGCTGGACCGAGGTCAGAAGGAAAAGAGGAAAGAATAAGAAGATTTCTGAAAAAGGCAAGGAGGCAGAGGTTACCCAACCTGCAGCAGCGCCTCAAAGACCTAACAGGCAGCCGCCCCAGGGTCCTGGGAGAGCTTCTTCTTCGACTGTAGCCCGCCCTCTACAGCCTCAGGTCCCCCTCTCTTCCGCTCCCCAGCCCCCTTCCACTCAGCCCCAGCCCCTTCCCCAGTCGCACCCCCCTCTTCCCGACCCGCAGCATCAGCCCCCGCCTCTTCCTCTTCAGCCCCCTCCTCTTCCTACTCAGCCCCAGTCCCAGTTTCAGCCCCATCCCCCTCCCCCCGCCCCTCTCAGCTCTCCTGTAGTGTCGGCTGCACCGATGGTTCCTTAGCCGCGGGCAGCCCCCACTCCCCCTCCTCCGCCCCCCCCGCTAGTCGCTTCCGTGGAGTCTGAGTTGCCTACCCCTCAGCCTCCTCCCCCTTCCCCACCCCAGGCAGAACACCTCGAGTCTACACCACCCCTGGAGCAGTCTTCCCTGTCTGCTAGCCCGACCCCTCAGTTGCACACTCTGGCGGGCCTCAGCTTCAGGAGAGAGAGCTTCCTCGCGACTTCTACAGATCTGGTCCCTGGGACTACTTGGATGTGGTGGACCTTGGGACCTTCCCTGCTTATCTCGACATCAGTATCTTCCTGCTCCGTAAAGGGGTGGATGGGAAGATCGCAGCCTTGGCCCCGAGGGATGGCCCTAGCTTTGCTTTCACATTTCTCAACGATAGCACCGAGACTTGGACAGACGACTCGGTCTGGGAGGCTCTCAGAGAGCAGACGCACGCTCAGGTTTGCTCCTTGATAGGCCCGTCGGGTGGACAGCTTCTCGAGACTCAGTGGTCCGAGGGTGACGTGCGCCTGCGGTGGCGCTGCGCCGCCAAGCGCTTCAGATTGATTGTGATCCTCAGGCCCCCTCTGTCGTGGCCCCTTCCCCAGGATGTCAGAGCCTGGACTCCTCAGAAACTCCGAGCCTTCTACGGGATGACTACCTCAGAGATCTCGAGTTGGCTCGAGAAAGCATTTGTCCATGGCACTAAAGGCCTCACGCCTTTGCTAAAAGTTTTGAAGAACGGGCAGGACGACCCCGCCTCCCCCTCCAAACCCTCTCAAAAGCGTCAGCGCCTCCATTCCGAAATGTCAGCTTCTTCATCGACATCAGCCGCGAGCAGACAGTTGTTCGCAGCCTACCAGTCCTCATCATGAGCTTACACCTTGTCTCCTGGAACGTGAACGGGTTTCATTCTTCTGGCACCCGTGGTCCTAGGAAGCTCATCTTGAGACAGGAACTTCAGCCACCAGTGATTGGTCGCTTGGATATACTTCTTCTCTAGGAGCATAAGCTTTCAGTGGCTCATTCCCGTAGCTGCGGGAAGATCCTCCCTGGACGCTCTCACACTTATTGGGAGCCCTCGATTGGTGCACAGGGGAGGAGTGGCGGTGTATGTACTTCCGTGAGAGAGTTGTTTGCCCAGGGAGCTTTTGGTCATGGTACGTTGATTCCAGGCCGTGCACTTTGGGTTGGCCTAGAGTTGGAGGGTTCCAAAATAGGAATCCTCAACATCTATGCTCCCACAGACCTCCGATGCAGAGCCACTTTCTGGAGGACACTCACAGGGATTCTCCCAGACATGGATTCCTGGATTGTTGGAGGTGACCTCAACAATCTGGAGACTTTGGAGGACCAGCAGGGCAGAGGACCAGAGTTTACAGGTATGGCTCAGGCAGAGCAGTCCGCTTGGGACTCCTTTATCTTCGCGACAGGAGGTAGGGACAGCTGGAGAGACCCATCCTTCCGCCGTTGGCACGGGAGCTTGGACTTCTCGTGGGGCTTCTGCAGGGAAGGAGGCAGACTCCTGGAGAGACTGGATAGATTTTATGTCAGTGATTGGGCCATCAACAGAGGTGGTCACGCGGGTATAGTGCCAGGGACGACACTCTCCGACCACGCGCCTGTGCTCTTATCATTAGACTCGGTAGCTCAGTCCCTTCCTCCCCGTTCGTGCCGGATTCCCGATTCCATCTTCTCGAGGGAGGAGGTGCGCAGTAGTATCGATAGCCTTTGGGACAGAGATTGGGGCGAGTGCGTGGATCTGGTAGATTCGGTGGCGCAGGCTTTGCAGGAGTCCAGCCAGATTTGCCAGCTCGCAGCCCTTCAGGTTCGCCAGGAGTGGTGGGGTAGAGAGAGAGCTCTTCAGAAGGTGTGGAGGCACATTCCAGCCCTTGTTCAGCCCAGCATGCAGGCGACGTTGATGGCACCGTTCACTACTGACGAGATGCTGGAGGCCTTGATGGCCATCGATGGGCAGAAATGCCCTGACGAGGATGGGCTCTCTCGCGCTTTCTTCACCTCCTTCTAGAATCAGATCCATCAGCCCCTCCTAGCAGCCCTTCAGAGGATTTTCAGCAGCAGATATATGCCAGAGAGCCTCTCCTCGAGCTGATTTGCCTCATCTCGAAGGGAGGAGATCGACAGGAGATCCGTCAGTGGCGCCCGATCACTCTCCTCACCACTGCCTACAAAATCCTTGCCAAGATGATCAGCGCCAGAGTTCGGCCTCTACTTCCTGACCTCATTCATGACACTCAGACAGGCTTTGTCCAGGATCGCAGTATCCTGGATAATGTCTTCACCTTCTCAGAGGCGACGGAGTGGGCTCAGCACAGTGGGTCGCACTTAGCCATCCTACTTCTCGACTTTGAGAAGGCCTACGATCGAGTGGACTGGTCCTTCCTGGAGGGTACTCTGGAGAGACTAGGATTCCCAGTAGGATGGATTCAGGGTATTTCAGCGTTATACAGGACAGCTTCCAGCAGGGTCATCATCGGCAGCAGGATGGGAGAGCGATTTCGTTTGGAGAGATCAGTGCGTCAGGGTTGCCCCCTCGCTCCTTACCTGTTTCTCTTCTTCGCCGAGGCCATGACATACTACCTTCGGGCGAGGGCGACCGGGATCCGGGGTATTCGCCTTCCCATCAGGGAGGACACGGAGCTCCTGGACTCGGGGTATGCAGATGACACAGCGCTGTATGTTCAGGATGATGAGATGATGCTGGAGAGGGTGAGGCTGGCCTTAGAGGTCTTCTGTTCGGCAACCGGTGCGAAAATCAACTGGAACAAATCAGTTGGTTTTCTCACCAACCCCGGGGCATGCTCACAGTGGGGGAGGTTTTTGGGTTTCAGATGGATCCCGCGGGGACAGACAGCTAGATATCTCGGCTTTCAGGTCGGCCTGGACATCACGCCAGCTCAGCAGTTTCTCCCGGTGCTAGATTCCATTCGACGGAAGCTGGCTTTCTGGAGCACTGCTAAGCTCTCTCTTGCAGGTCGTGCTCTTGTAGTCAACCAGGTTCTCCTGGCCACGGCATGCTATGTGGCCTCTTGTTGGTGCTTCTTGAGATCCAGCGTGGCACAGCTCAGGAGGTTGGTCCGGAATTTCCTGTGGTCTGGGGGGGATGGTCTCAGAGATACCAGAGCCAGGGTAGCTTGGCAGACAGTCATTTTTCCGCAGGCTGAGGGTGGCTTGGGGGTCATCGATCCTGAGCTTCAGAGTCAGGCCCTGCTGGGCAAGTTGGTTATCCGCGGTTTGACCCCAGGGGGGCAAACGTGGAAGATGTTACTTCAGCAGGGGATCGGTTTTTGCGTCCCGCGCCGAGGTGGAGAGTGGCTACCGTCCCTCAGGTGGATCTTCACTTCTGCACCGCTCACTCACCCCCGCTCCCCGCTCATTCGTAGCCTTCTCATGGTTTGGAGGCGGCTCCGCCTCAGTCTCATATAGTCCCCTCCTAGCTGTCAGGAGGAGATCGACTGCCAGCCGCTCATCTGGAACGATCAGGTCAGAGATGCCTTGGGCCTTCTGTCCACTCTGCATAGCCCACTCTGTGGCTTCCCAAAAGGAAAAGATAATATCAAAAATGCTTCTGCCATGCACAAAGCCTGTCTGAGTATCATGGATGAGATCTGGAAGAAGGGGCTGTAGTCGGATGCTGATCGCCTTGGCAAGGATTTTGTAAAGAGTGCCCAAAAGAGTGATGGGTCTCCAATGGGATACAAAATTCCTGTTGCCACCGTTCGGGATAAGGTGAATGAGTCCCTCGGTCAGTGAGTCAGGCATCTCGCCCGAGTCCCAAATGCCCTGCAGGGCTGAAGTAATATGATCACCTATCATATCCCAAAAGGCTATAAAAAAAGAGGGAGTAAGACCATCGAAACCAGGACACTTGCCCTTATGAAGGGCAGAAAGAGCAGTCTTGAACTCTGTGTTGGTAAAGTGTGCATCAAGTGAGCATAACATCTCTGGGGTGACCAACACAGGTAAACTCTGCCAAACTTCATCTCTAGCCACCTCTCTGGCCTGTGAGTTCGGATCTGCGGAAAGAAGGGAGGTATAAAAATCTGTTGCTAAGTGCATGACGGTCTCCGGATGAGACTGCAAAACGCCGTCAGAGTCAATAAGCTGCCTGACACTCTCTCTACTATGTCTGGGGCCAAGTGTAGAGAAAAAGTGTTTATTGACTCTCCCTCCCATCTGTATCC